>NW_025728956.1:0-300000 GCF_021461385.2 Schistocerca piceifrons | reverse complement strand
TGAAGCATCGGAATCTATAACTAGTGTCACAGGAATGGTTCAAAACATAGACAGTAAGAAGATACAGTCTTCTTGTACTTAAGTCGGCGTTGTGCCTTTTGTATTTAATTCCGATGCAATTTCTGTGTTTCATCGTCAATAAGAAGGTCCAAGGGATACAGTAAACCTGAAGTGAAGCATCAGAATCTATAACTAGTGTCACAGGAATGGTTCAAGTCATAGACACTAAGAAGAGTCGGTCTTCTTGTACTTGAGTCGGCATTGTGACTTTTGTATTGCATTCCGATGCAATTTCTGTGTTTCATCGTCAATAAGAAGGACCAAGGGATACAGTAAACCTGATGTGAAGCATCGGAATCTATAACTAGTGACACAGGAATGGTTCAAAGCATAGTCAGTAAGAAGAGTCAGTCTTCTTGTCCTTAAGTCGGCATTGTGCCTTTTCTATTCAATTCCGATGCAATTTCTGTGTTTCATCGTGAACAAGAAGGTCAGAGGGAATCAGTAACCCTGAAGGGAAGCATCGGAATCCATAACTAGTGCCACAGAAATGGTTTCATAACATAGTCAGTCAGAAGAGTCAGTCTTCTTGTACTTGAGTCGGCATTGTGCCTTTTGTATTTAATTCCGATGCAATTTCTGTGTTTCATCATCAATAAGAAGGTCAGAGGGATACAGTAAACCTGAAGTGAAGCATCGGAATCTATAACTACTGTCACAGGAATGGTTCTAAACATAGACAGGAAGAAGAGTCAGTCTTCTTGTATTTGAGTCGGCATTGTGCCTTTTGTATTAAATTTCGATATAATTTCTGTGTTTCATCGTCAATTAGAAGTTCCTAGGGATACAGTAAACCTGAAGTGAAGCATTGGAATCTATAATTAGTGTCACAGGAATGGTTCAAAACTTAGACAGTAAGAAGAGTCAGTCTTCTTGTACTTAAGCCGGCATTGTGCTTTTTCTATTTAATTCCGACGCAATTTCTGTGTTTCATCGTCAAAAAGAAGGTCAGAGGGATACAGTAAACCTGAAGTGAAGCATCGGAATCTATAACTAGTGTCACAGGAATGGTTCAAACATAGACAGTAACAAGAGTCAGTCTTTTTGTACTTAAGTCGGCATTGTACCTTTTGTAGTTAATTCTGATGATAATTTCTGTGTGTCATCGTCAATAAGAAGGTCCAAATGATACAGTAAACCTGAAGTGAAGCATCGGAATCTGTAACTAGTGTCGCAGGAATGGTTCAAAGCATAGTCAGTAAGAAGAGTCAGACTTCTTGTTCTTAAGTCGGCATTGTGCCTTTTGTATTTAATTCCGATGCAAATTCTGTGTTTCATCGTCAAGAAGAAGGTCCAAGGGATACAGTAAACCTGAAGTGAAGCATCGGAATCTATAACTAGTGTCACAGGAATGGTTCAAAACATAGACAGTAGGAAGAGATAGTCTTCTTGTACTTAAGTCGTCATTGTGCCTTTTCTATTTAATTCCGACAAAATTACTGTGTTTCGTCGTCAATAAGAAGGTCCACGTGATACAGTAAACCTGAAGTGAAGCATCGAAATCTATAACTAGTGTCACAGGAATGGTTCAAAGCATAGACAGTAAGAAGAGTCAGTCTTCTTGTACTTAAGTCGGCATTGTGCCTTTTGTATTTAATTCCGATGCAATTTCTGTGTTTCACCGTCAATAAGAAGGTCCAAGGGTTTCAGTAAACTTGAAGTGAAGCATCGGAATCTATAACTAGTGTCACAGGAATGGCTCAATACATAGTCAGTAAGAAGAGTCAGTCTTCTTGTACTTAAATCGGCATTGTGCCTTTTGTATTTAATTCCGATGCAATTTCAGTGTTTCTTCGTCAATAAGAAGGTCAGAGGGATACAGTAAACCTGCAGCGTAGCATCGGAATCTATAACTAGTGTCAATGGAATGGTTCAAAACATAGACAGTAAGAAGAGTCAGTCATCTTGTACTTAAGTCGGCATTGTGCATTTTGTATTTAATTCCGGTGCAATTTCTGTGTTTCATCGTCAATAAGAAGGTCAGAGGGATACAGTAAACCTGAAGTGAAGCATCGGAATCTATAACTAGTGTCACAGGAATGGATGAAATCATAGTCAGTAAGAAGAGTCAGCCTTCTTGTCCTTAAGGCGGCATTGTGCCTTTTGTATTTAATTCCGATGCAATTTCTGTGTTTCATCGTCAATAAGAAGGTTCAAGGGATACAGTAAACCCAGAGTGAAGCATCGGAATCTATAACTAGTGGCACAGCAAAGGTTCAAAACATAGACAGTAAGAAGATACTGTCTTCTTGTACTTAAGTCGGCATTGTGCCTTTTGTATTTAATTTCGATGCAATTTCTGAGCTTCATCGTCAATAAGAAGGTCCAAGGGGTACACTAAACCTCGAGTGAAGCATCGGAATATATAACTAGTGTCACATGAATGGTTCAAAACATAGACATTTGCAAGAGTCAGTCTTCTTGTACTTAAGGCGGCATTGTGCCTGTTGTATTTAATTCCGATGCAATATCTGTGTTTCATAGTCAATAAGAGTGTCAGAGGGATGCAGTAAACCTGAAGTGAAGCATCGGAATTTATAACTAGTGTCACAGAAAAGGTTCAAAACATAGACAGTAAGAAGAGTCAGTCTTCTCGTACTTAAGTCGGCATTGTGCCTTTTGTATTTAATTCCGATGAAATTTCTGTGTTTCATCGTCAATAAGAAGTTCAGAGGGATACAGTAAACCTAAAGTGAAGCATCGGAATCTATAACTAGAGTCACAGGTATGGTTCAAAGCGTAGACAGTAGGAAGAGCCAGTCTTCTTGTACTTAAGTCTGCATTGTGACTTTTGTATTTAATTCCGATGCAATTTCTGTGTTTCATCGTCAATACGAAGGTCCAAGCGATACAGTAAACCTGTAGTGAAGCATCGGAATCTATAACTAGTCTAACTGGAATATTTCAAAACATAGACAGTAGGAAGAGTCATTCTACTTGTACTTAAGTCGGCATTGTGCCTTTTGTATTTAATTCCGATGCAATTCCTGTGTTTCATCGTCAATAACAAGGTCCAAGGGATACAGTAAAGCTGAAGTGAAACATCGGAATCTACAACTAGTGTCACAGGAATGGTTCAAAACATAGACAGTAAGAAGAGTCAGTCTTCTTGTACTTAAGTCGGCTTTGTGCCTTTTGTATTTAATTCCGATGCAATTTCTGTGTTTCATCGTCAATATGAAGGTCCAAGGGATACAGTAAACATATAGTGAAGCATCGGAATCTAAAACTGGTCTCACAGGAAATGTTCACAACATAGTCAGTAAGAAAAGTCAGTCTTCTTGTACTTAAGTCGGCACTGTGCGGTTTCTATTTAATTCCGATGCAGTTTCTGTGTTTCATCGTCAAAAAGAATGTCAGAGGGATACAGTAAAACAGAAGTGAAGCATCGGAATCTATAACTAGTGTCACAGAAATGGTTCAAAACATAGACAGTAGGAAGAGTCAGTCTTCTTGTACTTAAGTCGGCATTGTGCCTTTTCTATTTAATTCCGATGCAATTTCTGTGTTTCGTCTTCAATTAGAAGGACCAAGGGATACAGTAAACCTGAAGTGAAGCATCGGAATCTATATCTAGTGTCACAGGAAAGGTTCAAAACATAGACAGTTAGAAGAGTCAGTCTTCTTGTACATGGGTCGGCATTGTGCCTTTTGTATTTAATTCCGATGCAATTACTGTGTTCATCGTCAATAAGAAGGTCAGAGGGATTCAGTAAACCTGAAGTGAAGCATCGGAATCTATAACTAGTGTCACAGGAATGGTTCAAAACATACACAGCAAGAAGAGTCAGTCTTCTTGTACTTAAGTCGGCATTGTGCCATTTGTATTTAATTCCGATGAAATTTCTGTGTTTCATCGTTAACAAGAAGGTCCAAGGGATACAGTAAACATATAGTGAAACATCGGAATCTAAAACTGGTCTCACAGGAAATGTTCAAATCATAGTCAGTAAAAAGAGTCAGTCATCTTGTACTTATGTCGGCATTGTGCCTTTTCTATTTAATTCCGATGCCATTTCTGTGTTTCGTCGTCAATAAGAATGACGAAGGGATACAGTTAACCTGTAGTGAAGCATCGGAATCGAAACCCGGTCTCACAGGAAAGTTTCAAAATATAGAGAGTAAGAAGAGCCTGTCATTTTGTATTTGAGTCGGCATTGTGCCTTTTGTATTTAATTCCGATGCAATTTCTGTGTTTCATCGTCAATAAGGAGGTCAGGGGGATACGGTAAACCGGAAGTGAAGCATCGGAAACTATAACTAGTGTCACAGGAATGGTTAAAACATAGACAGTAGGAATGGTCAGTCTTCTTGTACTTTAGTCGGTATTGTGCCTTTTCTATTTAATTCCGATGCAATTTATGAGTTTCGTCGTCAATAAGAAGGTCAGAGGGATACAGTAAACCTGAAGTGAAGCATCGGATTCTATAACTAGTTTCACAGGAATGGTTCAAAACATACACAGCAAGAAGAGTCAGTCTTCTTGTACTTAAGTCGGCATTGTGCATTTTGTATTTAATTCAGATGAAATCTCTGTGTTTCATCGTCAATAAGAAGGTCCAAGGGATACAGTAAACCTGAAGTGAAGCATCGGAATCTATAACTAGTGTCACAGGAATGGTTCAAAGTTAGACAGTCGAAAGAGTCAGTCTTCTTGTACTTAAGTCGGCATTGTGCCTTTTGTATTTAAGTCCGATGCAATTTCTGTGTTTCATCGTCAAAAAGAAGGTCCAAGGGATACAGTAAACATATAGTGAAGCATCGGAATCTAAAACTGGTCTCACGGGAAATTTTCAAATCATAGTCAGTAAGAAGTGTCAGTATTCTTGTACTTATGTCGGCATTGTGCCTTTTCTATTTAATTCCGATGCAATTTCTGTGTTTCGTCGTCAATACGAAGGTCCAAGGGATACAGTAAACCTTAAGTGAAGCATCGGAATCTATAACTAGTGTCACAGGAATGGTTCAAAGATAGACAGTCGAAAGAGTCAGTCTTCTTGTATTTAAGTCGGCATTGTGCCTTTTGTATTTAATCCCGATGCAATTTCTGTGTTTAGTCGTCAATAAGAAGGTCCAAGGGATACAGTAAACCTGAAGTGAAGCATCGGAATCTGTAACTAGTATCAGAGAAAAGGTTCAAAACATACACAGTAAGAAGAGTCAGTCTTCTTGTTCTTAAGTCGGCATTGTGCCTTTTGTATTTAATTCCGATGCAATTTCTGTGTTTCATCGTCAATAAGAGGGTCCAAGGGATACAGTAATCCTGAAGTGAAGCATCGAAATCTATAACAAGAGTCACAGGAATGGTTCAAAACATGACAGTAGGAAGAGTCAGTCTTCCTGTACTTAAGTCGGCATTGTGAATTTCCTATTTAGTTCCGGTGCTATTTCTGTGTTTCGTCGTCAATAAGAAGGTCAGAGGGATACAGTAAACCTGAAGTGAAGCATCGGAATCTATAACTAGTGTCACAGAAATGGTTCAAAACATAGACATTTGCAAGAGTCAGTCTTCTTGTACTTAAGTCGGCATTGTGCCTGTTGTATTTAATTCCGATGCAATTTCTGTGTTTCATAGTCAATAAGAGTGTCAGAGGGATGCAGTAAACCTGAAGTGAAGCATCGGATCTATAACTAGTGTCACAGAAAAGGTTCAAAACATAGACAGTAAGAAAAGTCAGTCTTCTCGTACTTAAGTCGGCATTGTGCCTTTTGTATTTAATTCCGATGCAATTTCTGTGTTTCATCGTCAATAAGAAGTTCAGAGGGATACAGTAAACCTAAAGTGAAGCATCGGAGTCTATAACTAGAGTCACAGGAATGGTTCAAAACATAGACAGTAGGAAGAGTCAGTCTTCTTGTACTTAAGTCTGCATTGTGCCTTTTGTATTTAATTCCGATGCAATTTCTGTGTTTCATCGTCAATAAGAAGGTCCAAGGGATTCAGTAAACCTGTAGTGAAGCATCGGAATCTATAACTAGTGTAACTGGAATGGTTCAAAACATAGACAGTAGGAAGAGTCATTCTACTTGTACTTAAGTCGGCATTGTGCCTTTTGTATTTAATTCCGATGCAATTCCTGTGTTTCATCGTCAATAACACGGTCCCAGGGATACAGTAAAGCTGAAGTGAAACATCGGAATCTATAACTAGTGTCACAGGAATGGTTCAAAACATAGACAGTAAGAAGAGTCAGTCTTCTTGTACTTAAGTCGGCATTGTGCCTTTTGTATTTAATTCCGATACAATTTCTGTGTTTCATCGTCAATAGGAAGGTCCAAGGGATACAGTAAACATATAGAGAAGCATCGGAATCTAAAACTGGTCTCACAGGAAATGTTCCAATCATAGTCAGTAAGAAGAGACAGTCTTCGTATACTTAAGTCGGCTTTGTGCCTTTTGTATTTAATTCCGATGCAATTTCTGTGTTTCATCGTCAATATGAAGGTCCAAGGGATACAGTAATCATATAGTGAAGCATCGGAATCTAAAACTGGTCTCACAGGAAATGTTCACAACATAGTCAGTAAGAAAAGTCAGTCTTCTTGTACATAAGTCGGCACTGTGCCGTTTCTATTTAATTCCGATGCAGTTTCTGTGTTTCATCGTCAATAAGAATGTCAGAGGGATACAGTAAAACAGAAGTGAAGCATCGGAATCTATAACTAGTGTCACAGAAATGGTTCAAAACATAGACAGTAAGAAGAGTCAGTCTTCTTGTACTTAAGTCGGCATTGTGCCTTTTCTATTTAATTGCGATGCAATTTCTGTGTTTCGTCTTCAATAAGAAGGTCCAAGGGATACAGTAAACCTGAAGTGAAGCATCGGAAACTATATCTAGTGTTACAGGAAAGGTTCAAAACATAGACAGTTAGAAGAGTCAGTCTTCTTGTACATGGGTCGGCATTGTGCCTCTTGTATTTAATTCCGATGCAATTACTGTGTTCATCGTCAATAAGAAGGTCAGAGGGATTCAGTAAACCTGAAGTGAAGCATCGGAATCTATAACTAGTGTCACAGGAATGGTTCAAACATACACAGCAAGAAGAGTCAGTCTTCTTGTACTTAAGTCGGCATTGTGCCTTTTGTATTTAATTCCGATGAAATTTCTGTGTTTCATCGTTAACAAGAAGGTCCAAGGGATACAGTAAACATATAGTGAAGCATCGGAATCTAAAACTGGACTCACAGGAAATGTTCAAATCATAGTCAGCAAAAAGAGTCAGTCTTCTTGTACTTATGTCGGCATTGTGCCTTTTCTATTTAATTCCGATGCCATTTCTGTGTTTCGTCGTCAATAAGAATGACCAAGGGATACAGTTAACCTGTAGTGAAGCATCGGAATCAAAGCCCGGTCTCACAGGAAAGGTTCAAAACATAGAGAGTAAGAAGAGCCTGTCATTTTGTACTTGAGTCGGCATTGTGCCTTTTGTATTTAATTCCGATGCAATTTCTGTGTTTCATCGTCAATAAGAAGGTCAGGGGGATACGGTAAACCGGAAGTGTAGCATCGGAAACTATAAGTAGTGTCACAGGAATGGTTAAAACATAGACAGTAGGAATGGTGAGTCTTCTTGTACTTTAGTCGGTATTGTGCCTTTTCTATTTAATTCCGATGCAATTTATGAGTTTCGTCGTCAACAAGAAGGTCAGAGGGATACAGTAAACCTGAAGTGAAGCATCGGAATCTATAACTAGTTTCACAGGAATGGTTTAAAACATACACAGCAAGAAGAGTCAGTCTTCTTGTACTTAAGTCGGCATTGTTCATTTTGTATTTAATTCCGATGAAATCTCTGTGTTTCATCGTCAATAAGAAGGTCCAAGGGATACAGTAATCCTGAAGTGAAGCATCGGAATCTATAACTAGTGTCACAGGAATGGTTCAAAGATAGACAGTCGGAAGAGTCAGTCTTCTTGTACTTAAGTCGGCATTGTACCTTTTGTATTTAAATCCGATGCAATTTCTGTGTTTCATCGTCAATAAGAAGGTCCAAGGGATACAGTAAACATATAGTGAAGCATCGGAATCTAAAACTGGTCTCACAGGAAATGTTCAAATCATACTCGGTAAGAAGAGTCAGGCTTCTTATACTTAAGTCGGCAATGTGCCTATTCTACTTAATTCCGATGCAATTTCTGTGTTTCGGCGTCAATAAGAAGGTCCACGGGATACTGTAAACCTGAAGTGAAGCATCGGAATCTGAAACCGGTCTCACAGGAAAGGTTCAAACATAGAGAGTAAGAAGAGCCAGTCATCAAGTATATGAGTTGGCATTGTGCCTTTTGTATTTAATTCCGATTCAATTTCTGTGTTTCATCTTCAATAACAAGGTCCAAGGGATACAGTAAACCTGAAGTGAAGCATCGGAATCTATAACAAGTGACACAGGAATGGTTCAAAGCATAGACAGTAAGAAGAGTCAGTCTTCTTGTACTTAAGTCGGCATTGTCCCCTTTGTATTTAATTCCGATGCAATTTCTGTGTTTCATCGTCAATAAGAAGGTCCAAGGGATACAGTAAACAAATAGTGAATCATCGGAATCTAAAACAGGTTTCACAGGAAATGTTCAAATCATAGTCAGTAAGAAGAGTCAGTCTTCTTATACTTAAGTCGGCTTTGTGCCTTTTGTATTTAATTCCGATGCAATTTCTGTGTTTCATCCTCAATAAGAAGGTCCAAGGGATACAGTAAACATATAGTGAAGCATCGGAATCTAAAAGTGGTCTCACAGGAAATTTTCACAACATAGTCAGTAAGAAGAGTCAGTCTTCTTGAACTTAAGTCGGCACTGTGCCGTTTGTATTTAATTCCGATGCAATTTCTGTGTTTCATCGTCAATAAGAATCTCGGAGGGATACAGTTAAACCTGAAGTGGAGCATAACCTATAACTAGTGTCACATGAATGGTTCGAAACATAGACAGTAGAAAGAGTCAGTCTTCTTGTACTTAAGTCTGCATTGTGCCCTTTCTATTTAATTCCGATGCAATTTCTGTGTTTCGTCGTCAATAAGGAGGTCCAAGGGATACAGTAAACCTGAAGTGAAGCATCGGAATCTATATCTAGTGTCACAGGAAAGGTTCAAAACATAGACAGTAAGAAAAGTCAGTCATCTTGTACATAAGTCGGCATTGTGAGTTTTGTATTTAATTCCGATGCAGTTACTGTGTTTCATCGTCAATAAGAAGGTCAGAGGGATACAGTAAACCTCTAGTGAAGCATCGGAATCTATAACCAATGTCACAGGAATGGTTCAAAGCATACACAGCAAACAGAGTCAGTCTTCTTGTACTTAAGTCGTCATTGTGCCTTTTGTATTTAATTCCGATGCAATTTCTCTGTTGCGTCGTCAATAAGAAGGTCCATGGGATACAGTAAACCTGAAGTGAAGCATCGGAATCTAAAACCCGTCTCACAGGAAACGTTCAAAACATAGAGAGTAACAAGGGCCAGTCATCTTGTATTTGAGTCGGCATTGTGCCTTTTGTATTTAATTCCGATGCAATTTCTGTGTTTCATCGTCAACAAGAAGGTCAGAGGGATACAGTAAACCTGTAGTGAAGCAATGGAATCAATAACTAGTGTCACAGGAATGGTTGAAACATAGACAGTAGGAAGGGTCAGTATTCTTGTACTTAAGTCGGAATTGTGCCTTATGTATTTAATCCTGATTCGATTTCTGTGTTTCGTCGTCAATAAGATGGTCCAAGGGATACAGTAAACCTGAAGTGAAGCATCGGAGTCTATAACAAGTGTCACAGGAATGGTTCAAACATAGACAGTAAGAAGAGTCACTCTTCTTGTACTTAAGTCGGCATTGGGCCTTTTGTATTTAATTCCGATGCTATTTCTGTGTTTCATCGTCGATAAGAAGGTCCAAGGGATACAGTAAACCTTAAGTGAAGCATCGGAGTCCGCAACTAGTGTCACAGGAATTGCTCAAAACATAGACAGTAAGAAGAGTCAGTCTTCTTTTACTTAAGTCAGCATTGTGCTTTTTTCTATTTAATTCCGATGCAATTTCTGTGTTTCGTCGTCAATAAGAAGGTCCAAGGGATACAGCAAACCTGAAGTGAAGCATCGGAATCTAAAACCGGTCTCACAGGAAAGTTTTAAAGCATATAGAGTAAGAAGAGCCAGTCATCTTGTATTTGAGTCGGCATTGTGCATTTTGTATTTAATTCCGATGCAAACTCTGTGTTTCATCGTCAATATAACGGTCAGAGGGATACAGTAAACGTGAAGTGAAGCATCGGAATCTATAACTAGTGTAACAGGATTATTTAAAACACAGAGAGTAGGAAGAGTCAGTCTTGGTGCACTTACGTCGGCATTGAGCCTTTTCCATTTAATTCCGATGCAATTTCTGTGTTTCGTCGTCAATAAGAAGGTCCAAGGGATTCAGTAAAACTGAAGTGGAGCATCGGAATAAATATCTAGTGTCACAGGAATGGTTGAAAACATAAACACGGAAGATTCAGTCTTCTTGTACTTATGTCGGCATTGTGCATTTTGTATTTAATTCAGATGCAATTTCTGTGTTTCGTCGTCAATAAGAAGGTCCAAGGGATACAGTAAACCTGAAGTGAAGCATCGGAATCTATAACTAGTGTAACAGGAATGGTTAAAACTTAGATAGTAGGAAGAGTCAGTCTTCTTGTACTTAAGTCGGCATTGTGCCTTTTCTATTTAATTCCGATGCAATTTCTGTGTTTCATCGTCAATACGAAGCTCCAAGGGATACAGTAAACCTGAAGTGATGCATCGGAAACTATAACTAGTGTCACAGGAATGATTCAAAACATAGACAGTCGGAAGAGTCAGTCTTCTTGTACTTAAGTCGCCATTGTGCCTTTTGTATTTAATTCCGATGCAATTTCTGTGTTTCATCGTCAATAACAAGGTCCAAGGGATACAGTAAACTTGAAGTGAAGCATCGTAATCTATAACTAGTGTCACAGGAATGGTTCAAAACATAGACAATAAGAAAAGTCAGTCTTCTTGTACTTAAGTCGCCCTTGTGCCTTTCGTATTTAATTCCGATGCAATTTCTGTGTTTCATCGTCAATAACAAGGTCATAGGGATACAGTATACCTGAAGTGAAGCATCGGAATCTATAACTAGTGTCACAGGAATGGTTCAAAACATAGACAGTAAGAAGAGTCAGTCTACTTGTACTTAAGTCGGCATTGTGCCTTTTGTATTTAATTGCGATGCTATTTCTGTGTTTCATCGTCAATATGAAGGTCCAAGGGATACAGTAGACCTGAAGTGAAGCATCGGAATCTATAACTAGTGTCAATGGAATTGCTCACAACATAGACAGTAGGAAGAGTCAGTCTTCTTGTACTTAAGTCGGCATTGTACCTTTTGTATTTAATTCCGATGCAAATTCTGTGTTTCATCGTCAATAAGAAGGTACAAAGGATACAGTAAACCTGAAGTGAAGCTTCGGAATCTATAACTAGCGTCACAGGAATGGTTCAAAACATAGACAGTAAGAAGAGTGAGTCTTCTTGTACTTAAGTCGGCATTGTGCCTCTTGTATTTAATTCCGATGCAATTTCTGTGTTTGATCGTCAATAAGAGTGTCAGATGGATACAGTAAACCTGAAGTGAAGCATCGAAATCTATAACTAGTGTCACAGGAATGGTTCAAAACATAGACAGTTGGAAGAGTCAGTCCTCTTGTACTTAAGTCGGCATTGTGCCTTTTCTATTTAATTCCGATGCTATTTCAGTGTTTCGTCGTCAATAAGAAGGTAAGAGGGATAAAATAAATCTGAAGTGAAGCATCGGAATCTATATCTATTGTCACAGGAAAGGTTCAAACCATAGACAGTAAGAAGAGTCAGTCTTCTTGTACATGAGTCGGCATTGTGCCTTTTGTATTTAATTCCGATGCAATTTCTGTGTTTCATCGTCAAAAACAAGATCCAAGGGATACAGTAAACATATAGTGAAGCATCGGAATCTAAAACTGGTCTCACGGGAAATGTTCAAATCATAGTCAGTAAGAAGAGTCAGTATTCTTGTACTTATGTCGGCATTGTGCCTTTTCTATTTAATTCAGATGCAATTTCTGTGTTTCGTCGTCAATACGAAGGTCCAAGGGATACAGTAAACCTGAAGTGAAGCATCGGAATCTAAAACTGGTCTCACAGGAAAGGTTCAAATCATAGCGAGTAAGAAGAGCCAGTCATCTTGGATTTGAGTGAGCATTGTGCCTTTTGTATTAAATTCCGATGCAATTTCTGTGTTTCATCGTCAATAGGAAGGTCAGAGGGATATAGTAAACCTGAAGTGAAGCATCGGAATCTATAACTTGTATCACAGGAATGGTTAAAACATAGACAGTAGGAAGAGTCAGTCTTCTTGTACTTAAGTCGGCATTGTGCCTTTTGTATTTAATCCCGATGCAATTTCTGTGTTTCGTCGTCAATAAGAAGGTCCAAGGGATACAGTAAACCTGAAGTGAAGCATCGGAAACTATACCAAGTGTCACAGGAATGGTTCTAAACATTGACACGGAAGAGTCAGTCTTCTTGTACTTAAGTCGGCATTGTGCCTTTCCTATTTAATTCCGATGGTATTTGTTTGTTTCGTCGTCAATAAGAAGGTCCAAGGGATACAGTAAACCTGAAGTGAAGCTTTGGAATCTATAACTAGTATCACAGGAATGGTTCAAAACATAGACAGTAGAAAGAGTCAGTGTTCTTGAACTTAAATCGGCATTATCCCTTTTGTATTTAATTCCGATGCAATTTCTGTGTTTCATCGTCAATACGAAGGTCAGAGGGATACAGTAAACCTGAAGTGAAGCATCGGAATCCACAACTAGTGTCACAGGAATGGTTCAAAACATAGACAGTAAGAAGAGTCAGCCTTCTTGTCCTTAAGTCGGCATTGTGCCTTTTGTATTTAATTCCGATGCCATTTCAGTGTTTCACCGTCAATAAGAAGGTCCAAGGGATATAGTAAACCTGGAGTGAAGCATCGGAATCTATAACTAGTGTCACAGGAATGTTTCAAAACATAGACAGTAAGAAGAGTCAGTCTTCTTGTCCTTAAGTCGGCATTGTGCCATTTGAATTTAATTCCAATGCAATTTCTGTGTTTCATCGTCAATAAGAATGTCCAAGGGATACAGTATACCTGAAGTGACGCATCTGAATCTATAACTAGTGTCACAGGAATGGTTCAAATCATTGTCAATAAGAAGAGTCGGTCTTCATGTACTTAAGGCGGCATTGGGCCTTTTGTATTTAATTCCGATGCAATTTCTGTGTTTCATCGTCAATAAGAAGGTAAAAGGGATACAGTAAACCTGAAGTGAAGCATCGGAATCTATAACTAGTTTCACAGGAATGGTTCAAAACATAGTCAGTAAGATGAGTCAGTCATCTTGTACTTAAGTCGGCATTGTACCTTTTGTAATTAATTCCGATGCAATTTCTGTGTTTCATCGGCAATAAGGTCCAAGGGATACAGTAAACCTGAAGTATAGCATCGGAATCTATAACTAGCGCAACAGGAATGGTTCAAAACATAGACAGTAAGAAGAGTCAGTCTTCTTGTACTTAAGTCGGCATTGTGTCTTTTGTAATTAATTCCGACGCAATTTCTGTGTTTCATCGTCAATAAGAATGGTTGCGAAATACTGAAAACCTGAAGTGAAGCTTCGGACTCCATAACTAGTGTCACAGTAATGGTTCAATCATAGTCAGGAAGAAGTATCAGTCTTCTTGTACTTAAGTCGACATTGTGCCTTTTGTATTTAATTCCGATGCAATTTCTGTGACTCATCGTCAATAAGAAAGTCCAAGGGATACAGTAAACCTGAAGAGAAGCATCGTACTCTATAACTATTGTCACAGAAATGGTTCAAAACATAGACAGTAGGAAGCGTAAGTCTTCTTGTACTTAAGTCGGCATTGTGCCTTTTGTATTTAATTCCGAGGCTATTTCTGTGTTTCATCGTCAATAAGAAGGTCAGAGGGATACAATAAACCTGAAGTGAAGCATCGGAATCCACAACTAGTGTCACAGGAATGGTTCCAAAGGTAGACAGTAGGAGGAGTCAGTCTTCTTGTACTTCAGTCGGCATTGTGCCTTTTGTATTTAATTCCGATGCAATTTCTGAGTTTCATCGTCAATAAGAACGTCAGAGGGATACAGTAAACGTGAAGTGAACCATCGGAATCTACAACTAGTGTCACAGGAATGGTTCAAAACATAGTCAGTAAGAAGAGTCAGTCTTCTTGTACTTGAGTCGGCATTGTGCTTTTTGTATTAAATTCCGATGCTATATCTGTGTTTCATCGTCAATAAGAACGTCCAAGGGATACAGTATACCTGAAGTGAAGCACCGGAATCTATAACTAGTGTCACTGGAATGGTTTAAAATATAGACAGTGAGAAGAGTCAGTGTTCTTGTACTTAAGTCGACATTGTGCCTTTTGTATTTAATTCCGATGCAATTTCTGTGATTCATCGTCAATAAGATGGTCCAAGGGATACAGTAAACCTGTAGTGAAGCATCGGACTGTATAACTATTGTCACAGAAATGGTGCAAAACATAGACAGTAGGAAGCGTCAGTCTTCTTGTGCTTAGGTCGGCATTGCGCCTTTTGTATTTAATTCCGATGCAATTTCTGTGTTTCACCGTCAATTAGAAGGTCCAAGGGAAACAATAAACCTAAAGTGAAGCATCGGAATCTATAACTGATGCCACAGGAATGGTTCAAAACATAGACAGTATGAAGAGTCAGTCTTCTTGTACTTAGGTCGGCATTGTGGCATTTGTATTTAATTTCGATGCAATTTCTGTGTTTCGTCGTCAATAAGAAGGTCAGAGGGATACAGTAAACCTGAAGTGAAGAATCGGAATCTATAACTAGTTTCACAGGAATGGTTCAAAACATAGTCAGTAAGAAGAGTCAGTCTTCTTGTACATAAGTCGGCATTGTTATTTTTGTATTTAATTCCGATGCAATTTCTGTGTTTCATCGTCAATAAGAAGGTCAGAGGGATACAGTAAACCTGAAGTGAAGCATCGGAATCCACAACTAGTGTCACAGGAATGGTTCCAAACGTAGACAGTAGGAAGAGTCAGTGTTCTTGTACTTAAGTCGGCATTATCCCATTTGTATTTAATTCCGATGCAATTTCTGTGTTTCATCGTCAATACGAAGATCAGAGGGATACAGTAAACCTGAAGTAAAGCATCGGAATCTATAACTAGTGTCACAGGAATGGTTTAAACTATAATCAGTAAGAAGAGTAAGTCTTCTTGTACTTAAGTCGGCATTGTGCCTTTTCTAATTATTTCCCATGCAATTTCTGTGTTTCATCGTCAATAAGAACGTCCAAGGGATACAGTAAACCTGGAGTGAAGCATCGGAATCTATAACTAGTGTCACAGGAATGGTTCAAAACATAGACATTAAGACGAGTCAGTCTTCTTGTACTTAAGTCGGCATTGTGCCTTTTGTATTTTATTCCGGTGCAATTTCTGTGATTCATCGTCAATATGAATGCCTAAGGGATACAGTAAACCTGAAGTGCAGCATCGGACTCTATAACTGGTGTCACAGAAATGGCTCAAAACATTGACAGTAAGAAGAGTCAGTCTTCTTGTACTTAAGTCGGCATTGTGGCTTTTGCATTTAATTTCGATGCTATTTCTGTGTTTCATCTTCAATAAGAAGGTCAGATTGATACAGTAAACGAGAAGTGAAGCATCGGAATCTATAACTAGTTTCACAGGAATGGTTCGAAGCATAGTCAGTAAGAAGAGTCAGTCTTCTTGTCCTTAAGTCGGCATTGTGCCTTTAGTATTTAATTCCGATGCAATTTCTGTGTTTCATCGGCAATAAGGTCAGAGGGATACAGTAAACCTGAAGTGAAGAATCGGAATCTATAACTAGTGTCACTGGAATGGTTCAAAATATAGACAGTAAAAAGTGTCAGTCTTCTTGTACTTACGTCGGCATTGTGCCTTTTGTATTTAATGCCGATGCAAATTCTATGATTCATCGTCAATAAGAAGGTCCAAGGGATACAGTAAACCTGAAGTGAAGCATCGGACTCTATAACTAGTGTCACTGGATGGTTCAAAATATAGACAGTAACAAGAGTCAGTCTTCTTGTACTTAAGTACTGTGATTCATCGTCAATAAGAAGGCCTAAGGGATACAGTAAACCTGAAGTGCAGCATCGGACTCTATAACTGGTGTCACAGAGATGGCTCAAAACATTGACAGTAAGAAGAGTCAGTCTTCTTGTACTTAAGTCGGCATTGTGGCTTTTGCATTTAATTTCGATCCTATTTCTGTGTTTCATCTTCAATAAGAAGGTCAGAGGGATACAGTAAACCAGAAGTGAAGCATCGGAATCTATAACTAGTTTCACAGGAATGGTTCGAAGCATAGTCAGTAAGAAGAGACAGTCTTCTTGTCCTTAAGTCGGCATTGTGCCTTTTGTATTTAATTCCGATGCAGTTTCTGTGTTTCATCGGCAATAAGGTCAGAGAGATACAGTAAAGCTGAAGTGAAGCAACGGAATCTATAACTAGTGTCTCAGGAATGGTTCAAAACATAGACAGTAGGAAGAGTCAGTCTTCTTGTACTGAAGTCGGCTTTGTTCGTTTTGTATTTAATTCCGATGGAATTTCTGTGTTTCATCGTCAATAAGAAGGTCAGAGGGATACAGTAAACCTGAAGTGAAGCATCGGAATCCACAACTAGTGTCCCAGGAAATGTTGAAAACATAGACAGTAGGAAGAGACAGTCTTCTTGTACTTAAGTCGGCATTGTGCCTTTTGTATTTAATTGCGATGCTATTTCTGTGTTTCATCGTCAATAAGAAGGTCCAAGGTATAAACTAAACATGATTTAAAGCATCGGAATCTATAACTAGTGACACAGGAATGGTTCAGACTATAATCAGTAAGAAGAGTCAGTCTTCTTGTACTTA
Organism: Schistocerca piceifrons; assembly: GCF_021461385.2. Lineage (NCBI taxonomy): Eukaryota > Metazoa > Arthropoda > Insecta > Orthoptera > Acrididae > Schistocerca > Schistocerca piceifrons. The sequence continues at coordinate 282,959 of NW_025728956.1, read as the reverse complement.
AATCGGCATTGTGGCTTTTGTATTTAATACCGATGCAATTTCTGTGTTTCATCGGCAATAAGGTCAGAGGGATACAGTAAACCTGAAGTGAAGCATCGGAATCTATAACTAGTTCACAGGAATGGTTCAAAACATAGTCAGTAAGAAGAGTCAGTCTTCTTGTCCTTTAGTCGGCATTGTGCCTTTTGTATTTAATTCCGGTGCAATTTCTGTGTTTCATCGGCAATAAGGTCAGAGGGATACCGTTAAGCTGAAGTGAAGCATCGGAATCTATAACTAGTGTCACAGGAATGGTTCAAAGCATAGACAGTAGAAAGAGTCAGTCTTCTTGTACGTAAGTCGGCTTTGTTCCTTTTGTATTTAATTCCGATGCAATTTCTGTGTTTCATCGTCAATAAGAAGGTCCAATGTATAAACTAAACCTGAAGTAAAGCTTCGGAATCTATAACTAGTGTCAATGGAATGGTTCAAAACATAGACAGTAAGAAGAGTCAGTCATCTTGTACATAAGTCGGCATTGTGGCTTTTGTATTTAATACCGATGCAATTTCTGTGTTTCATCGGCAATAGGGTCAGAGGGATACAGTAAACCTGAAGCATCGGAATCTATAACTAGTATCACAGGAATGGTTCAAAACATAGACAGTAGGAAGAGTCAGTGTTCTTGTACTTAAGTCGGCATTATCCCATTCGTATTTAATTCCGATGCAATTTCTGTGTTTCATCGTCAATACGAAGGTCAGAGGGAAACAGTAAACCTGAAGTGAAGCATCGGAATCCACAACTAGTGTCACAGGAATGGTTCAAAGCATAGTCAGTAAGAAGAGTCAGCCTTCTTGTCCTTAAGTCGGCATTGTGCCTTTTGCATTTAATTCCGATGCAATTTCTGTGTTTAATCGGCAATAACAATGTCCAAGGGATACAGTAAACCCGAAGTGAAGCCATGGAATCTATAACTAGTTTCACTGGAATGGTTCAAAACATAGTCAGTAAGAAGAGTCAGTCTTCTTGTACTTAAGTCGGCTTTGTGCATTTTGTGTTTAATTCCGATGCAATTTCTGAGTTTCATCGTCAATGAGAAGGTCAGAGGGATACAGTAAACCTGATGTGATGCATCGGAATCTATAACTAGAGTCACAGGAATGGTTCAAAACATAGTCAGTAAGAAGAATCAGCCTTCTTGTCCTTAAGTCGGCATTGGGCCTTTTGTATTTAATTCCGATGCCATTTCAGTGTTTCACCGTCAATAAGAAGGTCCAAGGGATATAGAAAAACCTGGAGTGAAGCATCGGAATCTATAACTAGTGTCACAGGAATGGTTCAAAACATTGACAGTAAGAAGAGTCAGTCTTCTTGTCCTTATGTCGGCATTGTGCCATTTGTATTTAATTCCAATGCAATTTTTGTGTTTCATCGTCAATAAGAATGTCCAAGGGATACAGTAAACCTGAAGTGACGCATCTGAATCTATAACTAGTGTCACAGGAATGGTTCAAATCATTGTCAATAAGAAGAGTCGGTCTTCATGTACTTAAGGCGGCATTGGGCCTTTTGTATTTAATTCCGATGCAATTTCTGTGTTTCATCGTCAATAAGAAGGTACAAGGGATACAGTAAACCTGAAGTGAAGCATCGGAATCTATAACTAATTTCACAGGAATGGTTCAAAACATAGTCAGTAAGAAGAGTCAGTCATCTTGTACTTAAGTCGGCATTGTGCCTTTTGTAATTAATTCCGTTGCAATTTCTGTGTTTCATCGGCAATAAGGTCCAAGGGATACAGTAAACCTGAAGTATAGCATCGGAATCTATAACTAGCGCAACAGGAATGGTTCAAAACATAGACAGTAAGAAGAGTCAGTCTTCTTGTACTTAAGTCGGCATTGTGTCTTTTGTAATTAATTCCGACGCAATTTCTGTGTTTCATCGTCAATAAGAAGGGTTGCGAAATACTGAAAACCTGAAGTGAAGCATCGGACTCCATAACTAGTGTCACAGTAATGGTTCAATCATAGTCAGGAAGAAGTATCAGTCTTCTTGTACTTAAGTCGACATTGTGCCTTTTGTATTTAATTCCGATGCAATTTCTGTGACTCATCGTCAATAAGAAGGTCCAAGGGATACAGTAAACCTGAAGAGAAGCATCGTACTCTATAACTATTGTCACAGAAATGGTTCAAAACATAGACAGTAGGAAGCGTCAGTCTTCTTGTACTTAAGTCGGCATTGTGCCTTTTGTATTTAATTCCGAGGTTATTTCTGTTTTTCATCGTCCATAAGAAGGTCAGAGGGATACAATAAACCTGAAGTGAAGCATCGGAATCCACAACTAGTGTCACAGGAATGGTTCCAAAGGTAGACAGTAGGAAGAGTCAGTCTTCTTGTACTTCAGTCGGCATTGTGCCTTTTGTATTAAATTCCGATGCTATATCTGTGTTTCATCGTCTATAAGAACGTCCAAGGGATACAGTATACCTGAAGTGAAGCACCGGAATCTATAACTAGTGTCACTGGAATGGTTTAAAATATAGACAGTGAGAAGGGTCAGTGTTCTTGTACTTAAGTCGACATTGTGCCTTTTGTATTTAATTCCGATGCAATTTCTGTGATTCATCGTCAATAAGATGGTCCAAGGGATACAGTAAACCTGTAGTGAAGCATCGGACTCTATAACTATTGTCACAGAAATGGTGCAAAACATAGACAGTAGGAAGCGTCAGTCTTCTTGTTCTTAGGTCGGCATTGTGCCTTTTGTATTTAATTCCGATGCAATTTCTGTGTTTCACCGTCAATTAGAAGGTCCAAGGGAAACAATAAACCTAAAGTGAAGCATCGGAATCTATAACTGATGCCACAGGAATGGTTCAAAACATAGACAGTATGAAGAGTCAGTCTTCTTGTACTTAGGTCGGCATTGTGGCATTTGTATTTAATTCCGATGCAAATTCTGTGTTTCGTCGTCAATAAGAAGGTCAGAGGGATACAGTAAACCTGAAGTGAAGAATCGGAATCTATAACTAGTTTCACAGGAATGGTTCAAAACATAGTCAGTAAGAAGAGTCAGTCTTCTTGTACATAAGTCGGCATTGTTATTTTTGTATTTAATTCCAATGCAATTTCTGTGTTTCATCGTCAATAAGAAGGTCAGAGGGATACAGTAAACCTGAAGTGAAGCATCGGAATCCACAACTAGTGTCACAGGAATGGTTCCAAACGTAGACCGTAGGAAGAGTCAGTCTTCTTGTACTTAAGTCGTCATTGTGCCTTTGGAATTTAATTCCGATGCAATTTCTGTGTTTCATAGTCAATAAGAAGGTCCAAGGGATACAGTAAACCTGAAGTAAAGCATCGGAATCTATAACTAGTGTCACAGGAATGGTTTAAACTATAATCAGTAAGAAGAGTAAGTCTTCTTGTACTTAAGTCGGCATTGTGCCTTTTCTAATTATTTCCCATGCACTTTCTGTGTTTCATCGTCAATAAGAACGTCCAAGGGATACAGTAAACCTGGAGTGAAGCATCGGAATCTATAACTAGTGTCACAGGAATGGTTCAAAACATAGACATTAAGACGAGTCAGTCTTCTTGTACTTAAGTCGGCATTGTGCCTTTTGTATTTTATTCCGGTGCTATTTCTGTGATTCATCGTCAATAAGAAGGCCTAAGGGATACAGTAAACCTGAAGTGCAGCATCGGACTCTATAACTGGTGTCACAGAGATGGCTCAAAACACTGACAGCAAGAAGAGTCAGTCTTCTTGTACTTAAGTCGGCATTGAGGCTTTTGCATTTAATTTCGATGCTATTTCTGTGTTTCATCTTCAATAAGAAGGTCAGAGGGATACAGTAAACCAGAAGTGAAGCATCGGAATCTATAACTAGTTTCACAGGAATGGATCGAAGCATAGTCAGTAAGAAGAGTCAGTTTTCTTGTCCTTAAGTCGGCATTGTGCCTTTAGTATTTAATTCCGATGCAATTTCTGTGTTTCATCGGCAATAAGGTTAGAGGGATACAGTGAACCTGAAGTGAAGAATCGGAATCTATAACTAGTGTCACTGGAATGGTTCAAAATATAGACAGTAAGAAGTGTCAGTCTTCTTGTACTTACGTAGGCATTGTGCCTTTTGTATTTATTTCCGATGCAAATTCTATGATTCATCGTCAATAAGAAGGTCCAAGGGATACAGTAAACCTGAAGTGAAGCATCGGACTCTATAACTAGTGTCACTGGATGGTTCAAAATATAGACAGTAAGAAGAGTCAGTCTTCTTGTACTTAAGTCGGCATTGTGCCTTTTCTATTTAATTCCGATGCAATTTCTGTGATTCATCGTCAATAAGAAGGTCCAAGGGATACAGTAAACCTGAAGTGAAGCATCGGACTCTATAACTGGTGTCACAGAAATGGTTCGAAACATAGACAGTAATAAGAGTCAGTCTTCTTGTACTTAAGTCGGCATTGTGGCTTTTGTATTTAATTCCGATGCAATTTCTGTGTTTCATCGTCAATAAGAAGGTCAGAGGGATACAGTAAACCTGAAGTGAAGCATCGGAATCTATAACTACTTCACAGGAATGGTTCAAAACATAGTCAGTAAGAAGAGACAGTCTTCTTGTCCTTAAGTCGGCATTGTGCCTTTTGTATTTAATTCCGATGCAGTTTCTGTGTTTCATCGGCAATAAGGTCAGAGAGATACAGTAAAGCTGAAGTGAAGCAACGGAATCTATAACTAGTGTCTCAGGAATGGTTCAAAACATAGACAGTAGGAAGAGTCAGTCTTCTTGTACTGAAGTCGGCTTTGTTCCTTTTGTATTTAATTCCGATGGAATTTCTGTGTTTCATCGTCAATAAGAAGGTCAGAGGGATACAGTAAACCTGAAGTGAAGCATCGGAATCCACAACTAGTATCCCAGGAATGGTTGAAAACATAGACAGTAGGAAGAGACAGTCTTCTTGTACTTAAGTCGGCATTGTGCCTTTAGTAATTAATTCCGATGCAATTTCTGTGTTTCATCGTCAATAAGAAGGTCCAAGGTATAAACTAAACCTGAAGTAAAGCATCGGAATCTATAACTAGTGTCACAAGAATGGTTCAAACTATAATCAGTAAGAAGAGTCAGTCTTCTTGTACTTAAGTCGGCATTGTGGCTTTTGTATTTAAGTCCGATGCAATTTCTGTGTGTCATCGGCAATAAGGTCAGAGAGATACAGTAAAGCTGAAGTGAAGCAACGGAATCTATAACTAGTGTCACAGGAATGGTTCAAAACATAGACAGTAGGCAGAGTCAGTCTTCTTGTACTGAAGTCGGCTTTGTTCCTTTTGTATTTAATTCCGATGTAATTTCTGTGTTTCATCGTCAATAAGAAGGTCAGAGGGATACAGTAAACCTGAAGTGAAGCATCGGAATCCACAACTAGTGTCACAGGAATGGTTGAAAACATAGACAGTAGGAAGAGTCAGTCTTCTTGTACTTAAGTCGGCATTGTGCCTTTTGTATTTAATTCCGATGCAATTTCTGTGTTTCATCGTCAATAAGAAGGTCCAAGGTATAAACTAAACCTGAAGTAAAGCTTCGGAATCTATAACTACTGTCACAGGAATGGTTCAAACTATAATCAGTAAGAAGAGTCAGTCTTCTTGTACTTTAGTCGGCATTGTGGATTTTTCAATTAATTCCGACGCAATTTCTGTGTTTCATCGTCAATAAGAAGGTACAAGGGATATAGTAAACCTGGAGTGAAGCATCGGAATCTATAACTAGTGTCACAGGAATGGTTCAAAACATAGACAGTAAGGAGAGTCAGTTTTCTTGTACTTAAGTCGGCATTGTGCCTTTTGTATTTAATTCCGACGCAATTTCTGTGTTTCATTGTCAATAAGAATGTCCAAGGCATACAGTAAACCTGAAGCGACGCATCGGAATCTATAACTAGTGTCACAGGAATGGTTCAAATCATTGTCATTAAGAAGAGTCGGTCTTCATGTAATTAAGGCGGCACTGTGCCTTTTGCATTTAATTCCGACGCAATTTCTGAGTTTCATCGTCAATAAGAAGGTACAAGGGATACAGTAAACCTGAATGAAGCATCGGAATCTATGACTAGTGTCACAGGAATGGTTTAAAACATAGACAGTAGGAAGAGTCAGTGTTCTTCTACTTAAGTCGGCATTGTGCCCTTTGTATTTAATTCCGATGCAATTTCTGTGATTCATCGTCAATAAGAAGGTCCAAGGTATAAACTAAACCTGAAGTAAAGCATCGGAATCTATAACTAGTGTCACAAGAATGGTTCAAACTATAATCAGTAAGAAGAGTCAGTCTTCTTGTACTTAAGTCGGCATTGTGGCTTTTGTATTTAAGTCCGATGCAATTTCTGTGTGTCATCGGCAATAAGGTCAGAGAGATACAGTAAAGCTGAAGTGAAGCAACGGAATCTATAACTAGTGTCACAGGAATGGTTTAAAACATAGACAGTAGGCAGAGTCAGTCTTCTTGTACTGAAGTCGGCTTTGTTGCTTTTGTAATTAATTCCGATGTAATTTCTGTGTTTCATCGTCAATAAGAAGGTCAGAGGGATACAGTAAACCTGAAGTGAAGCATCGGAATCCACAACTAGTGTCACAGGAATGGTTGAAAACATAGACAGTAGGAAGAGTCAGTCTTCTTGTACTTAAGTCGGCATTGTGCCTTTTGTATTTAATTCCGATGCAATTTCTGTGTTTCATCGTCAATAAGAAGGTCCAAGGTATAAACTAAACCTGAAGTAAAGCATCGGAATCTATAACTAGTGTCACAGGAATGGTTCAAACTATAATCAGTAAGAAGAGTCAGTCTTCTTGTACTTTAGTCGGCATTGTGGATTTTTCATTTAATTCCGACGCAATTTCTGTGTTTCATCGTCAATAAGAAGGTACAAGGGATATAGTAAACCTGGAGTGAAGCATCGGAATCTATAACTAGTGTCACAGGAATGGTTCAAAACATAGACAGTAAGAAGTGTCAGTCTTCTTGTACTTAAGTCGGCATTGTGCCTTTTGTATTTAATTCCGACGCAATTTCTGCGTTTCATCGTCAATAAGAATGTCCAAGGCATACAGTAAACCTGAAGTGACGCATCGGAATCTATAACTAGTGTCACAGGAATGGTTCAAATCATTGTCATTAAGAAGAGTCGGTCTTCATGTACTTAAGGCGGCACTGTGCCTTTTGCATTTAATTCCGACGCAATTTCTGAGTTTCATCGTCAATAAGAAGGTACAAGGGATACAGTAAACCTGAAGTGAAGCATCGGAATCTATGACTAGTGTCACAGGAATGGTTTAAAACATAGACAGTAGGAAGAGTCAGTGTTCTTGTACTTAAGTCGGCATTGTGCCCTTTGTATTTAATTCCGATGCAATATCTGTGATTCATCGTCAATTAGAAGGTCCAAGGGAAACAGTAAACCTGAAGTGAAGCATCGGAATCTATAACTAGTGCGACAAGAATGGTTCAAAACATAGACAGTAAGAAGAGTCAGTGTTCTTGTACTTAAGTCGGCATTGTGGCTTTTGTATTTAATTCCGATGCAATTTCTGTGACTCATCGTCAATAAGAAGGTCCAAGCGATACAGTAAACCTGAAGTGAAGCATCGTACTCTATAACTATTGTCACAGAAATGGTTCAAAACATAGACAGTAGGAAGCGTCAGTCTTCTTGTACGTAAGTCGGCATTGTGCCTTTTGTATTTAATTCCGATGCAATTTCTGTGTTTCATCGTCAATAAGAAGGTCAGAGGGATACAGTAAACCTGAAGTGAAGCATCGGAATCCACAACTAGTGTCACAGGAATGGTTCCAAAGGGAGACAGTAGGAAGAGTCAGTCTTCTTGTACTTCAGTCGGCATTGTGCCTTTTGTATTTAATTCCGATGCAATTTCTGTGTTACATCGTCAATAAGAAGGTCAGAGGGATACAGTAGTAGTGAAGTGAAGCATCGGAATCTACAACTAGTGTCACAGGAATGGTTCAAAGCATAGACAGTAAGAAGAGTCAGTCTTCTTGTACTTGAGTCGGCATTGTGCTTTTTGTATTAAATTCCGATGCTATATCTGTGTTTCATCGTCAATAAGAAGGTCCAAGGGATACAGTATACCTGAAGTGAAGCACCGGAATCTATAACTAGTGTCACAGAAATGGTTCAAAACATAGACAGTAGGAAGCGTCAGTCTTCTTGTACTTAAGTCGGCATTGTGCCTTTTGTATTTAATTCCGATGCAATTTCTGTGTTTCACCGTCAATTAGAAGGTCCAAGGGAAACAATAAACCTGAAGTGAAGCATCGGAATCTATAACTGATGCCACAGGAATGGTTCAAAACATAGGCAGTATGAAGAGTCAGTCTTATTGTACTTAGGTCGGCATTGTGAATTTTGTATTTGATTCCAATGCAATTTCTGTGTTTCATCGGCAATAAGGTCAGAGGGAAACAGTAAACCTGAAGTGAAGCATCGGAATCTATAACTAGTGTCACAGGAATGGTTCAACCATAGACAGTAGGGAGAGTCAGTCTTCTTGTACATAAGTCGGCATTGTTATTTTTGTATTTAATTCCGAGGCAATTTCTGTGTTTCATCGTCAATAAGAAGGTCAGAGGGATACAGTAAACCTGAAGTGAAGCATCGGAATCCACAACTAGTGACACAGGAATGGTTCCTAACGTAGACAGTAGGAAGACTCAGTCTTCTTGTACTTAAGTCGTCCTTGTGCCTTTGGAATTTAATTCCGATGCAATTTCTGTGCTTCATAGTCAATAAGAAGGTCCAAGGGATACAGTAAACCCGAAGTAAAGCATCGGAATCTATAACTAGTGTCACAGGAATGGTTCAAACTATAATCAGTAAGAAAAGTCAGTCTTCTTGTACTTAAGTCGGCATTGTGCCTTCTCTATTTATTTCCCATTCAATTTCTGTGTTTCATCGTCAATAAGAACGTCCAAGGGATACAGTAAACCTGGAGTGAAGCATCGGAATCTATAACTAGTGTCACAGGAATGGTTCAAACATAGACATTAAGAAGAGTCAGTCTTCTTGTACTTAAGTCGGCATTGTGCCTTTTGTATTTTATTCCGGTGCAATTTCTGTGATTCATCGTCAATAAGAAGGTCCAAGGGATACAGTAAACCTGAAGTGCAGCATCGGACTCTATAACTGTTGTCACAGATATGGTTCAAAACATAAACAGTAGGAAGAGTCAGTCTTCTAGTACTTAAGTCGGCATTGTGACTTTTGTATTTAATCCCCGTGCAATTTCTGTGTTTCATCGACAATTAGAACTTCAAAGGGAAACATGAAACCTGAAGTAATAATCGGAATCTATAACTAGTGCCACAGGAATGGTTCAAAACATAGACAGTAAGAAGAGTCAGTCTTCTTGTACTGAAGTCGGCTTTGTTCCTTTTGTATTTAATTCCGATGTAATTTCTGTGTTTCATCGTCAATAAGAAGGTCTGAGGGATACAGTAAACCTGAAGTGAAGCATCGGAATCCACAACTAGTGTCACAGGAATGGTTGAAAACATAGACAGTAGGAAGAGTCAGTCTTCTTGTACTTAAGTCGGCATTGTGCCTTTTGTATTTAATTCCGATGCCATTTCTGTGTTTCATCGTCATTAACAACGTCCAAGGTATACAGTAAACCTGAAGTGACGCATCGAAATCTATAAATAGTGTCACAGGAATGGTTCAAATCATTGTCAATAAGAAGAGTCGGTCTTCATGTACTTAAGGCGGCATTGTGCCTTTTGCATTTAATTCCGACGCAATTTCTGTGTTTCATCGTCAATAAGAAGGTACAAGGGATACAGTAAACCTGAAGTGAAGCATCGGAATCTATGACTAGTGTCACAGGAATGGTTCAAAACGTAGACAGTAGGAAGAGTCAGTGTTCTTGTACTTAAGTCGGCATTGTGCCTTTTGTATTTAATTCCGATGCAATTTCTGTGTTTCATCGTCAATTAGAAGGTCCAAGGGAAACAGTAAACCTGAAGTGAAGCATCGTACTCTATAACTATTGTCACAGAAATGGTTGAAAACATAGACAGTAAGAAGCGTCAGTCTTCTTGTACTTAAGTCGGCATTGTGCCTTTTGTATTTAATTCCGATGCAATTTCTGTGTTTCTTCGTCAATAAGAAGGTCAGAGGGATACAGTAAACCTGAAGTGAAGCATCGGAATCCACAACTAGTGTCACAGGAATGGTTCCAAAGGTAGACAGTAGGAAGAGTCAGTCTTCTTGTACTTCAGTCGGCATTGTGCCTTTTGTATTTAATTCCGATGCAATTTCTGTGTTTGATCGTCAATAACAAGGTCAGAGGGATACAGTAAACGTGAAGTGAAGCATCGGAATCTACAACTAGTGTCACAGGAATGGTTCAAAACATAGACAGTAAGAAGAGTCAGTCTTCTTGTACTTGAGTCGGCATTGTGCTTCTTGTATTTAATTCCGATGCAATTTCTGTGTTTCACCGTCAACTAGAAGGTCCAAGGGAAACAATAAACCTGAAGTGAAGCATCGGAATCTATATCTGGTGCCACAGGATTGGTTCAAAACATAGACAGTATGAAGAGTCAGTCTTCTTGTACTAGGTCGGCATTCTGGCATTTGTATTTAATTCCGATGCAATTTCTGTGTTTCGTCGTCAATAAGAAGGTCAGAGGGATACAGTAAACCTGAAGTGAAGAATCGGAATCTATAACTAGTTTCACAGGAATGGTTCAAAACATAGTCAGTAAGAAGAGTCAGTCTTCTTGTCCTTAAGTCGGCATTGTGAATTTTGTATTTGATTCCAATGCAATTTCTGTGTTTCATTGCCAATAAGGTCAGAGGGAAACAGTAAACCTGAAGTGAAGCATCGGAATCTATAACTAGTGTCACAGGAATGGTTCAAAACATAGACATTAAGAAGAGTCAGTCTTCTTGTACTTAAGTCGGCATTGTGCTTTTTGTATTTTATTCCGGTGCAATTTCTGTGATTCATCGTCAATAAGAAGGTCCGAGGGATACAGTAAACCTGAAGTGCAGCATCGGACTCTATAACTGTTGTCACAGATATGGTTCAAAACATAATCAGTAGGATGAGTCAGTCGTTTAGTACTTAATTCGGCATTGTGAGTTTTGTATTTAATTCCGATGCAATTTCTGTGTATCATCGTCAATTAGGAGGTTCAAGGGAAACAGTAAAACTAAAGTGAAGCATCGGAATCTATAACTAGTGCCACAGGAATGGCTCAAAACATTGACAGTAAGAAGAGTCAGTCTTCTTGTACTTAAGTCGGCATTGTGGCTTTTGCATTTAATTTCGATGCTATTTCTGTGTTTCATCTTCAATAAGAAGGTCAGAGGGATACAGTAAACCAGAAGTGAAGCATCGGAATCTATAACTAGTTTCACAGGAATGGTTCAAAGCATAGTCAGTAAGAAGAGTCAGTCTTCTTGTCCTTAAGTCGGCATTGTGCCTTTTGTATTTAATTCCGATGCAATTTCTGTGTTTCATCGGCAATAAGGTCAGAGGGATACTGTAAACCTAAAGTGAAGAATCGGAATCTATAACTAGTGTCACTGGAATGGTTCAAAATATAGACAGTAAGAAGTGTCAGTCTTCTTGTACTTAAGTCGGCATTGTGCCTTTTGTATTTAATTCCGATGCAATTTCTATGATTCATCGTCAATAAGAAGGTCCAAGGGATACAGTAAACCTGAAGTGAAGCATCGGACTCTATAACTAGTGACACTGGATGGTTCAAAATATAGACAGTAAGAAGAGTCAATCTTCTTGTACTTAATTCGGCATTGTGCCTTTTCTATTTAATTCCGATGCAATTTCTGTGATTCATCGTCAATAAGAAGGTCCAAGGGATACAGTAAACCTGAAGTGAAGCATCGGACTCTTTAACTTGTGTCACAGAAATGGTTCGAAACATAGACAGTAGGAAAAGTCAGTCTTCTTGTACTTAAGTCGGCATTGTGACTTTTGTATTTAATTCCGATGCAATTTCTGTGTTTCATCGTCAATTAGAAGGTCAAAGGGAAACATTAAACCTGAAGTAAAGCATCGGAATCTATAACTAGTGCCACAGGAATGGTTCAAAACATAGACAGTAAGAAGAGTCAGTCTTCTTGTACTTAAGTCGGCATTGTGGCTTTTGTATTTAATTCCGATGCTATTTCTGTGTTTCATCGTCAATAAGAAGGTCAGAGGGATACAATAAACCTGAAGTGAAGCATCGGAATCTATAACTACTTCACAGGAATGGTTCAGAACATAGTCAGTAAGAAGAGTCAGTCTTCCTGTCCTTAAGTCGGCATTGTGCCTTTAGTATTTAATTCCGATGCAATTTCTGTGATTCATCGTCAATAAGAAGGTCAGAAGGATACAGTAAACCTGAAGTGAAGCATCGGTATCCACAACTAGTGTCACAGGAATGGTTGAAAACATAGACAGTAGGAAGAGTCAGTCTTCTTGTACTTACGTCGGCATTGTGCATTTTGTATTTAATTCCGATGCAATTTCTGTGTTTCTTCGTCAATAAGAAGGTCAGAAGGATACAGTAAACCTGAAGTGAAGCATCGGAATCCACAACTAGTGTCACAGGAATGGTTGAAAACATAGACAGTAGGAAGAGTCAGTCTTCTTGTACTTAAGTCGGCATTGTGCATTTTGTATTTAATTCCGATGCAATTTCTGTGTTTCATCGTCAATAAGAAGGTCCAAGGTATTAACTAAACCTGAAGTAAAGCATCGGAATCTATAACTAGTGTCACAGGAATGGTTCAAACTATAATCAGTAAGAAGAGTCAGTCTTCTTGTACTTAAGTCGGCATTGTGGATTTTGCATTTAATTCCGACGCAATTTCTGTGTTTCATCGTCAATAAGAAGGTACAAGGGATATAGTAAACCTGGAGTGAAGCATCGGATCTATAACTAGTGTCACAGGAATGGTTCAAATCATAGACAGTAAGAAGAGTCAGTCTTCTTGTACTTAAGTCGGCATTGTGCCTTTTGTATTTAATTCCGATGCAATTTCTGTGTTTCATCGTCAATAAGAATGTCCAAGGGATACACTAAACCTGAAGTGACGCTTCGGAATCTATAACTAGTGTGACAAGAATGGTTCAAATCATTGTCAATAAGAAGAGTCGGTCCTCATGTACTTAATGCGGCATTGTGCCTTTTGCATTTAATTCCGACGCAATTTCTGTGTTTCATCGTCAATAAGAAGGTACAAGGGATACAGTAAACCTGAAGTGAAGCATCAGAATCTATGATTAGTGTCACAGGAATGGTTCAACACATACACAGTAGGAAGAGTCACTGTTCTTGTACTTAAGTCGGCATTGTGCCTGTTGTATTTAATTCCGATGCAATTTCTGTGTTTCATCGTCAATTAGAAGGTCCAAGGGAAACAGTAAACCTGAAGTGAAGCATCGGAATCTATACCTAGTGCGACAGGAATGGTTCAAAACATAGACAGTAAGAAGAGTCAGTGTTCTTGTACTTAAATCGGTATTGTGGCTTTTGTATTTAATTCCGATGCAATTTCTGTGTTTCATCGTCAATAAGAAGGGTAGTGGGATTTAGTAAACCTGAAGTGAAGCATCGGAATCTATAACAAGTTTCAAAGGAATGGTTCAAAACATAGTAAGTAAGAAGAGTCAGTCATCTTGTACTTAAGTCGGCATTGTGCCTTTTGTATTTAATTCCGATGCAATTTCTGTGTGTCATCGGCAATAAGGACCAAGGGATACAGTAAACCTGAAGTGAAGCATCGGAATCTATAACTAGCGCAACAGTAATGGTTCAAATCATAGACAGTAAGAAGAGTCAGTCTTCTTGTACTTAAGTCGGCATTGTGGCTTCTGTAATTAATTCCAATGCAATATCCGTGTTTCATCGTCAATAAGAAGGGCTGCGGGATACAGAAAACCTGAAGTGAAGCATCGGACTCCATAACTAGTGTCACAGTAATGGTTCAAAACATAGTCAGTAAGAAATATCAGTCTTCTTGTACTTAAGTCGACATTGTGCCTTTCGTATTTAATTCCGATGCAATTTCTGTGTTTCATCGTCAATAAGAAGGTCAGAGGGATACAGTAAACCTGAACTGAAGCACCGGAATCTATAACTAGTGTCACTGGAATAATTCAAAATATAGACAGTGAGAAGAGTCAGTCTTCTTGTACTTAAGTCGACATTGTGCCTTTTGTATTTAATTCCGATGCAATTTCTGTGACTCATCGTCAATAAGAAGGTCCAAGCGATACAGTAAACCTGAAGTGAAGCATCGGACTCTATAACTATTGTCACAGAAATGGTTCAAAACATAGACAGTAGGAAGCGTCACTCTTCTTGTACTTAAGTCGGCATTGTGCCTTTTGTATTTAATTCCGATGCAATTTCTGTGTTTCATCGTCAATAAGAAGGTCAGAGGGATACAGTAAGCCTGAAGTGAAGCATCGGTATCCACAACTAGTGTCACAGGAATGGTTCCAAACGTAGACAGTAGGAAGAGTCAGTCTTCTTGTACTTCACTCGGCATTGTGCCTTTTGTATTTAATTCCAATGCAATTTCTGTGTTTCATCGTCAATAAGAAGGTCAGAGGGATACAGTAAACCTGAAGTGAAGCATCGGAATCTTTAACTGGTGCCACAGGAATGGTTCAAAGCATAGAAAGTATGAAGAGTCAGTCTTCTTGTACGTAGGTCGGCATTGTGGCATTTGTATTTAATTCCGATGCAATTTCTGTGTTTCGTCGTCAATAAGAAGGTCAGAGGGATACAGTAAACCTGAAGTGAAGAATCGGAATCTATAACTAGTTTCACAGGAATGGTTCAAAACATAGTCAGTAAGAAGAGTCAGTCTTCTTGTCCTGAAGTCGGCATTGTGAATTTTGTATTTGTTTCCAATGCAATTTCTGTGTATCATCGGCAATAAGGTCAGACGAAAACAGTAAACCTGAAGTGAAGCATCGGAATCTATTACTAGTGTCACAGGAATTGTTCAAAACATAGACAGTAGGGAGAGTCAGTCTTCTTGTACATAAGTCGGCATTGTTCCTTTTGTATTTAATTCCAATGCAATTTCTGTGTTTCATTGTCAATAAGAAGGTCAGAGGGATACAGTAAGCCTGAAGTGAAGCATCGGAATCCACAACTAGTGTCACAGCAACGGTTCCAAACGTAGACAGTAGGAAGAGTCAGTCTTCTTGTACTTATGTCGTCATTGTGCCTTTGGAATTTAATTCCGCTGCAATTTCTGTGTTTCATAGTCAATAAGAAGGTCCAAGGGATACAGTAAACCTGACGTGAAACATCGGAATCTATAACTAGTGCCACAGGAATGGTTCCAAACATAGACAGTAAGAAGAGTCAGTCTTCTTGTACTTAAGTCGGCATTGTGCCTTTTTTATTTAATTCCGGTGCAATTTCTGTGATTCATCGTCAATAAGAAGGTCCAAGGGATACAGTAAACCTGAAGTGCAGCATCGGACTCTATAACTGGTGTCACAGAGATGGTTCAAAACATAAACAGTAGGAAGAGTCAGTCTTGTAGCAATTAAGTCGGCGTTGTGACGTTTGTATTTAATTCCGATGCAATTTCTGTGTTTCATCGTCAATTAGGAGGTCCAAGGGAAACAGTAAACCTGACGTGAAACATCGGAATCTATAACTAGTGCCACAGGAATGGTTCATAACATAGACAGTAAGAAGAGTCAGTCTTCTTGTACTTAAGTCGGCATTGTGGCTTTTGCATTCAATTTCGATGCTATTTCTGTGTTTCATCGTCAATAAGAAGGTCAGACTGAAACACTAAACCTGAAGTGAAGCATCGGAATCTATAACTAGTGTCACTGGAATGTTTCAAAATATAGACAGTAAGAAGTGTCAGTCTTCTTGTACTTAAGTCGGCATTGTGGCTTTTGTATTTAATTCCGAGGCAATTTCTGCGTTTCATCGTCAATAAGAAGGTCAGAGGGATATAGTAAACCTGAAGTGAAGCATCGATATCTATAACTAGTTTCACAGGAATGGTTCAAAACATAGACAGTAAGAAGAGTCAGTCTTCTTGTACTTAAGTCGGCATTGTGCCTTTTGTATTTAATTCCGATGCAACATCTGTGTTTCATCGGCAATAAGGTCAGAGGGATACAGTAAACCTGAAGTGAAGCATCGGAATCTATAACTAGTGTCACAGGAATTGTTCAAAACATAGACAGTAGGAAGAGTCAGTGTTCTTGTACTTAAGTCGGCATTGTCCCTTTTGTATTTAATTCCGATGCAATTTCTGTGTTTCATCGTCAATAAGAAGGTCAGAGGTATACAGTAAACCTGAAGTGAAGCAACGGAAACCACAACTAGTGTTACAGGAATGGTTCAAAACATAGACAGTAGGAAAAGTCAGTCTTCTTGTACTTAAGTCGGCATTGTGCCTTTTGTATTTAATTACGATGCAATATCAGGGTATCATCGTCAATAAGAAGGTCCAAGGTAATCAGTAAACCTGAAGTAAAGCATCGGAATCTATAAGTAGTGACACAGGAATGGTTCAAACTATAATCAGTAAGAAGAGTCAGTCTTCTTGTACTTAGATCGGCATTGTGCCTTTTCTATTTAATTCCGATGCAATTTCTGTGTTTCATCGTCAATATGTAGGACCAAGGGATACAGTAAATCTGAAGTGAAGCATCGGAATCAATAACTAGTGTCACAGGAATGGTTCAAAACATAGTCAGTAAGAAGAGTCAGCCTTCTTGTCCTTAAGTCGGCATTGTGCCTTTTGTATTAAATTCCGATGCAATTTCTGTGTTTCATCGTTAACAAGAAGGTCCAAGGGATATAGCAAATCTGAAGTGAAGCATCGGAATCTATAACTAGTGTCACAGGAATGGTTCAAAACATAGTAAGAAGAGTCAGTCTTCTTGTACTTAAGTCGGCATTGTGCCTTTTGTATTCAATTCCGATGCAATTTCTGTGTTTCATCGTCAATAAGAATGTCCAAGGGATACAGTAAACCTGAAGTGAAGCATCGGAATCTATAACTAGTGTCACAGGAATGGTTCAGATCATTGTCAATAAGATGAGTCGAACCTCGTGTACATAGGTCGGCATTGTGCATTTTGTATTTAATTCCGATGCAATATCTGTATTTCATCGTCAATAAGAAGGTCAGAGGGATACAGTAAACCTGAAGTGAAGGATCGGAATCCATAACTTGTGTCACAGGAATGGTTCAAACATAGACAGTAAGAAGAGTCAGTCTTCTTGTACTTCAGTCGGCGTTGTGCCCTTTGTATTTAATTCCGATGCCATTTCTGTGATTCATCGTCAATAAGAAGGTCCAAGGGATACAGTAAACACGAAGTGAAGCATTGTAATCTATAACTAGTGTCACAGGAATGGTTCAAATAATAGACAGCAGGAAGAGTCAGTCTTCTTGTACTTAAGTCGGCATTGTGCCTTTCGTATTTAATTCCGATGCAATTTCTGTGTTTCATCGTCAATAAGAAGGTCAGAGGGATACAGTAAACCTGAAGTGAAGCATCGGAAACTATTACTAGTGTCACAGGAATGGTTCAAACATAGACAGTAAGAAGAGTCAGTCTTCTTGCACTTCAGTCGGCATTGTGCCTTTTGTATTTAATTCCGATGCAATTTCTGTGTTTCATCGTCAATAAGAAGGTCCAAGGTATACAGTAAACCTGAAGTAAAGCATCGGAATCTATAGCTAGTGTCACAGGAATGGTTCAAACTATATTCAGTAAGAAGAGTTAGTCTTCTTGTACGTAAGACGGCTTTGTGCGTTTTCTATTTAATTCCGATGCAATTTCTGTGTTTCATCGTTAATAAGAAGGTCAGAGGGATACAGTAAACCTGAAGTGAAGCATCGGAATCTATAACTAGTGTCACAGGATTGGTTCAAAACATAGTCAGCAAGAAGAGTCAGTCTTCTTGTACTTAAGTCGGCATTGTGATTTTTGTATTTAATTCCGATGCAATATCTGTGTTTCATCGTCAATAAGAAGGTCCAAGGGATACAGTAAACCAGGAGTGTAGCATCAGAATCTATAACTAGTGTCACAGGAAGGGTTCAAAACATAGTCAGTAAGAAGAGTCAGTGTTCATGTACTTAAGTCGGCTTTGTGCCTTTTGCATTTAATTCCGATGCAATTTCTGTGTTTCATCGTCAATAAGAAGGTCCAAGGGATACAGTAAACCTGAAGTGAAGCATCGGAATCTATAACTAGTTTCATAGGAATGGTTCAAAATATAGTCAGTAAGAAGGGTCGTTCTTCTTGTTCTTAAGTCGGCATTGTGCCTTTTGTATTTAATTCCGATGCAATTTCTGTGTTTCATCGGCAATAAGGTCAGAGGGAAACAGTAAACCTGAAGTGAAGCATCGGAATCTATAACTAGTGTCACAGGAATGGTTCAAAATATAGACAGTAGGAAGAGTCAGGCTTCTTGTACTTAAGTCGGCATTGTTATTTTTGTATTTAATTCCGATGCAATTTCTGTGTTTTGTTGTCAATAAGAAGGTAAGAGGGATACCGTAAACATGAAGTGAAGCATTGGAATCCACAACTAGTGTCACAGGAATGGTTGAAAACATAGAAAGTAGGAAGAGTCAGTCTTCTTGTACTTAAGTCTGCATTCTGCCTTTTGTAATTAATTCCGATGCAATTTCTGTGTTTCATCGTCAATAAGAAGGTCCAATGGATACAGTAAACCTAAAGTGAAGCATCGGAATCTATAACTAGTGTCACTGGAATGCTTCAAAATATAGACAGTAAGCAGTCTTCTTGCACTTATGTCGGCATTGTGCCTTTTGTATTTAATTCCGATGCAATTTCTGTGACTCATCGTCAATAAGAAGGTCCAAGCGATACAGTAAACCTGAAGTGAAGCATCGTACTCTATAACTATTGTCACAGAAATGGTTCAAAACATAGACAGTAGGAAGCGTCAGTCTTCTTGTACGTAAGTCGGCATTGTGCCTTTTGTATTTAATTCCGATGCAATTTCTGTGTTTCATCGTCAATAAGAAGGTCAGAGGGATACAGTAAACCTGAAGTGAAGCATCGGAATCCACAACTAGTGTCACAGGAATGGTTCCAAAGGGAGACAGTAGGAAGAGTCAGTCTTCTTGTACTTCAGTCGGCATTGTGCCTTTTGTATTTAATTCCGATGCAATTTCTGTGTTACATCGTCAATAAGAAGGTCAGAGGGATACAGTAGACGTGAAGTGAAGCATCGGAATCTACAACTAGTGTCACAGGAATGGTTCAAAGCATAGACAGTAAGAAGAGTCAGTCTTCTTGTACTTGAGTCGGCATTGTGCTTTTTGTATTAAATTCCGATGCTATATCTGTGTTTCATCGTCAATAAGAAGGTCCAAGGGATACAGTATACCTGAAGTGAAGCACCGGAATCTATAACTAGTGTCACAGAAATGGTTCAAAACATAGACAGTAGGAAGCGTCAGTCTTCTTGTACTTAAGTCGGCATTGTGCCTTTTGTATTTAATTCCGATGCAATTTCTGTGTTTCACCGTCAATTAGAAGGTCCAAGGGAAACAATAAACCCGAAGTGAAGCATCGGAATCTATAACTGATGCCACAGGAATGGTTCAAAACATAGGCAGTATGAAGAGTCAGTCTTATTGTACTTAGGTCGGCATTGTGAATTTTGTATTTGATTCCAATGCAATTTCTGTGTTTCATCGGCAATAAGGTCAGAGGGAAACAGTAAACCTGAAGTGAAGCATCGGAATCTATAACTAGTGTCACAGGAATGGTTCAAACATAGACAGTAGGGAGAGTCAGTCTTCTTGTACATAAGTCGGCATTGTTATTTTTGTATTTAATTCCGAGGCAATTTCTGTGTTTCATCGTCAATAAGAAGGTCAGAGGGATACAGTAAACCTGAAGTGAAGCATCGGAATCCACAACTAGTGACACAGGAATGGTTCCTAACGTAGACAGTAGGAAGACTCAGTCTTCTTGTACTTAAGTCGTCCTTGTGCCTTTGGAATTTAATTCCGATGCAATTTCTGTGCTTCATAGTCAATAAGAAGGTCCAAGGGATACAGTAAACCCGAAGTAAAGCATCGGAATCTATAACTAGTGTCACAGGAATGGTTCAAACTATAATCAGTAAGAAAAGTCAGTCTTCTTGTACTTAAGTCGGCATTGTGCCTTCTCTATTTATTTCCCATTCAATTTCTGTGTTTCATCGTCAATAAGTACGTCCAAGGGATACAGTAAACCTGGAGTGAAGCATCGGAATCTATAACTAGTGTCACAGGAATGGTTCAAACATAGACATTAAGAAGAGTCAGTCTTCTTGTACTTAAGTCGGCATTGTGCCTTTTGTATTTTATTCCGGTGCAATTTCTGTGATTCATCGTCAATAAGAAGGTCCAAGGGATACAGGAAACCTGAAGTGCAGCATCGGACTCTATAACTGTTGTCACAGATATGGTTCAAAACATAAACAGTAGGAAGAGTCAGTCTTCTAGTACTTAAGTCGGCATTGTGACTTTTGTATTTAATCCCCGTGCAATTTCTGTGTTTCATCGACAATTAGAACTTCAAAGGGAAACATGAAACCTGAAGTAATAATCGGAATCTATAACTAGTGCCACAGGAATGGTTCAAAACATAGACAGTAAGAAGAGTCAGTCTTCTTGTACTGAAGTCGGCTTTGTTCCTTTTGTATTTAATTCCGATGTAATTTCTGTGTTTCATCGTCAATAAGAAGGTCAGAGGGATACAGTAAACCTGAAGTGAAGCATCGGAATCCACAACTAGTGTCACAGGAATGGTTGAAAACATAGACAGTAGGAAGAGTCAGTCTTCTTGTACTTAAGTCGGCATTGTGCCTTTTGTATTTAATTCCGATGCAATTTCTGTGTTTCATCGTCATTAACAACGTCCAAGGTATGCAGTAAACCTGAAGTGACGCATCGGAATCTATAAATAGTGTCACAGGAATGGTTCAAATCATTGTCAATAAGAAGAGTCGGTCTTCATGTACTTAAGGCGGCATTGTGCCTTTTGCATTTAATTCCGACGCAATTTCTGTGTTTCATCGTCAATAAGAAGGTACAAGGGATACAGTAAACCTGAAGTGAAGCATCGGAATCTATGACTAGTGTCACAGGAATGGTTCAAAACGTAGACAGTAGGAAAAGTCAGTGTTCTTGTACTTAAGTCGGCATTGTGCTTTTGTATTTAATTCCGATGCAATTTCTGTGTTTCATCGTCAATTAGAAGGTCCAAGGGAAACAGTAAACCTGAAGTGAAGCATCGTACTCTATAACTATTGTCACAGAAATGGTTGAAAACATAGACAGTAAGAAGCGTCAGTCTTCTTGTACTTAAGTCGGCATTGTGCCTTTTGTTTTTAATTCCGATGCAATTTCTGTGTTTCTTCGTCAATAAGAAGGTCAGAGGGATACAGTAAACCTGAAGTGAAGCATCGGAATCCACAACTAGTGTCACAGGAATGGTTCCAAAGGTAGACAGTAGGAAGAGTCAGTCTTCTTGTACTTCAGTCGGCATTGTGCCTTTTGTATTTAATTCCGATGCAATTTCTGTGTTTGATCGTCAATAACAAGGTCAGAGGGATACAGTAAACGTGAAGTGAAGCATCGGAATCTACAACTAGTGTCACAGGAATGGTTCAAAACATAGACAGTAAGAAGAGTCAGTCTTCTTGTACTTGAGTCGGCATTGTGCTTCTTGTATTTAATTCCGATGCAATTTCTGTGTTTCACCGTCAATTAGAAGGTCCAAGGGAAACAATAAACCTGAAGTGAAGCATCGGAATCTATATCTGGTGCCACAGGATTGGTTCAAAACATAGACAGTATGAAGAGTCAGTCTTCTTGTACTAGGTCGGCATTCTGGCATTTGTATTTAATTCCGATGCAATTTCTGTGTTTCGTCGTCAATAAGAAGGTCAGAGGGATACAGTAAACCTGAAGTGAAGAATCGGAATCTATAACTAGTTTCACAGGAATGGTTCAAAACATAGTCAGTAAGAAGAGTCAGTCTTCTTGTCCTTAAGTCGGCATTGTGAATTTTGTATTTGATTCCAATGCAATTTCTGTGTTTCATTGCCAATAAGGTCAGAGGGAAACAGTAAACCTGAAGTGAAGCATCGGAATCTATAACTAGTGTCACAGGAATGGTTCAAAACATAGACATTAAGAAGAGTCAGTCTTCTTGTACTTAAGTCGGCATTGTGCTTTTTGTATTTTATTCCGGTGCAATTTCTGTGATTCATCGTCAATAAGAAGGTCCGAGGGATACAGTAAACCTGAAGTGCAGCATCGGACTCTATAACTGTTGTCACAGATATGGTTCAAAACATAAACAGTAGGATGAGTCAGTCGTTTAGTACTTAATTCGGCATTGTGAGTTTTGTATTTAATTCCGATGCAATTTCTGTGTATCATCGTCAATTAGGAGGTTCAAGGGAAACAGTAAAACTAAAGTGAAGCATCGGAATCTATAACTAGTGCCACAGGAATAACTCAAAACATTGACAGTAAGAAGAGTCAGTCTTCTTGTACTTAAGTCGGCATTGTGGCTTTTGCATTTAATTTCGATGCTATTTCTGTGTTTCATCTTCAATAAGAAGGTCAGAGGGATACAGTAAACCAGAAGTGAAGCATCGGAATCTATAACTAGTTTCACAGGAATGGTTCAAAGCATAGTCAGTAAGAAGAGTCAGTCTTCTTGTCCTTAAGTCGGCATTGTGCCTTTTGTATTTAATTCCGATGCAATTTCTGTGTTTCATCGGCAATAAGGTCAGAGGGATACTGTAAACCTAAAGTGAAGAATCGGAATCTATAACTAGTGTCACTGGAATGGTTCAAAATATAGACAGTAAGAAGTGTCAGTCTTCTTGTACTTAAGTCGGCATTGTGCCTTTTGTATTTAATTCCGATGCAATTTCTATGATTCATCGTCAATAAGAAGGTCCAAGGGATACAGTAAACCTGAAGTGAAGCATCGGACTCTATAACTAGTGACACTGGATGGTTCAAAATATAGACAGTAAGAAGAGTCAATCTTCTTGTACTTAAGTCGGCATTGTGCCTTTTCTATTTAATTCCGATGCAATTTCTGTGATTCATCGTCAATAAGAAGGTCCAAGGGATACAGTAAACCTGAAGTGAAGCATCGGACTCTTTAACTTGTGTCACAGAAATGGTTCGAAACATAGACAGTAGGAAGAGTCAGTCTTCTTGTACTTAAGTCGGCATTGTGACTTTTGTATTTAATTCCGATGCAATTTCTGTGTTTCATCGTCAATTAGAAGGTCAAAGGGAAACATTAAACCTGAAGTAAAGCATCGGAATCTATAACTAGTGCCACAGGAATGGTTCAAAACATAGACAGTAAGAAGAGTCAGTCTTCTTGTACTTAAGTCGGCATTGTGGCTTTTGTATTTAATTCCGATGCTATTTCTGTGTTTCATCGTCAATAAGAAGGTCAGAGGGATACAATAAACCTGAAGTGAAGCATCGGAATCTATAACTACTTCACAGGAATGGTTCAGAACATAGTCAGTAAGAAGAGTCAGTCTTCCTGTCCTTAAGTCGGCATTGTGCCTTTAGTATTTAATTCCGATGCAATTTCTGTGATTCATCGTCAATAAGAAGGTCAGAAGGATACAGTAAACCTGAAGTGAAGCATCGGTATCCACAACTAGTGTCACAGGAATGGTTGAAAACATAGACAGTAGGAAGAGTCAGTCTTCTTGTACTTACGTCGGCATTGTGCATTTTGTATTTAATTCCGATGCAATTTCTGTGTTTCTTCGTCAATAAGAAGGTCAGAAGGATACAGTAAACCTGAAGTGAAGCATCGGAATCCACAACTAGTGTCACAGGAATGGTTGAAAACATAGACAGTAGGAAGAGTCAGTCTTCTTGTACTTAAGTCGGCATTGTGCATTTTGTATTTAATTCCGATGCAATTTCTGTGTTTCATCGTCAATAAGAAGGTCCAAGGTATTAACTAAACCTGAAGTAAAGCATCGGAATCTATAACTAGTGTCACAGGAATGGTTCAAACTATAATCAGTAAGAAGAGTCAGTCTTCTTGTACTTAAGTCGGCATTGTGGATTTTGCATTTACTTCCGACGCAATTTCTGTGTTTCATCGTCAATAAGAAGGTACAAGGGATATAGTAAACCTGGAGTGAAGCATCGGAATCTATAACTAGTGTCACAGGAATGGTTCAAATCATAGACAGTAAGAAGAGTCAGTCTTCTTGTACTTAAGTCGGCATTGTGCCTTTTGTATTTAATTCCGATGCAATTTCTGTGTTTCATCGTCAATAAGAATGTCCAAGGGATACACTAAACCTGAAGTGACGCTTCGGAATCTGTAACTAGTGTGACAAGAATGGTTCAAATCATTGTCAATAAGAAGAGTCGGTCCTCATGTACTTAATGCGGCATTGTGCCTTTTGCATTTAATTCCGACGCAATTTCTGTGTTTCATCGTCAATAAGAAGGTACAAGGGATACAGTAAACCTGAAGTGAAGCATCAGAACCTATGATTAGTGTCACAGGAATGGTTCAACACATACACAGTAGGAAGAGTCACTGTTCTTGTACTTAAGTCGGCATTGTGCCTGTTGTATTTAATTCCGATGCAATTTCTGTGTTTCATCGTCAATTAGAAGGTCCAACTGAAACAGTAAACCTGAAGTGAAGCATCGGAATCTATACCTAGTGCGACAGGAATGGTTCAAAACATAGACAGTAAGAAGAGTCAGTGTTCTTGTACTTAAATCGGTATTGTGGCTTTTGTATTTAATTCCGATGCAATTTCTGTGTTTCATCGTCAATAAGAAGGGTAGTGGGATTTAGTAAACCTGAAGTGAAGCATCGGAATCTATAACAAGTTTCAAAGGAATGGTTCAAAACATAGTAAGTAAGAAGAGTCAGTCATCTTGTACTTAAGTCGGCATTGTGTCTTTTGTATTTAATTCCGATGCAATTTCTGTGTGTCATCGGCAATAAGGACCAAGGGATACAGTAAACCTGAAGTGAAGCATCGGAATCTATAACTAGCGCAACAGGAATGGTTCAAATCATAGACAGTAAGAAATATCAGTCTTCTTGTACTTAAGTCGACATTGTGCCTTTCGTATTTAATTCCGATGCAATTTCTGTGCTTCATCGTCAATAAGAAGGTCAGAGGGATACAGTAAACCTGAACTGAAGCACCGGAATCTATAACTAGTGTCACTGGAATAATTCAAAATATAGACAGTGAGAAGAGTCAGTCTTCTTGTACTTAAGTCGACATTGTGCCTTTTGTATTTAATTCCGATGCAATTTCTGTGACTCATCGTCAATAAGAAGGTCCAAGCGATACAGTAAACCTGAAGTGAAGCATCGGACTCGATAACTATTGTCACAGAAATGGTTCAAAACATAGACAGTAGGAAGCGTCACTCTTCTTGTACTTAAGTCGGCATTGTGCCTTTTGTATTTAATTCCGATGCAATTTCTGTGTTTCATCGTCAATAAGAAGGTCAGAGGGATACCGTAAGCCTGAAGTGAAGCATCGGTATCCACAACTAGTGTCACAGGAATGGTTCCAAACGTAGACAGTAGGAAGAGTCAGTCTTCTTGTACTTCACTCGGCATTGTGCCTTTTGTATTTAATTCCAATGCAATTTCTGTGTTTCATCGTCAATAAGAAGGTCAGAGGGATACAGTAAACCTGAAGTGAAGCATCGGAATCTACAACTAGTGTCACAGGAATGATCCAAAACATAGACAGTAAGAAGAGTCAGTCTTCTTGTACTTGAGTCGGCATTGTGCTTTTTGTATTAAATTCCGATGCTATATCTGTGTTTCATCGTCAATAAGAAGGTCCCAGGGATACACTAAACCTGAAGTGAAGCACCAGAATCTATAACTAGTGTCACTGGAATGGTTCAAAATATAGACAGTGAGAAGAGTCAGTCTTCTTGTACTTAAGTCGTCATTGTGCCTTTTGTATTTAATTCCGATGCAATGTCTGTGATTCATCGTCAATAAGAAGGTCCAAGGGATACAGTAAACCTGAAGTGAAGCATGGGACTCTATAAGTATTGTCACAGAAATGGTTTAAACATAGACAGTAGGAAGCGTCACTCTTCTTGTACTTAAGTCGGCATTGTGTTTTTTTGTATTTATTCCGATGCTATTTCTGTGTTTCACCGTCAATTAGAAGTTCCAAGGGAAACAGTAAACCTGAAGTGAAGCATCGGAATCTTTAACTGGTGCCACAGGAATGGTTCAAAGCATAGAAAGTATGAAGAGTCAGTCTTCTTGTACGTAGGTCGGCATTGTGGCATTTGTATTTAATTCCGATGCAATTTCTGTGTTTCGTCGTCAATAAGAAGGTCAGAGGGATACAGTAAACCTGAAGTGAAGAACCGGAATCTATAACTAGTTTCACAGGAATGGTTCAAAACATAGTCAGTAAGAAGAGTCAGTCTTCTTGTCCTGAAGTCGGCATTGTGAATTTTGTATTTGTTTCCAATGCAATTTCTGTGTTTCATCGGCAATAAGGTCAGACGAAAACAGTAAACCTGAAGTGAAGCATCGGAATCTATTACTAGTGTCACAGGAATTGTTCAAAACATAGACAGTAGGGAGAGTCAGTCTTCTTGTACATAAGTCGGCATTGTTCCTTTTGTATTTAATTCCAATGCAATTTCTGTGTTTCATTGTCAATAAGAAGGTCAGAGGGATACAGTAAGCCTGAAGTGAAGCATCGGAATCCACAACTAGTGTCACAGCAACGGTTCCAAACGTAGACAGTAGGAAGAGTCAGTCTTCTTGTACTTATGTCGTCATTGTGCCTTTGGAATTTAATTCCGCTGCAATTTCTGTGTTTCATAGTCAATAAGAAGGTCCAAGGGATACAGTAAACCTGACGTGAAACATCGGAATCTATAACTAGTGCCACAGGAATGGTTCCAAACATAGACAGTAAGAAGAGTCAGTCTTCTTGTACTTAAGTCGGCATTGTGCCTTTTTTATTTAATTCCGGTGCAATTTCTGTGATTCATCGTCAATAAGAAGGTCCAAGGGATACAGTAAACCTGAAGTGCAGCATCGGACTCTATAACTGGTGTCACAGAGATGGTTCAAAACATAAACAGTAGGAAGAGTCAGTCTTGTAGCAATTAAGTCGGCGTTGTGACGTTTGTATTTAATTCCGATGCAATTTCTGTGTTTCAACGTCAATTAGGAGGTCCAAGGGAAACAGTAAACCTGACGTGAAACATCGGAATCTATAACTAGTGCCACAGGAATGGTTCATAACATAGACAGTAAGAAGAGTCAGTCTTGTTGTACTTAAGTCGGCATTGTGGCTTTTGCATTTAATTTCGATGCTATTTCTGTGTTTCATCGTCAATAAGAAGGTCAGACTGAAACACTAAACCTGAAGTGAAGCATCGGAATCTATAACTAGTGTCACTGGAATGTTTCAAAATATAGACAGTAAGAAGTGTCAGTCTTCTTGTACTTAAGTCGGCATTGTGGCTTTTGTATTTAATTCCGAGGCAATTTCTGCGTTTCATCGTCAATAAGAAGGTCAGAGGTATACAGTAAACCTGAAGTGAAGCAACGGAAACCACAACTAGTGTTACAGGAATGGTTCAAAACATAGACAGTAGGAAAAGTCAGTCTTCTTGTACTTAAGTCGGCATTGTGCCTTTTGTATTTAATTACGATGCAATATCAGGGTATCATCGTCAATAAGAAGGTCCAAGGTAATCAGTAAACCTGAAGTAAAGCATCGGAATCTATAAGTAGTGACACAGGAATGGTTCAAACTATAATCAGTAAGAAGAGTCAGTCTTCTTGTACTTAGATCGGCATTGTGCCTTTTCTATTTAATTCCGATGCAATTTCTGTGTTTCATCGTCAATATGTAGGACCAAGGGATACAGTAAATCTGAAGTGAAGCATCGGAATCAATAACTAGTGTCACAGGAATGGTTCAAAACATAGTCAGTAAGAAGAGTCAGCCTTCTTGTCCTTAAGTCGCCATTGTGCCTTTTGTATTAAATTCCGATGCAATTTCTGTGTTTCATCGTTAACAAGAAGGTCCAAGGGATATAGCAAATCTGAAGTGAAGCATCGGAATCTATAACTAGTGTCACAGGAATGGTTCAAAACATAGTAAGAAGAGTCAGTCTTCTTGTACTTAAGTCGGCATTGTGCCTTTTGTATTCAATTCCGATGCAATTTCTGTGTTTCATCGTCAATAAGAAGGTCCAAGGTATACAGTAAACCTGAAGTAAAGCATCGGAATCTATAGCTAGTGGCACAGGAATGGTTCAAACTATATTCAGTAAGAAGAGTTAGTCTTCTTGTACGTAAGACGGCTTTGTGCGTTTTCTATTTAATTCCGATGCAATTTCTGTGTTTCATCGTTAATAAGAAGGTCAGAGGGATACAGTAAACCTGAAGTGAAGCATCGGAATCTATAACTAGTGTCACAGGATTGGTTCAAAACATAGTCAGCAAGAAGAGTCAGTCTTCTTGTACTTAAGTCGGCATTGTGATTTTTGTATTTAATTCCGATGCAATATCTGTGTTTCATCGTCAATAAGAAGGTCCAAGCGATACAGTAAACCAGGAGTGTAGCATCAGAATCTATAACTAGTGTCACAGGAAGGGTTCAAAACATAGTCAGTAAGAAGAGTCAGTGTTCATGTACTTAAGTCGGCTTTGTGCCTTTTGCATTTAATTCCGATGCAATTTCTGTGTTTCATCGTCAATAAGAAGGTCCAAGGGATACAGTAAACCTGAAGTGAAGCATCGGAATCTATAACTAGTTTCATAGGAATGGTTCAAAATATAGTCAGTAAGAAGGGTCATTCTTCTTGTCCTTAAGTCGGCATTGTGCCTTTTGTATTTAATTCCGATGCAATTTCTGTGTTTCATCGGCAATAAGGTCAGAGGGAAACAGTAAACCTGAAGTGAAGCATCGGAATCTATAACTAGTGTCACAGGAATGGTTCAAAATATAGACAGTAGGAAGAGTCAGGCTTCTTGTACTTAAGTCGGCATTGTTATTTTTGTATTTATTTCCGATGCAATTTCTGTGTTTTGTTGTCAATAAGAAGGTAAGAGGGATACCGTAAACATGAAGTGAAGCATTGGAATCCACAACTAGTGTCACAGGAATGGTTAAAAACATAGAAAGTAGGAAGAGTCAGTCTTCTTGTACTTAAGTCTGCATTCTGCCTTTTGTAATTAATTCCGATGCAATTTCTGTGTTTCATCGTCAATAAGAAGGTCCAATGGATACAGTAAACCGAAAGTGAAGCATCGGAATCTATAACTAGTGTCACTGGAATGCTTCAAAATATAGACAGTAAGCAGTCTTCTTGCACTTATGTCGGCATTGTGCCTTTTGTATTTAATTCCGATGCAATTTCTGTGATTCATCGTCAATAGGAAGGTCCAAGGGATACAGTAAAAATGAAGTGAAGCATCGGACTCTATAACTAGTGTCACAGAAATGGTTCAAAACATAGACTGTAGGAAGAGCCAGTCTTCTTGAAATTAAGTCGGCATTGTGCCTTTTGTATTTAATTCCGATGCAATTTCTGTGTTTCATCGTCAATTAGAAGGTCCAAGGGAAACAGTAAACCTGAAGTGAAGCATCGAAATCTATAACTAGTGCCACAGGAATGGTTCAAAACATAGACAGTAAGAAGAGTCAGTGTTCTTGTACTTAAGTCGGCATTGTGGCTTTTGTATTTTATTCCGATGCAATTTCTGTGTTTCATCGTCAATAAGAAGGTCAGCGGGATGCAGTAAACCTTAAGTGAAGCATCGGAATCTATTACTAGTTTCACAGGAATGGATCAAGACATAGTAAGAAGAGTCAGTCTTCTTGTCCTTAAGTCGGCATTGTACCTTTTGTATTTAATTCCGATGCAATTTCTGTGTTTCATCGGCAATAAGAGCAGAGGGATACAGTAAACCTGAAGTGAAGCATCGGAATCTATAACTAGTGTCACTGGAATGGTTCAAAATATAGACAGTAAGAAGAGTAAGTCTTCTTGTACTTATGTCGGCATTGTGCCTTTTGTATATAATTCCGATGCCATTTCTATGATACATCGACAATAAGAAGGTCCAAGTGATACAGTAAGCCTGAAGCGATGCATCGGACTATATAACTAGTGTCACAGAAATGGTTCAAAACATAGACAGTAGGAAGCGTCAGTCTTCTTGTACTTAAGTCGGCATTGTGCCTTTTGTATTTAATTCCGATGCAATTTCTGTGTTTCATCGTCAATTAGAAGGTGCAAGGGAAACAATAAACCTGAAGTGAAGCATCGGAATCTATAACTAGTGCCTTAGGATTGGTTCAAATCATAGACAGTAAGAAGAGTCAGTCTTCTTGTACTTACGTCGGCATTGTGGCTTTTTTATTTAATTCCGATGCAATTTCTGTGTTTCATCGTCAATAAGAAGGTAAGAGGGATACAGTAAACCTGAAGTGAAGCATCGGAATCTTTAACTAGTTTCACAGGAATGGTTCAAAACATAGTCATTAAGAAGAGTCAGTCTTCTTGTCCTTAAGTCGGCATTGTGCCTTTTGTAATTAATTCCGATGCAACTTCTGTGTTTCATTGTCAATAAGAGGGTCCAAGGTATACAGTAAACCTGGAGTGAAGCATCGTAATCTATAACTAGTGTCACAGTAATGGTTCAAAACATAGACAGTAAGAAGACTCAGTCTTCTTGTACCTAAGTCGGCATTGTGCCTTTTGTAATTAATTCCGATGCAATTTCTGTGTTTCATCGTCAATAAGAAGGTCAAAGGGATACAGTAAACCTGAAGTGAAGCAACGGAATCTATAACTAGTGTCACAGGAATGGTTCAAAACATAGACAGTAAGAAGACTCAGTCTTCTTGTACCTAAGTCGGCATTGTGCCTTTCGTATTTAATTCCGATGCAATATCTGTGTTTCATCGTCAATAAGAAGGTCAGAGGGATACAGTAAACCTGAAGTGAAGGATCGGAATCCATAACTTGTGTCACAGGAATGGTTCAAACATAGACAGTAAGAAGAGTCAGTCTTCTTGTACTTCAGTCGGCGTTGTGCCCTTTGTATTTAATTCCGATGCCATTTCTGTGATTCATCGTCAATAAGAAGGTCCAAGGGATACAGTAAACACGAAGTGAAGCATTGTAATCTATAACTAGTGTCACAGGAATGGTTCAAATAATAGACAGCAGGAAGAGTCAGTCTTCTTGTACTTAAGTCGGCATTGTGCCTTTCGTATTTAATTCCGATGCAATTTCTGTGTTTCATCGTCAATAAGAAGGTCAGAGGGATACAGTAAACCTGAAGTGAAGCATCGGAAACTGTTACTAGTGTCACAGGAATGGTTCAAACATAGACAGTAAGAAGAGTCAGTCTCCTTGCACTTCAGTCGGCATTGTGCCTTTTGTATTTAATTCCGATGCAATTTCTGTGTTTCATCGTCAATAAGAAGGTACAAGGTATACAGTAAACCTGAAGTAAAGCATCGGAATCTATAGCTAGTGTCACAGGAATGGTTCAAACTATATTCAGTAAGAAGAGTTAGTCTTCTTGTACGTAAGTCGGCTTTGTGCGTTTTCTATTTAATTCCGATGCAATTTCTGTGTTTCATCGTTAATAAGAAGGTCAGAGGGATACAGTAAACCTGAAGTGAAGCATCGGAATCTATAACTAGTGTCACAGGATTGGTTCAAAACATAGTCAGCAAGAAGAGTCAGTCTTCTTGTACTTAAGTCGGCATTGTGATTTTTGTATTTAATTCCGATGCAATATCTGTGTTTCATCGTCAATAAGAAGGTCCAAGGGATACAGTAAACCAGGAGTGTAGCATCAGAATCTATAACTAGTGTCACAGGAATGGTTCAAAACATAGTCAGTAAGAAGAGTCAGTGTTCATGTACTTAAGTCGGCTTTGTGCCTTTTGCATTTAATTCCGATGCAATGTCTGTGTTTCATCGTCAATAAGAAGGTCCAAGGCATACAGTAAACCTGAAGTGAAGCATCGGAATCTATTACTAGTTTCACAGGAATGGTTCAAAATATAGTCAGTAAGAAGGGTCATTCTTCTTGTCCTTAAGTCGGCATTGTGCCTTTTGTATTTAATTCCGATGCAATTTCTGTGTTTCATCGGCAATAAGGTCAGAGGGAAACAGTAAACCTGAAGTGAAGCATCGGAATCTATAACTAGTGTCACAGGAATGGTTCAAAATATAGACAGTAGGAAGAGTCAGGCTTCTTGTACTTAAGTCGGCATTGTTATTTTTGTATTTAATTCCGATGCAATTTCTGTGTTTTGTTGTCAATAAGAAGGTAAAAGGGATACCGTAAACATGAAGTGAAGCATTGGAATCCACAACTAGTGTCACAGGAATGGTTGAAAACATAGAAAGTAGGAAGAGTCAGTCTTCTTGTACTTAAGTCGGTATTGTGCCTTTTGTATTAAATTCCGATGGAATTTCTGTGTTTCATCGTCAATAAGAAGGTCAGAGGGATACAGTAAACGTGAAGTGAAGCATCGGAATCTATAACTAGTGTCACAGGAATGGTTCAAAACATAGACAGTAGAAAGAGTCAATCTTCTTGTACGTAAGTCTTCATTGTCCCTTTTGTATTTAATTCCGATGCAATTTCTATGTTTCATCGTCAATAAGAAGGTCAGAGGGATACAGTAAACCTGAAGTGATGCATCGGAATCCACAACTAGTGTCACAGGAATGGTTCAAAACATAGACATTAGGAAGAGTCAGTCTTCTTGTACTTAAGTAGGCATTGTGCCTTTTGTATTTAATTCCGATGCAATTTCTGTGTTACATCGTCAATAAGAAGGTCCAAGGTATACAGTAAACCTGAAGTAAAGCATCGGAATCTATAACTAGTTTCACAGGAATGGTTCAAAATATAGTCAGTAAGAAGGGTCAGTCATCTTGTCCTTAAGTCGGCATTGTGCCTTTTGTATTTAATTCCGATGCAATTTCTGTGTTTCATCAGCAATAAGGTCAGAGGGAAACAGTAAACCTGAAGTGAAGCATCGGAATCTATAACTAGTTTCACAGGAATGGTTCAAATCATAGTCAGTAACAAAAGTCAGTCTTCTTGCCTTTAAGTCGGCATTGTGCCTTTTGTGTTTAATTCCGATGCAATTTCTGTGTTTCATCGGCAATAAGGTCAGAGGGATAAAGTAAACCTGAGGTGAGGCATCGGAATCTATAACTAGTGTCACAGGAATGGTTCAAAACATAGACAGTAGAAAGAGTCAATCTTCTTGTACGTAAGTCTTCATTGTCCCTTTTGTATTTAATTCCGATGCAATTTCTATGTTTCATCGTCAATAACAAGGTCAGAGGGATACAGTAAACCTGAAGTGATGCATCGGAATCCACAACTAGTGTCACAGGAATGGTTCAAAACATAGACATTAGGAAGAGTCAGTCTTCTTGTACTTAAGTCGGCATTGTGCCTTTTGTATTTAATTCCGATGCAATTTCTGTGTTACATCGTCAATAAGAAGGTCCAAGGTATACAGTAAAACTAAAGTAAAGCATCGGAATCTATAACTAGTTTCACAGGAATGGTTCAAAATATAGTCAGTAAGAAGGGTCAGTCATCTTGTCCTTAAGTCGGCATTGTGCCTTTTGTATTTAATTCCGATGCAATTTCTGTGTTTCATCAGCAATAAGGTCAGAGGGAAACAGTAAACCTGAAGTGAAGCATCGGAATCTATAACTAGTTTCACAGGAATGGTTCAAATCATAGTCAGTAAGAAAAGTCAGTCTTCTTGCCTTTAAGTCGGCATTGTGCCTTTTGTGTTTAATTCCGATGCAATTTCTGTGTTTCATCGGCAATAAGGTCAGAGGGATAAAGTAAACCTGAGGTGAGGCATCGGAATCTATAACTAGTGTCACAGGAATGGTTCAAAACATAGACAGTAGAAAGAGTCAATCTTCTTGTACATAAGTCTTCATTGTCCCTTTTGTATTTAATTCCGATGCAATTTCTATGTTTCATCGTCAATAAGAAGGTCAGAGGGATACAGTAAAGCTGAAGTGATGCATCGGAATCCACAACTAGTGTCACAGGAATGGTTCAAAACATAGACAGTAGGAAGAGTCAGGCGTCTTGTACTTAAGCCGGCATTGTTATTTTTGTATTTAATGCCGATGCAATATCTGTGTTTCATCGTCAATAAGAAGGTCCAACGGATACAGTAAACCACGAGTGTAGCATCAGAATCTATAACTAGTGTCACAGTAATGGTTCGAAACATAGTCCGTAAGAAGAGTCAGTCTTCTTGTACTTAAGTCGGCTTTGTGCCTTTTGCATTCAATTCCGATGCAATTTCTGTGTTTCATCGTCAATAAGAAGGTAAGAGGGATACAGTAAGCATGAAGTGAAGTATAGGAATCCACAACTAGTGTCACAGGAATGGTTGAAATCATAGAAAGTAGGAAGAGTCAGTCTTCTTGTACTTAAGTCGGTATTTTGCGTTTTCTATTTATTTCCGATGCAATTTCTGGGTTTCATCGTCAATAAGAAGGTCCAAGGGATACAGTAAACCAGGAGTGAAGCATCGGAATCTATAATTAGTGTCACAGAAATGGTTCAAAACATAGACAGCTATAAGAGTCAGTCTTCTTGTACTCGAGTCGGCATTGTGCCTTTTGTATTTAATTCCGATGCAATATCTGTGTTTGATCGTCAATAAGAAGTTCCAAGGTATACAGTAAACCTGAAGTAAAGCATCGGAATCTATAACTAGTGTCACAGGAATGGTTCAAACTATAATCAGTAAGAAGAGTTAGTCTTCTTGTACTTAAGTCGGCATTGTGCGTTTTCTATTTTATTCCGATGCAATTTCTGTGTTTCATCGTTAATAAGAAGGTCAGAGGGATACAGTAAACCTGAAGTGGAGCATCAGAATCTATAACTAGTGTCACAGGAATGGTTCAAAACATAGTCAGCAAGAAGAGTCAGTCTTCTTGTACTTAAGTCGGCATTGTGATTTTTGTATTTAATTCCGATGCAGTATCTGTGTTTCATCGTCAATAAGAAGGTCCAAGGGATACAGTAAACCAGGAGTGTAGCATCAGAATCTATAACTGGTGTCACAGGAATGGTTCAAAACATAGTCAGTAACAAGAGTCAGTCTTCTTGTACTTAAATCGGTATTGTGCCTTTTGTATTTAATTCCGATGCAATTTCTGTGTTTCATCGTCAATAAGAAGGTCAGAGGGATACATTAAACGTGAAGTGAAGCATCGGAATCTATAACTAGTTTCACAGGAATGGTTCAAAGCATAGTCAGTAAGAAAAGTCAGTCTTCTTGCCTTTAAGTCGGCATTGTGCCTTTTGTATTTAATTCCGATGCAACTCCTGTGTTTCATCGTCAATAAGAAGGTCAGAGGGATACAGTAAACCTGAAGTGAAGCATCGGAATCCACAACTAGTGTCACAGGAATGGTTCAAAACATAGACATTAGGATGAGTCAGTCTTCTTGTACTTAAGTCGGCATTGTGCCTTTTGTATTTAAATCCGATGCAATTTCTGTGTTTCATCGTCAATAAGAAGGTCCAAGGTATACAGTAAACCTGAAGTAAAGCATCGGAATCTATAACTAGTGTCAGAGGAAGGGTTCAAACTATAATCAGTAAGAAGTGTCAGTGTTCTTGTACTTAATGCGTCATTGTGCCTTTTCTATTTAATTCCGATGCAATTTCTTTGTTTCATCGTCAATAAGAAGGTCCATGGGATACAGTAAACCTGGAGTGAAGCATCGGAATCAATAACTAGTGTCACAGGAATGGTTCAAAACATAGTCAGTAAGAAGAGTCAGTCTTCTTGTACCTAAGTCGGCATTGTGCCTTTTCTATTTAATTCCGATGCAATTTCTGTGTTTCATCTTCAATAAGAAGGTCCAAGGGATACAGTAAACCTGGAGTGAAGCATCGGAATCTATAACTAGTGTCAATGGAATGGTTCAAAACATAGACAGTTAGAAGAGTCAGTCTTCTTGTACTTAAGTAGGTATTGTGCCTCTTGTATTTAATTACGATGCAATTTCTTTGTTTCATCGTCAATAAGAAGGTCAGAGGGATATAGTAAACCTGAAGTGTAGCATCGGAATCTATAACTAGTTTCACAGGAATGGATCAAAACATAGTCAGTAAGAAAAGTCAGTCTTCTTTTACTTAAGACGGCATTGTGCCTTTTCTATTTAATTCCGACGCAATTTCTGTGTTTCATCGGCAATAAGGTCAGAGGGATACAGTAAACCCGAAGTGAAGCATCGGAATCTATAACTAGTGTCACAGGAATGGTTCAAAACATAGACAGTAGGAAGAGTCAGTCTTCTTGTACTTAAGTCGGCATTGTCCCGTTTGTGTTTAATTCCGAAGCAATTTCTGTGTTTCATCGTCAATAAGACGGTCAGAGGGATACAGTAAACCTGAAGTGAAGCATCGGAATCTATAACTAGTTTCACAGGAATGGTTCAAAACATAGTCAGTAAGGAAAGTCAGTCTTCTTGTCCTTAAGTCGGCATTGTGCCTTTTGTATTTAATTCCGATGCAATTTCTGTGTTTCTTCGTCAATAAGAAGGTCCAAGTGTTACAGTAAACCTGGAGTGATGCATCGGAATCTATAACTAGTGACAATGGAATGGTTCAAAACATAGACAGTAAGAAGAGTCAGTCTTCTTGTACTTAAGTAGGCATTGTGCCTTTTGTATTTAATTCCGAGGCAATTTCTGTGTTTCATCGTCAATAAGAAGGTCCAAGGGATTCAGTAAACCTGGAGTGTAGCATCGGAATCTATAACTAGTGTCACAGGAATGGTTAAAAACATAGACAGTAAGAAGAGTCAGTCTTCGTTTACTTAAGTCGGCATTTTGCCTTTTGTATTTAATTCCGATGCAATTTCTGTGTTTCATCGTCAATACGTAGGTCCAAGGGATACAGTAAACCTGAAGTGAAGCATCGGAATCAATAACTAGTGTCACAGGAATGATTCAAAACATAGTCAGTAAGAAGATTCAGTCTTCTTGTACCTAAGTCGGCATTGTGCCTTTTCTATTTAATTCCGATGCAATTTCTGTGTTTCATCGTCAATAAGAAGGTCCAAGTGATACAGTAAACCTGGAGTGAAGCATCGGTATCTATAACTAGTGTCAATGGAATGGATCAAAACATAGACAGTAAGAAGAGTCAGTCTTCTTGTACTTAAGTAGGCATTGTGCCTTTTGTATTTAATTCCGATGCAATTTCTTTGTTTCATCGTCAATAAGAAGGTTAGAGGGATATAGTAAACCTGAAGTGTAGCATCGGAATCTATAACTAGTTTCACAGGAATGGCTCAAACATAGTCAGTAAGAAAAGTCAGTCTTCTTGTACTTAAGACGGCATTGTGCCTTTTCTATTTAATTCCGATGCAATTTCTGTGTTTCATCGGCAATAAGGTCAGAGGGATACAGTAAACCCGAAGTGAAGCATCGGAATCTGTATCTAGTGTCACAGGAATGGTTCAAAACATAGACAGTAGGAAGAGTCAGTCTTCTTGTACTTAAGTCGGCATTGTCCCTTTTGTGTGAAGCATCGGAATCTATAACTAGTGTCACAGGAATGGTTCAAATCATAGACAGCAAGAAGAGTCAGTCTTTTTGTACTTAAATCGGCATTGTGCCTTTTCTATTTAATTCCGATGCAATTTCTGTGTTTCATCGTCAATAAGAAGGTCACAGGGATACAGTAAACCTGGAGTGAAGCATCGGAATCTATAACTAGTGTCAATGGAATGGTTCAAAACCTAGACAGTAAGAAGAGTCAGTCTTCTTGTACTTAAGTCGGCATTGTGCCTTTTCTATTTAATTCCGATGCAATTTCTGTGTTTCATCGGCAATAAGGTCAGAGGGATACAGTCAACCCGAAGTGAAGCATCGGAATCTATAACTAGTGTCACAGGAATGGTTCAAACATAGGCAGTAGGAAGAGTCAGTCTTCTTGTACTTAAGTCGGCGTTGTCTCTTTTGTATTTAATTCCGATGCAATTTCAGTGTTTCATCGTCAATTAGAAGGTCAGAGGGGCACAGTAAACCTGAAGTGAAGCATCGGAATCCACAACTAGTGTCACAGGAATGGTTCAAACAAAGACAGTAGGAAGAGTCAGTCTTCTTGTACTTAAGTCGGCATTGTGCCTTTTGTGTTCAATTCCGATGCAAATTCTGTGTTTCATCGTGAATAAGAAGGTCCAAGGTATACAGTAAACCTGAAGTAAAGCATCGGAATCTATAACTAGTGTCACAGGAATGGTTCAAACTATAATCAGTGAGAAGAGTCAGTGTTCTTGTACTTAAGTCGGCATTGTGCCTATTCTATTTAATTCCGATGCAATTTCTGTGTTTCATCGTCAATAAGAAGGTCCAAGGGCTACAGTAAACCAGGAGTGAAGCATCGGAATCTATAACTAGTGTCACAGGAATGGTTCAAATCATAGACAGTAAGAAGAGTCAGTCTTCTTGTACTTAAGTCGGCATTGTGCCTTTTCTATTTAATTCCGTTGCAATTTCTGTGTTTCATCGTCAATAAGAAGGTCAGAGGTATACAGTAAACATGAAGTGAAGTATCGGAATCTATAACTAGTGTCACAGGAATGGTTCAAAACATAGTCAGTAAGAAGAGTCAGTCTTCTTGTACTTAAGTCGGCATTGTGCACTTTGTATTTAATTCCGAGGCAATTTCTGTGTTTCATCGTCAATAAGAAGGTCCAAGGGATTCAGTAAGCCTGGAGTGTAGCATCGGAATCTATAACTAGTGTCACAGGAATGGTTCAAAACATAGACAGTAAAAAGAGTCAGACTTCGTGTACTTATGTCGGCATTTTGCCTTTTCTATTTAATTCCGATGCAATATCTGTGTTTCATCGGCAATAAGGTCAGACGGATACAGTAAACCCGAAGTGAAGCATCGGAATCTATGACTAGTGTCACAGGAATGGTTCAAAACATAGACAGTAGGAAGAGTAAGTCTTCTTGTACTTAAGACGGCATTGTCTCTTTTGTATTTAATTCCGATGCAATTTCTGTGTTTCAACGTCAATAAGAAGGTCCAAGGGATCCAGTAAACCTGAAGTGAAGCATCGGTATCAATAACTAGTGTCACAGGAATGGTTCAAAACATAGTCAGTAAGAAGAGCAGCCTTCTTGTACTTAAGTCACATTGTGCCTTTTCTATTTAATTCCGTTGCAATTTATGTGTTTCACCGGCAATAAGAAGGTCCAAGGGATACAGTAAATCTGGAGTGAAGCATCGGAATCTATAACTAGTGTCACAGGAATGGTTCATATCATAGACAACAAGAAGAGTCAGTCTTCTTGTACTTAAATCGGCATTGTGCATTTTCTATTTAATTCCGATGCAATTTCTTTGTTTCATCGTCAATAAGAAGGTCCAAGGGATACAGTAAACCTGGAGTGTAGCATCGGAATCTATAACTAGTGTCACAGGAATGGTTCAATACATAGACAGTAAGAAGAGTCAGTCTTCATGTACTTAAGTTGGCATTTTGCCTTTTGTATTTCATTCCGATGCAATTTCTGTGTTTCATCGTCAATAAGAAGGCCCAAGGGATACAGTAAACCTGAAGTGAAGCATCGGAATCAATAACTAGTGTCACAGGAATGGTTCAAAACATAGTCAGTAAGGAGAGTCAGTCTTCTTGTACCTAAGTCGGCATTGTGCCTTTTCTATTTAATTCCGATGCAATTTCTTTGTTTCATCGTCAATAAGAAGGTCCAAGGGATACAGTAAACCTGGAGTGTAGCATCGGAATCTATAACTAGTGTCACAGGAATGGTTCAAAACATAGACAGTAAGAAGAGTCAGTCTTCGTGTACTTATGTTACCATTTTGCCTTTTGTATTTAATTCCAATGCAATTTCTGTGTTTCATTGTCAATAAGAAGGTCCAAGGGATACAGTAAACCTGAAGTGAAGCATCGGAATCAATAACTAGTGTCACAGGAATCGTTCAAAACATAGTCAGTAAGAAGAGTCAGTCTTCTTGTACTTAAGTCGGCATTGTGCCTTTTCTATTTAATTCCGATGCAATTTCTGTGTTTCATCGTCAATAAGAAGGTCCAAGGGATACAGTAAATATGGAGTGAAGCATCGAAATCTATAACTAGTGTCAATGGAATGGTTCAAAACATAGACAGTAAGAAGAGTCAGTTTTCTTGTACTTAAGTCGGCATTGTGCCTTTTCTATTTAATTCCGATGCAATTTTTGTTTTTCATCGGCAATAAGGTCAGAGGGATACAGTAAACCCGAAGTGAAGCATCGGAATCTATAACTAGTGTCACAGGAATGGTTCAAAGCATAGACAGTAGGAAGAGTCAGTCTTCTTGTACTTAAGTCGGCATAGTCTCTTTTGTATTTAATTCCGATGCAATTTCTGTGTTTCATCGTCAATAAGAAGGTCAATGGGATACAGTAAACCTGAAGTAAAGCATCGGAATCCACAACTAGTGTCACAGGAATGGTTCAAACATAGACAGTAGGAAGAGTCAGTCTTCTTGTACTTAAGTCGGCATT
Organism: Schistocerca piceifrons; assembly: GCF_021461385.2. Classification (NCBI taxonomy): domain Eukaryota; kingdom Metazoa; phylum Arthropoda; class Insecta; order Orthoptera; family Acrididae; genus Schistocerca; species Schistocerca piceifrons. The sequence continues at coordinate 242,236 of NW_025728956.1, read as the reverse complement.
GTGCGTTTTGTGTTTAATTCCAATGCAAATTCTGTGTTTCATCGTCAATAAGAAGGTCCAAGCTATACAGTAAACCTGAAGTAACACATCGGAATCTATAACTAGTGTCACAGGAATGGTTCAAACTATAATCAGTAAGAAGAGTCAGTCTTCTAGTACTTAAGTCGGCATTGTGCCTTTTCTATTTAATTCCGATGCAATTTCTGGTTTTCATCGTCAATAGGAAGGTCAAAGGGATACAGTAAACCAGGAGTAAAGCATCGGAATCTATAACTAGTGTCACAGGAATGGTTCAAATCATAGACAGTAAGAAGAGTCAGTCTTCGTGTACTTAAGTCGGCAATTTGCCTTTTGTATTTAATTCCGATGCAATTTCTGAGTTTCATCGTCAATAAGAAGGTCCAAGGGATACAGTAAACCTGAAGTGAAGCATCGAAATCAATAACTAGTGTCACAGGAAAGGTTTAAATCATAGACAGTAAGAAGAGTCAGTCTTCTTGTACGTAAGTCGGCATTGAGCCTTTTCTATTTAATTCCGATGCAATTTCTGTGTTTCATCGTCAATAAGAAGGTCCAAGGTATACAGTAAACCTGAAGTAAAGCATCGGAATCTATAACTAGTGTCACAGGAATGGTTCAAACTGTAATCAGTGAGAAGAGTCAGTCTTCTTGTACTTATGTCGGCATTGAGCCTTTTCTATTTAATTCCGACGCTATTTCTGTGTTTCATCGTCAATAAGAAGGTCAGAGGGATACAGGAAACCTGAAGTGAAGCATCGGAATCTATTACTAGTGTCACAGGAATGGTTCAAAACATAGTCAGTTACAAGAGTCAGTCTTATTGTACTTAAGTCGGCATTGTGCACTTTGTATATAATTCCGAGGCAATTTCTGTGTTTCATCGTCAATAAGAAGGTCCAAGGGGTACAGTAAGCCTGGAGTGTAGCATCTGAATCTATAACTAGTGTCACAGGAATGGTTCAAAACATAGACAGTAAGGAGAGTCAGTCTTCGTGTACTTATGTCAGCATTTTGCCTTTTGTATTTAATTCCGATGCAATTTCTGTGTTTCATCGTCAATAAGAAGGTCCAAGGGATACAGTAAACCTGAAGTGAAGCTTCGGAATTAATAACTAGTGTCACAGGAATCGTTCAAAACATAGTCAGTAAGAAGAGTCAGTCTTCTTGTACTTAAGTCGGCATTGTGCCTTTTCTATTTAATTCCGATGCCATTTCTGTGTTTCATCGTCAATAAGAAGGTCCAAGTGACATAGTAAACCTGGAGTGAAGCATCGGAATCTATAACTAGTGTCAATGGAATGGTTCAAAACATAGACAGTAAGAAGAGTCAGTCTTCTTGTACTTAAGTCGGCATTGTGCCTTTTCTATTTAATTCCGATGCAATTTCTGTGTTTCATCGGCAATAAGGTCAGAGGGATACAGTAAACCCGATGTGAAGCATCGGAATCTATAACTAGTGTAGCAGGAATGGTTCAAAACATACACAGTAGGAAAAGTCAGTATTCTTGTACTTAAGTCGGCATTGTCTCTTTTGTATTGAATTCCGATGCAATTTCTGTGTTTCATCGTCAATAAGAAGGTCAGAGGGATACAGTAAACCTAAAGTGAAGCATCGGAATCCACAACTAGTGTCACAGGAATGGTTCAAAACATAGACAGTAGGAAGAGTCAGTCTTCTTGTACTTAAGTAGGCATTGTCCCTTTTGTTTTTAATTCCGATGCAATTTCTGTGTTTCATCGCCAATAAGAAGGTCCAAGGTATACAGTAAACCTGAAGTAAAGCATCGGAATCTATAACTAGTGTCACAGGAATGGTTCAAACTATAATCAGTAAGAAGAGTCAGTCTTCTAGTACTTAAGTCGGCATTGTGCCTTTTCTATTTAATGCCGATGCAATTTCTGTTTTTCATCGTCAATAAGAAGGACGAAGGGATACAGTAAACCAGGAGTTAAGCATCGGAATCTATAACTAGTACCACAGGAATGGTTCAAATCATTGACAGTAAGAAGAGTCAGTCTTCGTGTACTTAAGTCGGCATTTTACCTTTTATATTTAATTCCGATGCAATTTCTGTGTTTCATCGTCAATAAGAAGGTTCAAGGGATGCAGTAAACCTGAAGTGAAGCATCGGAATCAATAACTAGTGTCACAGGAATGGTTCAAAACATAGTCAGTAGGAAGAGTCAGTCTTCTTGTACTTAGGTCGGCATTGTGCCTTTTCCATTTAATTCCGTTGCAATTTCTGTGTTTCATCGTCAATAACAAGGTCCAAGGGATACAGTAAACCTGAAGTGAAGCATCGGAATCTATAACTAGTGTCACAGGAATGGTTCAAATCATAGACAGCAAGAAGAGTCAGTCTTTTTGTACTTAAATCGGCATTGTTCCTTTTCTATTTAATTCCGATGAAATTTCTGTGTTTCATCGTCAATAAGAAGGTCACAGGGATACAGTAAACCTGAAGTGAAGCATCGGAATCTATAACTAGTGTCACGGGAATGGTTCAAAACATAGTCAGTAAGAAGAGTCAGTCTTCTTGTACTTAAGTCGGCTTTGTGTCTTTTGTATTTAATTCCGAGGCAATTGCTGTGTTTCATCGTCAATAAGAAGGTCCAAGGGATACAGTAAACCTGGAGTGTAGCATCGGAATCTATAACTAGTGTTACAGGAATGGTTCAAAACATAGACAGTAAGAAGAGTCAGTCTTCGTGTACTTAAGTCGGCATTTTGCCTTTTGTATTTAATTCCGATGCAATTTCTGTGTTTCATCGTCAAGAAGAAGGTCCAAGGGATACAGTAAACCTGATGTGAAGCATCGGAATCAATAACTAGTGTCACAGGAATGGTTCAAAACATAGTCAGTAAGGAGAGTCATTCTTCTTGTACCTAAGTCGGCATTGTGCCTTTTCTATTTAATTCCGAAGCAATTTCTGCGTTTCATCGTCAATAAGAAGGTCCAAGGGATACAGTAAACCTGGAGTGTAGCATCGGAATCTATAACTAGTGTCACAGGAATGGTTCAAAACATAGACAGTAAGAAGAGTCAGTCTTCGTGTACTTATGTCAGTATTTAGTCTTTTGTATTTAATCCCGATGCAATTTCTGTGTTTTATCGTCAATAAGAAGGTCCAAGGGATACAGTAAACCTGAAGGGAAGCATCGGAATCAATAACTAGTGTCACAGGAATCGTTCAAAACATAGTCAGTAAGAAGAGTCAGTCTTCTTGTACTTAAATCGGCATTGTGCCTTTTCTATTTAATTCCGATGCCATTTCTGTGTTTCATCGTCAATAAGAAGGTCCAAGGGATACAGTAAACCTGGAGTGAAGCATCGGAATCTATAACTAGTGTCAATGGAATGGTTCAAAACATAGACAGTAAGATGAGTCAGTCTTCTTGTACTTAAGTCGGCATTGTGCCTTTTCTATTTAATTCCGATGCAATTTCTGTGTTTCATCGGCAATAAGGTCAGAGGGATACAGTCAACCCGAAGTGAAGCATCGGAATCTATAACTAGTGTCACAGGAATGGTTCAAACATAGAAAGTAGGAAGAGTCAGTCTTCTTGTACTTAAGTCGGCATTGTCTCTTTTGTATTTAATTCCGATACAATTTCTGTGTTTCATCGTCAATTAGAAGGTCAGAGGGATACAGTAAACCTGAAGTGAAGCATCGGAATCCACAACTAGTGTCACAGGAATGGTTCAAACATAGACAGTAGGAAGAGTCAGTCTTCTTGTACTTAAGTCGGCATTGTGCCTTTTGTGATTAATTCCGTTGCAAATTCTGTGTTTCATCGTGAATAAGAAGGTCCAAGCTATACAGTAAACCTGAAGTAAAACATCGGAATCTATAACTAGTGAAAGGTGGCTACACTGTGCCACTGCGCCAGAGATTGCGCCAAAGTGTACTATTAAGCCGCCTCCACAGTGCTTGTTAAGAGCTCGTAGCACAGTGCGTGTTAAGATCTCATGGCAGTCAGTGGTTGTTGAGAGTTCGTAGAGGACAGTGTGTGTTAAGAGCTGGTGGTTGTCGTGAAGTTGGAGTAAGATGTTGTAGTAAAGAGTGTTGTTCCATGTCTTATGCAGTTATTTGATGGGAGAGATAGCAGATGTAATTGTAATGAGTGCATTTCGTCAATATATATAAAGGTAAAACTTACAATGTTCTTTTATTACAATGTTCTTTTATTGGTTGTGTATCTGAAATAATGTGTCACTACAGGTTCAGTCAACAAAGCATCTGGCTTGTGTTCTTGGATTAGAGTGTAATTGTGATTTTCTTGCGTAATTATAGTTTTTCTAAACTTCTTTTGTCACGTCAGTATAGTTGGTATTTAAAAATTCTTGTCTTGTTGGAAAAGAACCGTGCCAGATGTGGGCGTTGAGTCACACTCCCACATACAGAACAGTTACTCTTGTGCTTGGATTTTGTAGGTTTTTTAGTTGCTGGGGACTTAATTAATTAACTGTGTTTACGAAAATTTTCTTACATTGTTCTTTGAAGTCAGATAGCGTAATAATTCTAGTCAGGGCCAACCGATTACGAGACTTGCGTAATCGGACAGACAGTTACTAAAAAAAAAAATCATTTTCAATCAATTTATTTAATTAAGCCCCCATGCACGTGGCGACCGCTGCTTCGGATCGTCCCTTGGATTCTTCTGATTGTGAAAATTGTAGACTGTAGTATTGTTGTAGCAATTTGTAGTTTAGTGATTGTAGTCTGTATTGAGTGTGTAGATTTGGTAATTAGCATTCTTCTAATGGTATTTTTCAAAATTTAATTTTTTTATTGCCTTGTATACGCGTTTGACAATTTTGTGCAATTATTTCAATTGTTCGATTGATCGTGTTTGAGGGAGTCATTGTATTTGAATGGTATTGTTGAGATAAAGAGTCACCGTGTGTAATTTTCGTACAGTGACGAATTTTTTGTATGTTTTGCAAATGATTACACGATCGATGAAAAAGGGAAAAATGATGAATAGTGAGAATGACGAAATTGTTGACATGGCGAACTCGCCAACAGAGGAAAACAGTATGATGGATAATGAAGTGGAAAACAATGTAATAAGTCGGGAAAATAGTCCGGAACTATTTCAATATTTTTCTCAATCAGAAAATTCACAGAATACGAGATTAACGATGGAAGATTCTGGAATAGTATCGAACACAGATAGCCTTATGGCTATGCAGAAGGAAGTTAGTTTTGTGGGAAATGTTAGGGGCGAAAAGAATTCTGAACAATTTAATATGGAGCAGTTGATGAGTGCTATATTAAATTTGGGAGCACGTATGGAAACACAGATGGGAACTTTGCGATCTGAAATTAAAACTGATATGGGAACAATGGAAACACGGTTTGGATCTGAATTAAAAACAGAGATTGGAACAATTAAAACAGAGATGGGAACTTTGGAAACACGGTTAGATTCAAGAATAGGGACATGTTTCAAAAATATGAAAGATGAATTAAAGAAAGAAATCAGGGAAGAAGTACAACCGATTCTGAATTCTCACAATAATAGATTAATTGCAGTAGAAATCAGACAAAGGGAACAGGATAGAGAACAGGAAGAAAGAGATCGCGTGATAGTACAGAAATTTTCAGAGTTAAATTTACAACGTGCACAAGACAAGGAAGAGATAATTGAAAGAATCGAGGAATCCGTACCAAATGACAGAGTAAATAACTTAAAGCAACAGTATGAACAGTTCACTACTAAATGTGACAATACCGAAAACCGAGTCGCGACATTTACAGAAAAAGTAAATAAACAGAAAGGACAATTAAGTGACTCATCGGAAAGAGTTGAGGAGACCTCAGATAAATTGTCATGTGTTAGTTTAGCAGAGGGGTTTGAAGAAAATAATTTGTTTCATTTACGGGATGCAACAAGAGAGCGCCAGGCGCGCGAACTTTACAATAATCGACATTCGGACTGGGACAGACGCGGTAGGTCTTTGTCGCCACGAGGCGAAAACTTTGACTATAAACACTTTTTGACTGTCCAGAAATTTAAGATCTTTCGTAATTCTAAGGATGACATACATCCATGTTCATGGCTAGATCAATTTATGTACGCACTTCCGCCAAAGTTGCCATTAAGTCACAAACTGGAAATTATGTGCAGCTATTAATGTCCTCAGGGGATTCACTACTCTAAGTGAATATGTGCCGTAGCGAGCATAGGGCCCCGAGCTGTAGTGGTGCTATTTCTCTTTTAGTTTTCTGGACCGCTGCCTACTCTTTTACTATTCTTTGCATCTGTCAAAACAACTCTTCGACTATCAATCTATCTAGTGAGTAAGTGAACAATAACCGGATATGACTGTTTTACCCAAAAGTGACTTTGGAAATTACCGATTGGACTTACTGTACCTATTGCAGCATTCATTGTAGTTTAAACGAAATTTTATCTGTTTATCTTCGTGACAACATTACTTCGTATGTTGACGACATTATTATTGCTAAACGTTCTTGGAGTGAGCACAACAAAATTTTGGATTCATTGTTACGTATCTTTGCAAGAGTTGGCATTACTGTGAACTTGGAAAAATCTGAATTTGGTCGTTCTCAGATGAAATTTCTCGGTCACATTATTTCTACAGAAGGTATTCTTCCTGATCCAGAGAAACTAGATGCTATTCAGTTCGCAATGACATTCTTTTTAAACGAAAATCGGTCGACAACTTTGTTTGGTTAGTTTGTATTCCTGATGAGTGGGTCAATAAATTGATTTGGTATACGCATTTCAGTTATGCACACTTTGGTCCCCGAAAATGCTTTCATAAATTACGAGAAAATTGCTATTTCAGTAATATGGAAAAACGTATTCGATCTGTTCTTGCCAAATGCAAATTATGTCAAATGGCTAAGCCTCCAACGATTTCTCACAGAGCACCGTTGTTTCCCATCATTCCAGCGAAATTAAAGGAGATGGCTGCAGTCGATTTGTTTGGTCCAGTGGTTCGATCTACTAATGGTTTTGCGTACATTTTCGTAGCAGTGGAACTGACATCAAAATATGTGTGTTTTACACCTTTACGCAAAGCAACAGCTCGTTCAGTATCTAACGCTTTCATCAAACATTTTCTTAAAGAAGTTGGTCATGTTGACAAGATTATATCAGATAATGGATCACAGTTTCGTTCTAAAGTTTGGCTTCGTACTCTACACCGTCGTAAAATTAAACCAATCTTCATTTCACTTTTTCACCCTCAATCTAACGCTTCAGAGAGATGGATGAAGGAAATCAATAAATTGTGTCGTCTTTATTGTCATCAGGATCACAGAACGTGGGATCAGTATCTTCATACTTTTCAAAACATTCTGAATGAACTTCCTAATGATTCAACTTCTTTACCGCCTATAATGATATTAAAAAACAAAGCACCAACAAATCGCATTTCTGAAATCGTTCCTTTTCCGCCTTCACGGAAACTGCGGCATTCTGAAGTTGTCAACCTGGCTCTACGAAATATTGCGTCTGCGGCAGCAAGAAGAGAGAAATCAGCTAAACGTCCTGGTCGTTTAAAAATCTTGTCAGTTGGTCAGAAGGTATTAATTAAGTCCCACCGTTTGTCTCATAAAGGAAAAGGCTTGTGTCGCAAATTTTTTCTGCTTTATAACGGTCCATATAGAATTCGCAAAATTATACATGATAACACTGTTGAAGTAGAAACTCTTAAATCTCGACGCTCTAAAGGAATACATCATATATCAAACGTTAAAATTTTTGTGGAATGACATACTTGTGAGAAACTAACAGCTACATGTAAACACGCAGAGAGTACAAGGATACCGCGCTGTGTTTTGGCGGCGGCATATACTCAAAGCAACAGTCAAGTCTGCGCGCCGCACAAGGCAGTCGTTGACCGCAAACAATTGCTTCCTACGTCACGCGCCTACAGCTGATCGAGCGCTCAGTGCGAATGCACTGACAGACGTAAACAAATACACAGTCTAATTTCTCCGACTAAATTCAGTATAAAGCTATAGTGACTTGATGAATTATGTTATTAACATTCAGTATTTTTCAGGATACGGTTGTATAAAATATTTAAGAACTACAGGTAAATTCTGTGTGTCTCCGACGTTAAGACGACTTGCTATCGAGAAAATTTCAGAAAGAGCGTAATTTCGAAGAAGAAACTAATAAACTAACAAGGGTAACTATTAATTGAGTTCATTTTTCAGGTAACATATTTCCACTTAGGTACGTACTTTAGACGTAATTTGCTGCTCGCAATTACGTGATCCATACTTTGTGCTAATTTCATGTTCTATGAAATTACTTGTGAAGCGACGTGCTTGCGTACGTTAACTGATTTTGACAATGATTATTAATGAACTGGGTTGTGACTTGTATATATTATACATCGCTTGGCTACACTGCTTTTTCACTGACGTCATTTTTTTTTTAATTATGTGCCTGCTGTGCTTATTTATTTGAATTATAATTGTAACCTGATTTATTGTGCTGATGTGTTTAGGTATGTAAGTTATACTTTGTGATTTATCTGCTTGCGCCTTCATGTTTATTTATTAGGATGACATATGAACATTTATTTGCTTATGCTGATATGATGCTAATGACTTGTTTATTATGTAAGATATATGTTTGCTGCTTTTTGCATGGATTACATATTTACACATTTCTGTTTTGTTGCCATAACTGCTCTTTAATTTGGTATATAGAAATGCTGATATACTGTGTATGAACATAGAGTTTAGGTCACATTACTGTATTAATTATAGATTGTTCGCTTGGCAGAGCCTCGTTGTAGGAATTGTGCTGCATCCACTTGTTGACATTCTGTTCTTTACTGGTCTATTTACTCGCTATTGCTTGTTTTGCTTACGCTCAGTGCCTTATATTTTTAAGATAAGAAAATTCACTGCTATAATTCGACGAACGACATTAGTACAAGAAAGTCATTGAAGTCACATGAGCTGAGGTTTTATGGAAGCTGTATAAATTTATGCAAATAGGAAGGAGGCTAACGACATGACAGACCGAAACTAGGTTTAGACCATTAACAATTATTACACTGCATTTTTCGTGAGCAATTGAAATAGGAAATGACACTTGACACAAAAAATACTCCACATGTTTGCTTCTGCTATGATTCTTGAAGTGGTGTACACACTGTGAAATATTATGATCATTCACACTCCGTAATCTTACTTAATTACTGAGAGTTATTCGAACTAAGTCTGTTAGAGGTCATGTATGCATTTCTTTGTTTATAATTTATAATGAGTAGAAAATTTGGGTCACATGGATTACACAGAGGTTGTGTGTGGACACTGTGTCTTCGGATTGTATGGGATGCTGAATTGAAGTTGCATTAGGATTTTATCTGTACTTGTTCGAGGAGACTGACTAGAGGAAAGAGTTGTGTTGGAAGTGAAATGATATTGGTGCTGAGGTTTATATGTAGCGACGTATTATTGAGGTATTGAGAGTATATGAAGTTGATGATTATTGGAGTTTTTGTGGACAAGAGGTAAGGTAAATGATGTTGATGATAAGAGTTATATGTATCGACGTATTGAAGAAGTATTAGTGACGTATTGAGATTATGTGATGCTGATGATTATTGGAGTTTTGGTGTATAAGAGGTAAAGTAAGTGAGGAGCATATTTTTTTTTGTTGGTCTTATGGAACAAGGAGGATGAAGATAGCAGACTAGAACACTAAAGTAGAAGGAAGATAGTCTATACACACTTTGTTAAATCACTAAGCAGTATATACTTTTTTTTGAAGAGAGGAAGTATTTGCATATCTTGGCTCACTGACAGTTGTTCAACAACAGTACATTTGATCTGGCTTGGCAAACATTGGTCTTGACATGATGACTATGACGTTGACCTAACTATTATTGACTGTTATACATTGCTGCCACTACTACTTGATACACATGATGAACATCAGATTTAGACAGAATTTTATTTACACAATTAACACTATTCAGTTACACAGTAGTACTTAATGTGGATGAAAGATGAGTGAGTGTGTTCTGTGTGTTTTCCTTTACTAATCCTACCCACCTATCTCCTAAATATTATTTTATTTGTTTGTAGTGGCTTGCACTGACACCCATGAATATTATAGGTTTACTGGTATTTGTGTATTGTAATAGTTAATAGGACAATTATCTGATATCATTTGTGTGTTTGTTATGATTTGTATGTTACTGTAAAAGCATTTGTATGTGCATTCAAACTATTGTTGATGCCTGAACTGTCTGATTAGTGAAGATAAATATTCTGAACTGTTACCTGCACTTTTTCAACATGATGTGTGACATTTGGTCATGTTTAATTTCTGCTGATGAACTGTGTGATCAGTGATTGTAAAAAAAAAAAAAAAAATCATGGACTGTTACCTGTACCTTTTCTACATGATTGGTGCCACTAGGACATGTTTAATTTGTGCTCATAAACTCTGATGAACAGTGTGATCAGTGCTAGTGAGTTTGATGGAACTGCTTCTGTGGAGAGATGTGACTTTTTGCTGTCTGCACCTACTCAATATTGCTGGGTGCAACTGATGAACTGCTTCTACTGAAAAGATGTCCCCTGTTGCTGTGTGCACCTGATCAACATTACTGGGTGCCACTGATGGACTGCTTCTACTGAAATAATGTCACTTGTTGCTGTCTGCACCTACTCAACATTGCTGGGTGCAACTGATGAACTGTTTTTACTGAAATGAAGTCACTTGTTGGTGTCTGCACCTGCTCTCAACATTGCTGGGTGCAACTGATGAACTGTTTCTACTGAAATGAAGTCACTTGTTGCTGTTTGCACCTGCTCAACATTGCTGGGTGCAACTGATGAACTGTTTTTACTAAAATGAAGTCACTTGTTGCTGTCTGCACCTACTCAACATTGCTGGGTGCCTCTGATGGACTGCTTCTACTGAAATGATGTCACTTGTTGGTGTCTGCACCTACTCAACATTGCTGGGTACCTCTGATGGACTGGTTCTACTGAACTAATGTGACTTGTTGCTGGGTGTACCTGCTAAACTCTACTGGGTGCAACTGATGGACTGCTTCTACTGAAATGATATCACTTGTTGGTGTCTGCACCTGCTCTCAACATTGCTGGGTGCAACTGATGGACTGCTTCTACTGAAATGGTGTCACTTGTTGGTGTCTGCACCTGCTCTCAACATTACTGGGTGCAACTGATGGACTGCTTCTACTGAAAAGATGTCACCTGCTAGTATCTTTTTTTGTATAAACTAATCATTGAAAGCATTTTATGTGAACATTTGTATAAACTGATTTTTTGTATATTGTGTAAACTATTATGTAAAGTCACATGTATGAAAAGAAGTTGTATTGCTTACTGTATTTCATATGTTAGGTTAGTAAAAGGTCAGTGCAAAGCCAAAATTTTTAACTAATTATGTGATATTTAGGTATTAATATTATCTTTTATTTTTGTCTGTATTTTTGTGGACGAATTTGGTGGTATTTTCACCACCAATGCTGGCAAAAATACCACCAAATTCTGGCCTGTGGAGGAGGGGCATATGAAAGGTGGCTACACTGTGCCACTGCGCCAGAGATTGCGCCAAAGTGTACTATTAAGCCGCCTCCACAGTGCTTGTTAAGAGCTCGTAGCACAGTGCGTGTTAAGATCTCATGGCAGTCAGTGGTTGTTGAGAGTTCGTAGAGGACAGTGTGTGTTAAGAGCTGGTGGTTGTCGTGAAGTTGGAGTAAGATGTTGTAGTAAAGAGTGTTGTTCCATGTCTTATGCAGTTATTTGATGGGAGAGATAGCAGATGTTATTGTAATGAGTGCATTTCGTCAATATATATAAAGGTAAAACTTACAATGTTCTTTTATTACAATGTTCTTTTATTGGTTGTGTATCTGAAATAATGTGTCACTACAGGTTCAGTCAACAAAGCATCTGGCTTGTGTTCTTGGATTAGAGTGTAATTGTGATTTTCTTGCGTAATTATAGTTTTTCTAAACTTCTTTTGTCACGTCAGTATAGTTGGTATTTAAAAATTCTTGTCTTGTTGGAAAAGAACCGTGCCAGATGTGGGCGTTGAGTCACACTCCCACATACAGAACAGTTACTCTTGTGCTTGGATTTTGTAGGTTTTTTAGTTGCTGGGGACTTAATTAATTAACTGTGTTTACGAAAATTTTCTTACGTTGTTCTTTGCAGTCAGATAGCGTAATAATTCTAGTCAGGGCCAACCGATTACGAGACTTGCGTAATCGGACAGACAGTTACTAAAAAAAAAAATCATTTTCAATCAATTTATTTAATTAAGCCCCCATGCACTAGTGTCACAGGAATGGTTCAAACTATAATCAGTAAGAAGAGTCAGTCTTCTAGTATTTAAGTCGGCATTGTGCCTTTTCTATTTAATTCCGATGCAATTTCTGTTTTTCATCGTCAATAAGAAGGTCGAAGGGATACAGTAAACCAGGAGTAAATCATCGGAATCTATAACTAGTGTCACAGGAATGGTTCAAATCATAGACAGTAAGGAGAAACAGTCTTCGTGTACTTAAGTCGGCATTTTGCCTTTTGTATTTAATTCCGATGCAATTTCTGTGTTTCATCGTCAATAAGAAGGTCCAAGGGATACAGTGAACCTGAAGTGAAGCATCGGAATCAATAACTAGTGTCACAGGAATGGTTCAAAACATAGTCAGTAAGGAGAGTCAGTGTTCTTGTACTTAAGTCGGTATTGTGCCTTTTCTATTTAATTCCGATGCAATTTCTGTGTTTTATCGTCAATAAGAAGGTCCAATGGATACAGTAAACCTGGAGTGAAGCATCGGAATCTATAACTAGTGTCACATGAATGGTTCACATCATAGACAGTAAGAGGAGTCAGTCTTCTTGTACTTAAGTCTGCATTGAGCCATTTCTATTTAATTCCGATGCTATTTCTGTGTTTCATCGTCAATAAGAAGGTCACAGGGATACAGTAAACCTGAAGTGAAGCATCGGAACCTATAACTAGTGTTACCGGAATGGTTCAAAACATAGTCAGTAAGAAGAGTCAGTCTTCTTGTACTTAAGTCGGCATTGTGCCTTTTGTATTTAATTCCGAGGCAATTTCTGTGTTTCATCGTTAATAAGAAGGTCCAAGGGGTACAATAAACCTGGAGTGTAGCATCGGAATCTATAACTAGTGTCACAGGAATGGTTCAAAACATAGACGGTAAGAAGAGTCAGTCTTCGTGTACTTAAGTCGGCATTTTACCTTTTGTATTTAATTCCGATGCAATTTCTGTGTTTCATCGTCAATAAGAAAGTCCAAGGGATGCAGTAAACCTGAAGTGAAGCATCGGATTCAATAACTAGTGTCACAGGAATGGTTCAAAACGTAGACAGTAAGAAGAGTCAGTCTTCGTGTACTTATGTCAGCATTTTGCCTTTTGTATTTAATCCCGATGCAATTTCTGTGTTTCATCGTCAATAACAAGGTCCAAGGGATACAGTGAACCTGAAGTGAAGCATCGGAATCAGTAACTAGTGTCACAGGAATGGTTCAAATCATAGACAGCAAGAAGAGTCAGTCTTCTTGTACTTAAATCGGCATTGTGCATTTTCTATTTAATTCCGATGCAATTTCTGTGTTTCATCGTTAATAAGAAGGTCACAGGGATACAGTAAACTTGAAGTGAAGCATCGGAATCTATAACTAGTGTCACAGGAATGGTTCAAAACATAGTCAGTAAGAAGAATCAGTCGGCATTGAGTCTTTTGTATTTAATTCCGAGGCAATTTCTGTGTTTCATCGTCAATAAGAAGGTCCAAGGGATACAGAACAACCTGGAGTGCAGCATCGGAATCTTTAACTAGTGTCACAGGAATGGTTCAAAAGATAGACAGTAAGAAGAGTCAGTCTTCGTGTACTTAAGTTGGCATTTTGCCTTTTGTATTTAATTCCGATGCAATTTCTGTGTTTCATCGTCAATAAGAATGTATAAGGGATACAGTAAACCTGATGTGAAGCATCGGAATCAATAACTAGTGTCACAGGAATGGTTCAAAACATAGTCAGTAAGGAGAGTCAGTCTTCTTGTACCTAAGTCGGCATTGTGCCTTTTCTATTTAATTCCGAGGCAATTTCTGTGTTTCATCGTCAATAAGAAGGTCCAAGGGATACAGTAAACCTGGAGTGCAGCATCGGAATCTATAACTTGTGTCACAGGAATGGTTCAAAACATAGTCAGTATGAAGAGACAGTCTTCTTGTACTTAAGTCGGCATTGTCCATTTTGTATTTAATTCCGAGGCAATTTCTGTGTTTCATCGTCAATAAGAAGGTCCAAGGGATACAGTAAAACTGGAATGTAGCATCGGAATCTATAACTAGTGTCACAGGAATGGTTCAAAACATAGACAGTAAGAAGAGTCAGTCTTCGTGTACTTAAGTCGGCATTTTGCCTTTTGTATTTCATTCCCATGCAATTTCTGTGTTTCATCGTCAATAAGAATTTCCAAGGGATACAGTAATCCTGAAGTGAAGCATCGGAATCAATAACTAGTGTCACAGGAATGGTTCAAAACATAGTCAGTAAGAAGAGTCAGTCTTCTTGTACCTAAGTCGGCATTGTGCCGTTTCTATTTAATTCCGATGCAATTTCTGTGTTTCATCGTCAATAAGAAGATTCAAGGGATACAGTAAACCTGGAGTGAAGCTCCGGAATCTATAACTAGTGTCAATGGAATGGTTCAAAACATAGACAGTAAGAAGAGTCAGTCTTCTTGTACTTAAGTCGGCATTGTGCCTTTTCTATATAATTCCGATGCAATTTCTGTGTTTCATCGACAATAAGAAGGTAAAAGGTATACAGTAAACCTGAAGTAAAGCATCGGAATCTATAACTAGTGTCACAGGAATGGTTGAAACTATAATCAGTAAGAAGAGTCAGTCTTCTTGTACTTAAGTCGGCATTGTGCCTTTTCTATTTAATTCCGAAGCGATTTCTGTGTTTCATTGTCAATAATAAGGTCCAAGGGATACAGTAATCCTGGAGTGAAGCATCGGAATCTATAACTAGTGTCACAGGAATGGTTCAAATAATAGACTGTAAGAAGAGTCAGTCTTCTTGTACTGAAGTCGGCATTGTGGCTTTTGTATTTAATTCCTATGCAATTTCTGTGTTTCATCGTCAATACGAAGGTCAGAGGGATACAGTAAACCTGAAGTGAAGCATCGGAATCTGTAACTAGTTTCACAGGAATGGATAAAAGCATAGTTAGTAAGAAGGGTCAGTCTTCTTGTCCTTAAGTCGGCATTGAGCCTTTTGTATTTAATTCCGATGCAATTTCTGTGTTTCATCGGCAATAAGGTCAGAGGGATACAGTAAACCTGAATTGAAGCATCGGAATTTATAACTAGTGTTACAGGAATGGTTCAAAACATAGACAGTAGGAAGAGTCAGTCTTCTTGTACTTAAGTCGGCATTGTCCCTTTTGTATTAAATTCCGATGTAATTTCTGTGTTTCATCGTCAATAAGAAGGTCAGAGGGATACAGTAAACCTGATGTGATGCATCGGAATCCACAACTAGTGTAACAGGAATGTTTCAGAACATAGTCAGTAAGAAAAGTCAGTCTTCTTGTACTTAAATCGGCATTGTGCCTTTTCTATTTAATTCCGATGCCATTTCTGTGTTTCATCGTCAATAAGAAGGTCCAAGGGATACAGTAAACCTGGAGTGAAGCATCGGAATCTATAACTAGTGTCAATGGAATGGTTCAAAACATAGACAGTAAGAAGAGTCAGTCTTCTTGTACTTAAGTCGGCATTGTGCCTTTTCTATTTAATTCCGATGCAATTTCTGTGATTCATCGGCAATAAGGTCAGAGGGATACAGTCAACCCGAAGTGAAGCATCGGAATCTATAACTAGTGTCACAGGAATGGTTCAAATATAGACAGTAGGAAGAGTCAGTCTTCTTGTACTTAAGTCGGCATTGTCTCTTTTGTATTTAATTCCGATACAATTTCTGTGTTTCATCGTCAATTAGAAGGTCAGAGGGATACAGTAAACCTGAAGTGATGCATCGGAATCCACAACTAGTGTCACAGGAATGGTTCAAACATAGACAGTAGGAAGAGTCAGTCTTCTTGTACTTAAGTCGGCATTGTGCCTTTTGTGATAAATTCCGATGCAAATTCTGTGTTTCATCGTGAATAAGAAGGTCCAAGCTATACAGTAATCCTGAAGTAAAACATCGGAATCTATAAATAGTGTCACAGGAATGGTTCAAACTATAATCAGTAAGAAGAGTCAGTCTTCTAGTATTTAAGTCGGCATTGTGCCTTTTCTATTTAATTCCGATGCAATTTCTGTTTTTCAACGTCAATAAGAAGGTCGAAGGGATACAGTAAACCAGGAGTAAAGCATCGGAATCTATAACTAGTGTCACAGGAATGGTTCAAATCATAGACAGTAAGGAGAGTCAGTCTTCGTGTACTTAAGTCGGCATTTTGCCTTTTGTATTTAATTCCAAAGCAATTTCTGTGTTTCATCGTCAATAAGAAGGTCCAAGGGATACAGTGAACCTGAAGTGAAGCATCGGAATCAATAACTAGTCTCACAGGAATGGTTCAAAACATAGTCAGTAAGGAGAGTCAGTGTTCTTGTACTTAAGTCGGTATTGTGCCTTTTCTATTTAATTCCGATGCAATTTCTGTGTTTTATCGTCAATAAGAAGGTCCAATGGATACAGTAAACCTGAAGTGAAGCATCGGAATCTATAACTAATGTCACATGAATGGTTCACATCATAGACAGTAAGAGGAGTCAGTCTTCTTGTACTTAAGTCTGCATTGAGCCATTTCTATTTAGTTCGGATGCTATTTCTGTGCTTCATCGTCAATAAGAAGGTCACAGGGATACAGTAAACCTGAAGTGAAGCATCGGAACCTATAACTAGTGTTACCGGAATGGTTCAAAACATAGTCAGTAAGAAGAGTCAGTCTTCGTGTACTTAAGTCGGCATTTTACCTTTTGTATTTAATTCCGATGCAATTTCTGTGTTTCATCGTCAATAAGAAGGTCCAAGGGATGCAGTAAACCTGAAGTGAAGCATCGGATTCAATAACTAGTGTCACAGGAATGGTTCAAAACGTAGACAGTAAGAAGAGTCAGTCTTCGTGTACTTATGTCAGCATTTTCCCTTTTTTATTTAATCCCGATGCAATTTCTGTGTTTCATCGTCAATAACAAGGTCCAAGGGATACAGTGAACCTGAAGTGAAGCATCGGAATCAGTAACTAGTGTCACAGGAATGGTTCAAATCATAGACAGCAAGAAGAGTCAGTCTTCTTGTACTTAAATCGGCATTGTGCATTTTCTATTTAATTCCGATGCAATTTCTGTGTTTCATCGTTAATAAGAAGGTCACAGGGATACAGTAAACTTGAAGTGAAGCATCGGAATCTATAACTAGTGTCACAGGAATGGTTCAAAACATAGTCAGTAAGAAGAATCAGTCAGCATTGAGTCTTTTGTATTTAATTCCGAGGCAATTTCTGTGTTTCATCGTCAATAAGAAGGTCCAAGGGATACAGTAAACCTGGAGTGTAGCATCGGAATCTTTAACTAGTGTCACAGGAATGGTTCAAAAGATAGACAGTAAGAAGAGTCAGTCTTCGTGTACTTAAGTCGGCATTTTGCCTTTTGTATTTAATTCCGATGCAATTTCTGTGTTTCATCGTCAATTAGAAGGTCCAAGGGATACAGTAAACCTGATGTGAAGCATCGGAATCAATAACTAGTGTCACAGGAATGGTTCAAAACATAGTCAGTAAGGAGAGTCAGTCTTCTTGTACCTAAGTCGGCATTGTGCCTTTTCTATTTAATTCCGAGGCAATTTCTGTGTTTCATCGTCAATACGAAGGTCCAAGGGATACAGTAAACCTGGAGTGCAGCATCGGAATCTATAACTTGTGTCACAGGAATGGTTCAAAACATAGTCAGTATGAAAAGACAGTCTTCTTGTACTTAAGTCGGCATTGTCCCTTTTGTATTTAATTCCGAGGCAATTTATGTGTTTCAACGTCAATAAGAAGGTCCAAGGGATACAGTAAAACTGGAATGTAGCATGGGAATCTATAACTAGTGTCACAGGAATGGTTCAAAACATAGACAGTAAGAAGAGTCAGTCTTCGTGTACTTAAGTCGGCATTTTGCCTTTTGTATTTCATTCCCATGCAATTTCTGTGTTTCATCGTCAATAAGAATTTCCAAGGGATACAGTAATCCTGAAGTGAAGCATCGGAATCAATAACTAGTGTCACAGGAATGTTTCAAAACATAGTCAGTAAGAAGAGTCAGTCTTCTTGTACCTAAGTCGGCATTGTGCCGTTTCTATTAAATTCCGATGCAATTTCTGTGTTTCATCGTCAATAAGAAGATCCAAGGGATACAGTAAACCTGGAGTGAAGCTCCGAAATCTATAACTAGTGTCACAGGAATGGTTCAAAACATGGACAGTAATAAGAGTCAGTCTTCTTGTACTTAAGTCGCCATTGTGCCTTTTCTATATAATTCCGATGCAATTTCTGTGTTTCATCGTCAATAAGAAGGTAAAAGGTATACAGTAAACCTGAAGTAAAGCATCGGAATCTATAACTAGTGTCACAGAAATGGTTGAAACTATAATCAGTAAGAAGAGTCAGTCTTCTTGTACTTAAGTCGGCATTGTGCCTTTTCTATTTAATTCCGAAGCAATTTCTGTGTTTCATTGTCAATAATAAGGTCCAAGGGATACAGTAATCCTGGAGTGAAGCATCGGAATCTATAACTAGTGTCACAGGAATGGTTCAAATCATAGACAGTAAGAAGAGTCAGTCTTCTTGTACTGAAGTCGGCATTGTGGCTTTTGTATTTAATTCCGATGCAATTTCTGTGTTTCATCGTCAATACGAAGGTCAGAGGGATACAGTAAACCTGAAGTGAAGCATCGCAATCTATAACTAGTTTCACAGGAATGGATAAAAACATAGTTAGTAAGAAGGGTCAGTCTTCTTGTCCTTAAGTCGGCATTGTGCCTTTTGTATTTAATTCCGATGCAATTTCTGTGTTTCATCGGCAATAAGGTCAGAGGGATACAGTAAACCTGAATTGAAGCACCGGAATCTATAACTAGTGTTACAGGAATGGTTCAAAACATACACAGTAGGAAGAGTCAGTCATCTTGTACTTAAGTCGGCATTGTCCCTTTTGTATTAAATTCCGATGTAATTTCTGTGTTTCATCGTCAATAAGAAGGTCAGATGGATACAGTAAACCTGATGTGAAGCATCGGAATCCACAACTAGTGTAACAGGAATGGTTCAGAACATAGACATTAGGAAGAGTCAGTCTTCTTGTACTTAAGTCGGCATTGTGCCTTTTGTATTTAATTCCGATGCAATTTCTGCGTTTCATCGTCAATAAGACGGTAAAAGGTATACAGTAAACCTAAAGTAAAGCATCGGAATCTATAACTAGTGTCACAGGAAAGGTTCAAACTATAATCAGTAAAAAGAGTCAGTCTTCTTGTACCTAAGTCGGCATTGTGTCGTTTCTATTTAATTCCGATGCAATTTCTGTGTTTCATCGTCAATAAGAAGATCCAAGGGATACAGTAAACCTGGAGTGAAGCTTCGGAATCTATAAC
This sequence comes from Schistocerca piceifrons, assembly GCF_021461385.2. Lineage (NCBI taxonomy): Eukaryota > Metazoa > Arthropoda > Insecta > Orthoptera > Acrididae > Schistocerca > Schistocerca piceifrons. Next base: position 222,540 of record NW_025728956.1, on the reverse strand, counting down.
TAGTTTCAATGGAATGGTTCAAAACATAGACAGTCAGAAGAGTCAGTCTTCTTGTACTTAAGTCGGCATTGTGCCTTTTCTATATAATTTCGATGCAATTTCTGTGTTTCATCGCAGTAAGGTCAGAGAGATACAGTAAACAAGAAGTGATGCATCGGAATCTATAACTAGTGTCACTGGATGGTTCAAAATATAGTACAGTAAGAAGAGTCAGTCTTCATGTACTTAAGTCGGCATTGTGACTTTTCTATATAATTCCGACGCAATATCTGTGTTTCATCGTCAATAAGAAGGTCAGAGGGATACAGTAAACCTGAAGTGAAGCATCGGAATCTATAACTAGTTTCACAGGAATGGTTCAAACATAGTCAGTAAGAAAAGTCAGTCTTCTTGTACTTAAGTCAGCATTGTGCCTTATCTATTTAATTCCGATGCAATTTCTGTGTTTCATCGGCAATAAGGTCAGAGGGATACAGTAAACCCGAATCCATAACTAGTGTCACTGGAATGGTTCAAAACATTGACAGCAGGAAGAGACAGTCTTCTTGTACTTAAGTCGGCATTGTGCGTGGTGTATTTAATTCCGTTGCAATTTCTGTGTTTCATCGTCAATAAGAAGGTCCAAGGGATACAGTAAACCTGAAGTGAAGCATCGGACTCTATAACTAGTGTCTCAGAATTGGTTCAAGGCATAGTCAGAAAGATGAGTCAGTCTTCTTGTACTTCAGTCGGCATTGGGCGTTTTCTATTTATTTCCGATGCAATTTCTGAGTTTCATCGGCAATAAGAAGGTCCAAGGGATACAGTAAACCTGGAGTGTAGCATCGGAATCTATAACTAGTGTCACAGGAATGGTTCAAAACATAGACAGTAAGAAGAGTCAGTCATCGTGTACTGAAGTCGTTATTTTGCCTTTTGTATTTAATTCCGATGCAATTTCTGTGTTTCATCGTCAGTAAGAAGGACCAAGGGATACAGTAAACCTGAAGTGAAGCTTCGGAATCAATAACTAGTGTCACAGGAATGGTTCAAAACATAGTCAGTACGAACAGTCAGTTTTCTTGTACCTAAGTCGGCATTGTGCCTTTTTCATTTAATTCCGATGCAATTTCTGTGTTTCATCGGCAATAAGGTCAGAGGGATACAGTAAACCTGAAGTGAAGCACCGGAATCTATAACTAGTTTCACAGGAATGGTTCAAACATAGTCAGTAAGAGAAGTCAGTCTTCTTGTACTTAATTCAGCATTGTCCCTTTTGTGTTTAATTCCGATGCAATTTCTGTGTTTCATCGTCAGTAAGAAGGACCAAGGGATACAGTAAACCTGAAGTGAAGCATCGGAATCAATAACTAGTGTCACCGGAATGGTTCAAAGCATAGTCAGTAAGAAGAGTCAGTCTTCTTGTACTTAAGTCGGCATTGTCCCTCTTGTATTTAATTCCGATGTTATTTCTGTGTTTCATCGTCAATACGAAGGTCAGAGGGATACAGTGAACCTGATGTGAAGCATCGGAATCCACAACTAGTGTCACAGGAATGGTTCAGAACATAGACATTAGGAAGAGTCAGTCTTCTTGTACTTAAGTAGGCATTGTGCCTTTTGTATTTAATTCCGATGCAATTTCTGTGTTTCATCGTCTATAAGAAGGTAAAAGGTATACAGTAAACCTGAAGTAAAGCATCGGAATCTATAACTAGTGTCACAGGAAAGGTTCAAACTATAATCAGTAAAAAGAGTCAGTCTTCTTGTACTTAAGTCGGCATTGTGCCTTTTCTATTTAATTCCGATGCAATTTCTGTGTTTCATTGTCAATAAGAAGGTCCAAGGAATACAGTAAACCTGGAGTGAAGCATCGGAATCTATAACTAGTGTCACAGGAATGGTTCAAATCATAGACAGTAAGAAGTGTCAGTCTTCTTGTACTTATTTGGCATTTTGCCTTTTCTATTTAATTCCGATGCAATTTGTGTGTTTCATCGTCAATAAGAAGTTCTGAGGGATACAGTAAACCTGAAGTGAAGCATCGGAATCTATAACTTGTGTCACAGGAATGGTTCAAAGCATAGTCAGTAAGAAGAGACAGTCTTCTTGTACTTAAGTCGGCATTGTGCTTTTTGTATTTAATTCCGAGGCAATTTCTGTGTTTCATCGTCAATAAGAAGGTCCAAGGGATATAGTAAACCTGGAATGTAGCATCGGAATCTATAACTAGTGTCACAGGAATGGTTCAAAACATAGACAGTAAGAAGAGTCAGTCTTCGTGTACTTAAGTCGGCATTTTGCCTTTTGTATTTCATTACGATGCAATTTCTGTGTTTCATCGTAAACAAGAAGGTCCAAGTGATACAGTAAACCTGAAGTGAAGCATCGGAATCAATAACTAGTGTCACAGGAATGGTTCAAAACATAGTCAGTAAGATGAGTCAGTCTTCTTGTACCTAAGTCGGCATTGTGCCTTTTCTATATAATTCCGATGCAATTTCTGTGTTTCATCGGCAATAAGGTCAGTGGGATACAGTAAACCCGAAGTGAAGCATCGGAATCTATAACTAGTGTCACAGGAATGGTTCAAAACATAGACAGTAGGAAGAGTCAATCTTCTTGTACTTAAGTCAGCATTGTCCCTTTTGTGTTTAATTCCGATGCAATTTCTGTGTTTCATCGGCAATAAGGTCAGAGGGATACAGTAAACCTGAATTGAAGCATCGGAATCTATAACTAGTGTCACAGGAATGGTTCAAAACATAGACAGTAGGAAGAGTCAGTCTTCTTGTACTTAAGTCGGCATTGTCCCTTTTGTATTTAATTCCGGTGTAATTTCTGTGTTTCGTCGTCAATAAGAACGTCAGAGGGATACAGTAAACCTGATGTGAAGCATCGGAATCCACAACTAGTGTCACAGGAATGGTTCAGAACATAGACATTAATAAGAGTCAGTCTACTTGTACCTAAGTCGGCATTGTGCCTTTTGTATTTAATTCCGAGGCAATTTCTGGGTTTCATCGTCAATAACAAGGTCCAAGGGATACAGTAAACCTGGAATGTAGCATCGGAATCTATAACTAGTGTCACAGGAATGGTTCAAAACATAGACAGTAAGAAGAGTTACTCTTCGTGTACTTAAGTCGGCATTTCGCCTTTTGTATTTCATTCCGATGCAATTTCTGTGTTTCATCGTCAATAAGAAGGTCCAAGAGATACAGTAAACCTGAAGTGAAGCATCGGAATCAATAACTAGTGTCACAGGGATGGTTCAAAACATAGTCAGTAAGAAGAGTCAGTCTTCTTGTACCTAAGTCAGCATTGTGCCGTTTCTATTTAATTCCGATGCAATTTCTGTGTTTCATCGTCAATAAGAAGATCCAAGGGATACAGTAAACCTCGAGTGAAGCTTCGGATTCTACAACTAGTGTCAATGGAATGGTTCAAAACATAGACAGTAAGAAGAGTCAGTCTTCTTGTACTTAAGTCGGCATTGTGCCTTTTCTATTTATTTCCGATGCAATTTCTGTGTTTCATCGGCAATAAGGTCAGAGGGTTACAGTAAACCCGAAGTGAAGCATCGGAATCTATAATTAGTGCCACAGGAATTGTTCAAAGCATAGACAGTAGGAAGAGTCAATCTTCTTGTACTTAAGTCAGCATTGTCCCTTTTGTGTTTTATTCCGATGCAATTTCTGTGTTTCAGCGTCAATAAGAAGGTCAGAGGGATACAGTAAACCTGAAGTGAAGCATCGGAATCCACAACTAGTGTCACAGGAGTGGTTCAAATCATAGACATTAGGAAGAGTCAGTCTTCTTGTACTTAAGTCGACATTGTGCCTTTTGTATTTAATTCCGATGCAATTTCTGTGTTTCATCGTCAATAAGAAGGTCCCAGGTATACAGTAAACCTGAAGTAAAGCATCGGAATCTATAACTAGAGTCACAGGAATGGTTCAAATCATAGACAGTAAGAAGAGTCACTCTTCTTGTACTTAAATCGGCATTGTGCCTTTTCTATATAATTCCGATGCAATTTCTGTGTTTCATCGGCAATAAGTTCAGAGGGATACAGTAAACCCGAAGTGAAGCATCGGAATCTATAACTAGTGTCACAGGAATTGTTCATAACATAGACAGTAGGAAGAGTCAGTCTTCTTGTACTTAAGTCGGCATTGTCCCTTTTGTATTTAATTCCGATGCAATTTCTGGGTTTCATCGTCAATAAGAAGGTCAGAGAGATACAGTAAACCTGAAGTGAAGCATCGGAATCCACAACTAGTGTCACAGGAATGGTTCAAAACATAGACAGTAGGAAGAGTCAGTCTACTTGTACTTAAGTCGGCATTGTGCCTTTTGTATTTAATTCCGATGCAATTTCTGTGTTTCATCGTCAATAAGAAGGACCAAGGTATACAGTAGACCTGAAGTAAAGCATCGGAATCTATAACTAGTGTCACAGAAATGGTTCAAACTATAATCAGTAAGAAGAGTCAGTCTTCTAGTACTTAAGTCGGCATTGTGCCTTTTCTATTTAATTCCGATGCAATTTCTGTGTTTCATCGTCAATAAGAAAGTCCAAGGGATACAGTAAACCAGGATCGAAGCATCGGAATCTATAACTAGTGTCACAGGTATGGTTCAAACTATAATCAGTAAGAAGAGTCAGTCTTCTTGTACTTAAGTGGGCAATTTGCCTTTTCTATTTAATTCCGATGCAATTTCTGTGTTTCATCGTCAATACAGGGATACAGTAAACCTGAAGTGAAGCATCGGAATCTATAACTAGTGTCACAGGAATGGTTCAAAACATAGTCAGTAAGAAGAGTCAGTCTTCTTGTACATAAGTCGGCATTGTGACTTTTGTATTTAATTCCGATGCAATTTCTGTGTTTCATCGTCAATAAGAAGGTCCAAGGGATACAGTAAACCTGGAGTGTAGCATCGTAATCTATAACTAGTGTCACAGGAATGGTTCAAATCATAGACAGTAAGAAGAGTCAGTCTTCTTGTACTTAAGTCGGCATTGTGCCTTTTCTATTTAATTCCGATGCAATTTCTGTGTTTCATCGTCAATACAGGGATACAGTAAACCTGAAGTGAAGCATCGGAATCAATAACTAGTTTCACAAGAATGGTTCAAAACATAGTCGGTAAGAAAAGTCAGTCTTCTTGTACGTAAGTCGGCATTATGCCTTTTCTATTTAATTCCGATGCAATTTCTGTGTTTCATCGGCAATAAGGTCAGAGGGATACAGTAAACCCGAAGTAAGGCATCGGAATCTATAACTAGTGTCACAGGAATGGTTCAAAACATGGACAGTAGGAAGAGTCAGTCTTCTTGTACTTAAGTCGGCATTGTCCCTTTTATGTTTAATTCCGATGCAATTTCTGTGTTTCATCGTCAATAAGAAGGTCAGAGGAATAACGTAAACCTGAAGTGAAGCATCGGAATCCACAGCTAGTGTCACAGGAGTGGTTCAAAACATAGACATTACGAAGAGTCAGTCTTCTAGTACTTAAGTCGACATTGTGCCTTTTGTATTTAATTCCGATGCAATTTCTGTGTTTCATCGTCAATAAGAAGGTCCAAGGTATACAGTAAACCTGAAGTAAAGCATCGGAATCTATAACTAGTGTCACAGGAATGGTTCAAACTATAATCAGTAAGAAGAGTCAGTCTTCTTGTACTTAAGTGGGCATTGTGCCTTTTGTATTTAATTCCGATGCAATTTTTGTGTTTCATCGTCAATAAGAAGGTCCAAGGGATACAGTAAACCTGGAGTGTAGCATCGGAATCTATAACTAGTGTCACAGGAATGGTTCAAAACATAGACAGTAAGAAGAGTCAGTCTTCGTGTACTTATGTCAGCATTTTGCCTTTTGTATTTAATTCCGATGCAATTTCTGTGTTTCATCGTCAATAAGAAGGTCCAAGGGATACAGTAAACATGAAGGAAAGCATCGGAATCATTAACTAGTGTCACAGGAATCGTTCAAAACATAGTCAGTAAGAAGAGTCAGTCTTCTTGTACTTAAGTCGGCATTGTGCCTTTTCTATTTAATTCCGATGCAATTTCTGTGTTTCATCGGCAATAAGAAGGTCCAAGGTATACAGTAAACCTGAAGTAAAGCATCGGAATCTATAACTAGTGTCACAGGAATGGTTCAAAGCATAGACAGTAAGAAAAGTCAGTATTCTTGTACTTAAGTAGGCATTGTGCCTTTTGTATTTAATTCCGATGCAAATTCTGAGTTTCATCGTCAATAAGAAGATCAGAGGGATACAGTAAACCTGAAGTGAAGCATCGAAATCTATAACTAGTGTCACAGGAATGGTTCAAGACATAGTCAGTAAGAAGTGACAGTCTTATTGTACTTAAGTCGGCATTGTGCTCCTTCTATTTAATTCCGATGCAATTTCTGTGTTTCATGGTCAATTAGAAGATCAGAGGGATACAGTAAACCTGAAGTGAAGCGTCGGAATCTATAACTAGTGTCACAGGAGTGGTTCAAACATAGACAGTAAGAAGAGTTAGTCTTCTTGGACATAAGTCGGCATAGTGGCTTTTGTATTTAATTTCGATGCAATTTCTGTGTTTCATCGTCAATACGAAGTTAAAAGGTATACAGTAAACCTGAAGTAAAGCATCGGAATCTAAAACTAGTGTCACAGGAAAGGTTCAAACTATAATCAGTAAAAAGAGTCAGTCTTCTTGTACTTAAGTCGACATTGTGCCTTTTCTATTTAATTCCGATGCAATTTCTGTGTTTCATTGTCAATAAGAAGGTCCAAGCGATACAGTAAACCTGGAGTGAAGCATCGGAATCTATAACTAGTGTCACAGGAATGGTTCAAATCATAGACAGTAAGAAGTGTCAGTCTTCTTGTACTTAAGTCGGCATTTTGCCATTTCTATTTAATTCCGATGCAATTTCTGTGTTTCATCGTCAATAAGAAGGTCTGAGGGATACAGTAAACCTGAAGTGAAGCATCGGAATCAATAACTAGTGTCACAGGAATGGTTCAAAACATAGTCAGTAAGAAGAGTCAGTCTTCTTGTACCAAAGTCGCCATTGTGCCGTTTCTATTTAATTCCGATGCAATTTCTGTGTTTCATCGTCAATAAGAAGATCCAAGGGATACAGGAAAACTGGAGTGAAGCGTCGGAATCTATAACTAGTGTCAATGGAATGGTTCAAAACATAGACAGTAAGAAGAGTCAGTCTTCTTGTACTTAAGTAGGCATTGTGCCTTTTCTATTTAATTCCGATGCAATTTCTGTGTTTCATCGGCAATAAGGTCAGAGGGATACAGTAAACCCGAAGTGAAGCATCGGAATCTATAACTAGTGTCACAGGAATGGTTCAAAACATAGACAGTTGGAAGAGTCAATCTTCTTGTACTTAAGTCAGCATTGTCCCTTTTGTGTTCAATTCCGATGATATTTTTGTGTTTCATCGTCATTAAGAAGGACAGAGGGATACAGTAAACCTGAAGTGAAGCATCGGAATCCACAACTAGTGTCACAGGAGTGGTTCAAATCATAGACATTAGGAAGAGTCAGTCTTCTTGTACTTAAGTCGACATTGTGCCTTTTGTAATTAATTCCGATGCAATTTCTGTGTTTCATCGTCAATAAGAAGGTCAGAGGGATACAGTAAACCTGAAGTGAAGCATCGGAATCCACAACTAGTGTCACAGGAATGGTTCAAAGCATAGACAGTAGGAAGAGTCAGTCTTCTTGTACTTAAGTCGGCATTGTGCCTTTTGTATTTAATTCCGATGCAATTTCTGTGTTTCATCGTCGATAAGAAGGTCCAAGGAATTCAGTAAACCTGAAGTAAAGCATCGGAATCTATAACTAGTGTCACAGAAATGGTTCAAACTATAATCAGTAAGAAGAGTCAGTCATCTAGTACTTAAGTTGGCATTGTGCCTTTTCTATTTAATTCCGATGCAATTTCTGTGTTTCATCGTCAATAAGAAGGTCCAAGGTATACAGTAAACCTGAAGTAAAGCATCGGAATCTATAACTAGTGTCACAGGAATGGTTCATAACATAGACAGTAAGAAGAGTCAGTATTCTTGTACTTAAGTAGGCATTGTGCCTTTTGTATTTAATTCCGATGCAATTTCTGAGTTTCATCGTCAATAAGAAGATCAGAGGCATACAGTAAACCTGAAGTGAAGCATCGAAATCTATAACTAGTGTCACAGGAATGGTTCAAAACATAGTCAGTAAGAAGTGACAGTCTTCTTGTACTTATGTCTTCATTGTGCCTTTTCTATTCAATTCCGATGTAATTTCTGTGTTTCATCATCAATAAGAAGGTCCAAGGGATACAGTAAACGTGGAGTGAAGCATCGGAATCTATAACTAGTGTCACAGGAATGGTTCAAGACATAGTCAGTAAGAAGAGTCAACCTTCTTGTCCTTATGTCGGCATTGTGCCTTTTGTATTTAATTCCGATCCAATTTCTGTGTTTCATCGTCAATAAGAAGGTACAAGGGATACAGTAAACCTGAAATGAAGCATCGGAATCAATAACTAGTGTCACAGGAATGGTTCAAACATAGCAGTAGGAAAAGTCAGTGTTCTTGTACTTAAATCGGCATTGTGCCTTTTGTATTTAATTCCGATGCATTTTCTGTGTTTCATCGTCAATAAGACGGTCCAAGGGATACAGTAAACCTGAAGTGAAGCATCGGAATCTACAACTAGTGTCACAGGAATGGTTCAGAACATAGACAGTAAGAAGAGTCAGTCTTCTTGTACTTAAGTCGGCATTGTGCTCCTTCTATTTAATTCCGATGCAATTTCTGTGTTTCATCGTCAATTAGAAGATCAGAGGGATGCAGTAAACCTGAAGTGAAGCGTCGGAATCTATAACTAGTGTCACAGGAATGGTTCAAACATAGACAGTAAGAAGAGTCAGTCTTCTTGTCCTTAAGTCGGCATTGTGCCTTTTGTATTAAATTCCGAGGCAATTTCTGTGTTTCATCGTCAATAAGAAGGTCCAAGGGATACAGTAAACCTGGAGTGAAGCATCGGAATCTATAACTAGTGTCACAGGAATGGTTCAAATCATAGACAGTAAGAAGTGTCAGTCTGCTTGTACTTAAGTCGGCATTTTGCCTTTTCTATTTAATTCCGATGCAATTTCTGTGTTTCATCGTCAATAAGAAGGTCTGAGGGATACAGTAAACCTGAAGTGAAGCATCGGAATCAATAACTAGTGTCACAGGAATGGTTCAAATCATAGACAGTAAGAAGAGTTAGTCTTCTTGTACTTAAATCGGCATTGTGCCTTTTCTATATAATTCCGATGCAATTTCTGTGCTTCATCGTCAATAAGAATTGCAGAGGGATACAGTAAACCTGAAGTGAAGCATCGGAATCTATAACTAGTGTCACTGGAATGGTTCAAAACATAGTCAGTAAGATGAGTCAGTCATCTTGTACTTAAGTCGGCATTGTGCCTTTTGTATTTAATTCCGAGGCAATTTCTGTGTTTCATCGTCAATAAGAGGGTCCAAGGGATACAGTAGACCCGAAGTGAAGCATCGGAATCTATAACTAGTGTCACAGGAATTGTTCAAAACATAGACAGTAGGAAGAGTCAGTCTTCTTGTACTTCAGTCGGCATTGTCCCTTTTGTATTTAATTCCGATGCAATTTCTGTGTTTCATCGTCAATAAGAAGGTCAGAGGGATACAGTAAACCTGAAGTGAAGCATCGTAATCCACAACTAGTGTCACAGGAATGGTTTAAAACATAGACAGTAGGAAGAGACAGTCTTCTTGTACTTAAGTCGGCATTGTGCCTTTTGTATTTAATTCCGATGCAATTTCTGTGTTTCATCGTCAATAAGAAGGTCCAAGAAATACAGTAAACCTGAAGTAAAGCATCGGAATCTATAACTAGTGTCACAGAAATGGTTCAAACATTAATCAGTAAGAAGAGTCAGTCTTCTAGTACTTAAGTTGGCATTGTGCCTTTTCTATTTAATTCCGATGCAATTTCTGTCTTTCATCGTCAATAAGAAGGTCCAAGGGATACAGTGAACCAGGAGTGAAGCATCGGCATCTATAACTAGTGTCACAAGAATGGTTCAAATCATAGACAGTAGGAAGTGTCAGTCTTCTTGTACTTAAGTCGGCATTGTGGCGTTTCTATTTAATTCCGATGCAATTTCTGTGTTTCATCGTCAGTACAGGGATACATTAACCCTGAAGTGAAGCATCGGAATCTATAACTAGTGTCACAGGAATGGTTCAAAACATAGTCAGTAAGAAGAGTCAGTCTTCTTGTACTTAAGTCGGCATTGTGACTTTTGTATTTAATTCCGATGCAATTTCTGTGTTTCATCGTCAATAAGAAGGTCCAAGGGATACAGTAAACCTGGAGTGTAGCATCGTAATCTATAACTAGTGTCACAGGAATGGTTCAAAACATAGACAGTAAGAAGAGTCAGTCTTCGTGTACTTATGTCGGCATTTTGCCTTTTGTGTTTAATTCCGATGCAATTTCTGAGTTTCATCGTCAATAAGAAGGTCAGAGGGATACAGTAAACCTGAAGTGAAGCATCGGAATCAATAACTAGTTTCACAAGAATGGTTCAAAACATAGTCGGTAAGAAAAGTTCTGTCTTCCTGTACTTAAGTCGGCATTATGCCTTTTGTATTTAATTCCGATGCAATTTCTGTGCTTCATCGTCAATAAGAAGGTCCAAGGGATACAGTAAACCTGAAGTGAAGCATCGGAATCAATAACTAGTGTCACAGGAATGGTTAAAAGCATAGTCAGTAAGTAGAGTCAGTCTTCTTGTACCTAAGTCGGCATAATGCCTTTTGTATTTAATTCCGATGCAATTTCTGTGTTTCATCGTCAATAAGAAGGTCAGAGGGATAACGTAAACCTGAAGTGAAGCATCGGAATCCACAGCTAGTGTCACAGGAGTGGTTCAAAACATAGACATTAGGAATAGTCAGTCTTCTTGTACTTAAGTCGACTGTATGCCTTTTGTATTTAATTCCGATGCAATTTCTGTGTTTCATCGTCAATAAGAAGGTCAAAGGGATATAGTAAACCTGGAGTGAAGCATCGGAATCTGTAACTAGTGTCACAGGAATGGTTCAAATCATAGACAGTAAGAAGAGTCAGTCTTCTTGTACTTAAGTCGGCATTGTGCCTTTTCTATTTAATTCCGATGCAATTTCTATGTTTCATCGTCAATAAGAAGGTCAGAGGGATACAGTAAACCTGAAGTGAAGCATCGGAATCTATAACTAGTGTCACAGGAATGGTTCAAAATATAGTCAGTAAGAAGAGTCAGCCTTCTTGTCCTTAAGTCGGCATTGTGCCTTTTGTATTTAATTCCGATGCAATTTCTGTGTTTCATCGTCAATAAGAAGGTCCAAGGGATACAGTAAACCTGGAGTGTAGCATCGGAATCTATAACTAGTGTCACAGGAATGGTTCAAAACATAGACAGTAAGAAGAGTCAGTCTTCGTGTACTTATGTCAGCATTTTGTCTTTTGCATTTAATTCCGATGCAATTTCTGTGTTTCATCGTCAATAAGAAGGTCCAAGGGATACAGTAAACCTGAAGTAAAGCATCGGAATCTATAACTAGTGTCACAGGAATGGTTCAAAACATAGACAGTAAGAAGAGTCAGTATTCTTGTACTTAAGTAGGCATTGTGCCTTTTGTATTTAATTCCGATGCAATTTATGAGTTTCATCGTCAATAAGAAGATCAGAGGGATACAGTAAACCTGAAGGGAAGCATCGGAATCTATAACTACTGTCACAGGAATGGTTCAAGACATAGTCAGTAAGAAGAGTCAACCTTCTTGTCCTTAAGTCGGCATTGTGCCTTTTGTATTTAATTCCGATACAATTTCTGTGTTTCATCGTCAATAAGAAGGTCCAAGGGATATAGTAAACCTGGAGTGAAGCATCGGAATCTATAACTAGTGTCACAGGAAATGTTCAAATCATAGACAGTAAGAAGAGTCAGAATTCTTGTACTTAAGTCGGCATTGTGACTTTTGTATTTAATTCCGATGCAATTTCTGTGTTTCATCGTCAATAAGAAGGTAAAAGGTATACAGTAAACCTGAAGTAAAGCATCGGAATCTATAACTAGTGTCACAGGAAAGGTTCAAACTATAATCAGTAAAAAGAGTCAGTCTTCTTGTACTTAAGTCGGCATTGTGCCTTTTCTATTTAATTCCGATGCAATTTCTGTGTTTCATTGTCAATAAGAAGGTCCAAGGGATACAGTAAACCTGGAGTGAAGCATTGGAATCTATAACTAGTGTCACAGGAATGGTTCAAATCATAGACAGTAAGAAGTGTCACTCTTCTTGTACTTAAGTCGGCATTTTGCCTTTTCTATTTAATTCCGATGCAATTTCTGTGTTTCATCGTCAATAAGAAGGTCTGAGGGATACAGTAAACCTGAAGTGAAGCATCGGAATCAATAACTAGTGTCACAGGAATGGTTCAAAACATAGTCAGTAAGGAGAGTCAGTCTTCTTGTACCTAAGTCGGCATTGTGCCGTTTCTATTTAATTCCGATGCAATTTCTGTGTTTCATCGTCAATAAGAAGATCCAAGGGATACAGGAAACCTGGAGTGAAGCTTCGGAATCTATAACTAGTGTCAATGGAATGGTTCAAAACATAGACAGTAAGAAGAGTCAGTCTTCTTGTACTTAAGTCGGCATTGTGCCTTTCTATTTAATTCCGATGCAATTTCTGTGTTTCATCGGCAATAAGGTCAGAGGGATACAGTAAACCCGAAGTGAAGCATCGGAATCTATAACTAGTGTCACAGGAATGGTTCAAATCATAGACAGTAAGAAGAGTCAGTCATCTTGTACTTAAATCGGCATTGTGCCTTTTCTATATAATTCCGATGCAATTTCTGTGTTTCATCGTCAATAAGAAGGTCAGAGGGATACAGTAAACCTGAAGTGAAGCATCGGAATCTATAACTAGTGTCACAGGAATGGTTCAAAACATAGTCAGTAAGATGAGTCAGTCTCTTGTACTTAAGTCGGCATTGTGCCGTTTCTATTTACTTCCGATGCAATTTCTGTGTTTCATCGTCAATACAGGGATACAGTAACCCTGAAGTGAAGCATCGGAATCTATAACTAGTGTCACAGGAATGGTTCAAAACATAGACAGTAAGAAGAGTCAGTCTTCTTGTACCTAAGTCGGCATAATGCCTTTTGTATTTAATTCCGATGCAATTTCTGTGTTTCATCGTCAATAAGAAGGTCAGAGGGATAACGTAAACCTGAAGTGAAGCATCGGAATCCACAGCTAGTGTCACAGGAGTGGTTCAAAACATAGACATTAGGAAGAGTCAGTCTTCTTGTACTTAAGTCGACTGTATGCCTTTTCTATTTAATTCCGATGCAATTTCTATGTTTCATCGTCAATAAGAAGGTCAGAGGGATACAGAAAAACCTGAAGTGAAGCATCGGAATCTATAACTAGTGTCACAGGAATGGTTCAAATATAGTCAGTAAGAAGAGTCAGCCTTCTTGTCCTAAAGTCGGCATTGTGCCTTTTGTATTTAATTCCGATGCAATTTCTGTGTTTCATCGTCAATAGGAAGGTCCAAGGGATACAGTAAACCTGGAGTGTAGCATCGGAATCTATAACTAGTGTCACAGGAATGGTTCAAAACATAGACAGTAAGAAGAGTCAGTCTTCGTGTACTTATGTCAGGATTTTGTCTTTTGCATTTAATTCCGATGCAATTTCTGTGTTTCATCGTCAATAAGAAGGTCCAAGGGATACAGTAAACCTGAAGTAAAGCATCGGAATCTATAACTAGTGTCACAGGAATGGTTCAAAACATAGACAGTAAGAAGAGTCAGTATTCTTGTACTTAAGTAGGCATTGTGCCTTTTGTATTTAATTCCGATGCAGTTTATGAGTTTCATCGTCAATAAGAAGATCAGAGGGATACAGTAAACCTGAAGTGAAGCATCGGAATCTATAACTACTGTCACAGGAATGGTTCAAACTATAATCAGTAAAAAGAGTCAGTCTTCTTGTACTTAAGTCGGCATTGTGCCTTTTCTATTTAATTCCGATGCAATTTCTGTGTTTCATTGTCAACAACAAGGTCCAAGGGATACAGTAAACCTGGAGTGAAGCATTGGAATCTATAACTAGTGTCACAGGAATGGTTCAAATCATAGACAGTAGGAAGTGTCAGTCTTCTTGTACTTAAGTCGGCATTGTGCCGTTTCTATTTAATTCCGATGCAATTTCTGCGTTTCATCGTCAATACAGGAATACAGTAACCCTAAAGTGAAGCATCGGAATCTATAACTAGTGTCACAGGAATGGTTCAAAACATAGTCAGTAAGAAGAGTCAGTCTTCTTGTACTTAAGTCGGCATTGTGACTTTTGTATTTAATTCCGATGCAATTTCTATGTTTCATCGTCAATAAGAAGGTCCAAGGGATACAGTAAACCTGGAGTATAGCATCGTAATCTATAACTAGTGTCACAGGAATGGTTCAAATCATAGACAGTAAGAAGAGTCAGTCTTCTTGTACTTAAGTCGGCATTGTGCCTTTTCTATTTAATTCCGATGCAATTTCTGTGTTTCATCGTCAATACAGGGATACAGTAAACCTGAAGTGAAGCATCGGAATCAATAACTAGTTTCACAAGAATGGTTCAAAACATAGTCGGTAAGAAAAGTAAGTCTTCTTGTACGTAAGTCGGCATTATGCCTTTTCTATTTAATTCCGATGCAATTTCTGTGTTTCATCGGCAATAAGGTCAGAGGGATACAGTAAACCCGAAGTAAGGCATCGGAATCTATAACTAGTGTCACAGGAATGGTTCAAAACATGGACAGTAGGAAGAGTCAGTCTTCTTGTACTTAAGTCGGCATTGTCCCTTTTATGTTTAATTCCGATGCAATTTCTGTGTTTCATCGTCAATAAGAAGGTCAGAGGAATAACGTAAACCTGAAGTGAAGCATCGGAATCCACAGCTAGTGTCACAGGAGTGGTTCAAAACATAGACATTAGGAAGAGTCAGTCTTCTAGTACTTAAGTCGACATTGTGCCTTTTGTATTTAATTCCGATGCAATTATTGTGTTTCATCGTCAATAAGAAGGTCCAAGGGATACAGTAAACCAGGAGTGAAGCATCGGAATCTATAACTAGTGTCACAGGAATGGTTCAAACTATAATCAGTAAGAAGAGTCAGTCTTCTTGTACTTAAGTGGGCAATTTGCCTTTTCTATTTAATTCCGATGCAATTTCTGTGTTTCGTCGTCAATACAGGGATACAGTAAACCTGAAGTGAAGCATCGGAATCTATAACTAGTGTCACAGGAATGGTTCAAGACATAGTCAGTAAGAAGTGACAGTCTTCTTGTACTTATGTCTTCATTGTGCCTTTTCTATTCATTTCCGATGTAATTTCTGTGTTTCATCATCAATAAGAAGGTCCAAGGGATACAGTAAACGTGGAGTGAAGCATCGGAATCCATAACTAGTGTCACAGGAATGGTTCAAGACATAGTCAGTAAGAAGAGTCAACCTTCTTGTCCTTAAGTCGGCATTGAGCCTTTTGTATTTAATTCCGATGCAATTTCTGTGTTTCATCGTCAATAAGAAAGTCGAAGGGATATAGTAAACTTGGAGTGAAGCATCGGAATCTATAACTAGTGTCACAGGAATGGTTCAAATCATAGACAGTAAGCAGAGTCAGTATTCTTGTACTTAAGTCGGCATTGTGCCTTTTGTATTTAATTCCGATGCAATTTCTGTGTTTCATCGTCAATAAGAATGTCCAAGGGATACAGTAAACCTGAAGTGAAGCATCGGAATCTATCACTAGTGTCACAGGAATGGTTCAAATCTTTGTCAATATGAAGAGTCGGTCTTCATGTACTTAAGACGGCATTGTGCCTTTTGTATTTAATTCCGAAGCAATTTCTGTGTTTCATCGTCAATAAGAAGGTACAAGGGATACAGTAAACCTGAAGTGAAGCATCGGAATCAATAACTAGTGTCACAGGAATGGTTCAAACATAGCAGTAGGAAGAGTCAGTGTTCTTGTACTTAAATCGGCATTGTGCCTTTTGTATTTAATTCCGATGCAATTTCTGTGTTTCATTGTCAATAAGACGGTCCAAGGGATACAGTAAACCTGAAGTGAAGCATCGGAATCTACAACTAGTGTCACAGGAATGGTTCAGAACATAGACAGTAAGAAGAGTCAGTCTTCTTGTACTTAAGTCGGCATTGTGCTCCTTCTATTTAATTCCGATGCAATTTCTGTGTTTCATCGTCAATTAGAAGATCAGAGGGATACAGTAAACCTGAAGTGAAGCGTCGGAATATATAACTAGTGTCACAGGAATGGGTCAAACATAGACAGTAAGAAGAGTCAGTCTTCTTGGACATAAGTCGGCATAGTGGCTTTTGTATTTAATTCCGATTCAATTTCTGTGTTTCATCGTCAATAGGAAGGTAAAAGGTATACAGTAAACCTGAAGTAAAGCATCGGAATCTATAACTAGTGTCACAGGAAAGGTTCAAACTATAATCAGTAAAAAGAGTCAGTCTTCTTGTACTTAAGTCGGCATTGTGCCTTTTCTATTTAATTCCGATGCAATTTCTGTGTTTCTTTGTCAATAAGAAGGTCCAAGGGATACAGTAAACCTGGAGTGAAGCATCGGAATCTATTACTAGTGTCACAGGAATGGTTCAAATCATAGACAGTAAGAAGTGTCAGTCTTCTTGTACTTAAGTCGGCATTTTGCCATTTCTATTTAATTCCGATGCAATTTCTGTGTTTCATCGTCAATAAGAAGGTCTGAGGGATACAGTAAACCTGAAGTGAAGCATCGGAATTAATAACTAGTGTCACAGGAATGGTTCAAAACATAGTCAGTAAGAAGAGTCAGTCTTCTTGTACCAAAGTCGGCATTGTGCCGTTTCTATTTAATTCCGATGCAATTTCTGTGTTTCATCGTCAATAAGAAGATCCAAGGGATACAGGAAAACTGGAGTGAAGCGTCGGAATCTATAACTTGTGTCAATGGAATGGTTCAAAACATAGACAGTAAGAAGAGTCAGTCGTCTTGTACTTAAGTCGGCATTATGCCTTTTCTATTTAATTCCGATGCAATTTCTGTGTTTCATCGGCAATAAGGTCAGAGGGATACAGTAAACCCGTAGTAAGGCATCGGAATCTATAACTAGTGTCACAGGAATGGTTCAAAACATGGACAGTAGGAAGAGTCAGTCTTCTTGTACTTAAGTCGGCATTGTCCCTTTTATGTTTAATTCCGATGCAATTTCTGTGTTTCATCG
The DNA here is from genome assembly GCF_021461385.2 of Schistocerca piceifrons. Classification (NCBI taxonomy): domain Eukaryota; kingdom Metazoa; phylum Arthropoda; class Insecta; order Orthoptera; family Acrididae; genus Schistocerca; species Schistocerca piceifrons. The sequence continues at coordinate 205,179 of NW_025728956.1, read as the reverse complement.
TCAATAAGAAGGTCAGAGGAATAACGTAAACCTGAAGTGAAGCATCGGAATCCACAGCTAGTGTCACAGGAGTGGTTCAAAACATAGACATTAGGAAGAGTCAGTCTTCTAGTACTTAAGTCGACATTGTGCCTTTTGTATTTAATTCCGATGCAATTTCTGTGTTTCATCGTCAATAAGAAGGTCCAAGGTATACAGTAAACCTGACGTAAAGCATCGGAATCTATAACTAGTGTCACAGGAATGGTTCAAACTATAATCAGTAAGAAGAGTCAGTCTTCTTGTACTTAAGTGGGCATTGTGCCTTTTGTATTTAATTCCGATGCAATTTTTGTGTTTCATCGTCAATAAGAAGGTCCAAGGGATACAGTAAACCTGGAGTGTAGCATCGGAATCTATAACTAGTGTCACAGGAATGGTTCAAAACATAGACAGTAAGAAGAGTCAGTCTTCGTGTACTTATGTCAGCATTTTGCCTTTTGTATTTAATTCCGATGCAATTTCTGTGTTTCATCGTCAATAAGAAGGTCCAAGGGATACAGTAAACATGAAGTAAAGCATCGGAATCAATAACTAGTGTCACAGGAATCGTTCAAAACATAGTCAGTAAGAAGAGTCAGTCTTCTTGTACTTAAGTCGGCATTATGCCTCTTCTATTTAATTCCGATGCAATTTCTGTGTTTCATCGGCAATAAGAAGGTCCAAGGTATACAGTAAACCTGAAGTAAAGAATCGGAATCTATAACTAGTGTCACAGGAATGGTTCAAAACATAGACAGTAAGAAGAGTCAGTATTCTTGTACTTAAGTAGGCATTGTGCCTTTTGTATTTAATTCCTATGCAATTTCTGAGTTTCGTCGTCAATAAGAAGATCAGAGGGATACAGTAAACCTGAAGTGAAGCATCGAAATCTATAACTAGTGTCACAGGAATGGTTCAAGACATAGTCAGTAAGAAATGACAGTCTTCTTGTACTTATGTCTTCATTGTGCCTTTTCTATTCAATTCCGATGTAATTTCTGTGTTTCATCATCAATAAGAAGGTCCAAGGGATACAGTAAACGTGGAGTGAAGCATCGGAATCTATAACTAGTGTCACAGGAATGGTTCAAGACATAGTCAGTAAGAAGAGTCAACCTTCTTGTCCTTAAGTCGGCATTGTGCCTTTTGTATTTAATTCCGATGCAATTTCTGTGTTTCATCGTCAATAAGAAGGTCGAAGGGATATAGTAAACTTGGAGTGAAGCATCGGAATCTATAACTAGTGTCACAGGAATGGTTCAAATCATAGACAGTAAGCAGAGTCAGTATTCTTGTACTTAAGTCGGCATTGTGCCTTTTGTATTTAATTCCGATGCAATTTCTGTGTTTTATCGTCAATTAGACGGTCCAAGGGATACAGTAAACCTGAAGTGAAGCATCGGAATCTACAACTAGTGTCACAGGAATGGTTCAGAACATAGACAGTAAGAAGAGTCAGTCTTCTTGTACTTAAGTCGGCATTGTGCTCCCTCTATTTAATTCCGATGCAATTTCTGTGTTTCATCGTCAATTAGAAGATCAGAGGGATCCAGTAAACCTGAAGTGAAGCGTCGGAATCTATAACTAGTGTCACAGGAATGGTTCAAACATAGACAGTAAGAAGAGTCAGTCTTCTTGGACATAAGTCGGCATAGTGGCTTTCGTATTTAATTCCGATGCAATTACTGTGTTTCATCGTCAATAGGAAGGTAAAAGGTATACAGTAAACCTGAAGTAAAGCATCGGAATCTATAACTAGTGTCACAGGAAAGGTTCAAACTATAATCAGTAAAAAGAGTCAGTCTTCTTGTACTTAAGTCGGCATTGTGCCTTTTCTATTTAATTCCGATGCAATTTCTGTGTTTCATTGTCAATAAGAAGGTCCAAGGGATACAGTAAACCTGGAGTGAAGCATCGGAATCTATAACTAGTGTCACAGGAATGGTTCAAATCATAGACAGTAAGAAGTGTCAGTCTTCTTGTACTTAAGTCGGCATTTTGCCACTTCTATTTAATTCCGATGCAATTTCTGTGTTTCATCGTCAATAAGAAGGTCTGAGGGATACAGTAAACCTGAAGTGAAGCATCGGAATCAATAACTAGTCTCACAGGAATGGTTCAAAACATAGTCAGTAAGAAGAGTCAGTCTTCTTGTACCAAAGTCGGCATTGTGCCGTTTCTATTTAATTCCGATGCAATTTCTGTGTTTCATCGTCAATAAGAAGATCCAAGGGATACAGGAAAACTGGAGTGAAGCGTCGGAATCTATAACTAGTGTCAATGGAATGGTTCAAAACATAGACAGTAAGAAGAGTCAATCTTCTTGTACTTAAGTCGGCATTGTGCCTTTTCTATTTAATTCCGATGCAATTTCTGTGTTTCATCGGCAATAAGGTCAGAGGGATACAGTAAACCCGAAGTGAAGCAACGGAATCTATAACTAGTGTCACAGGAATGGTTCAAAACATAGACAGTAGGAAGAGTCAATCTTCTTGTACTTAAGTCAGCATTGTCCCTTTTGTGTTTAATTCCGATGATATTTCTGTGTTTAATCGTCAATAAGAAGGTCAGCGGGATACAGTAAACCTGAAGTGAAGCATCGGAATCCACAACTAGAGTCACAGGAGTGGTTCAAATCATAGACATTAGGAAGAGTCAGTCTTCTTGTACTTAAGTCGACATTGTGCCTTTTGTAATTAATTCCGATGCAATTTCTGTGTTTCATCGTCAATAAGAAGGTCAGAGGGATACAGTAGACCTGAAGTGAAGCATCGGAATCCACAACTAGTGTCACAGGAATGGTTCAAAGCATAGACAGTAGGAAGAGTCAGTCTTCTTGTACTGAAGTCGGCATTGTGCCTTTTGTATTTAATTCCGATGCAATTTTTGTGTTTCATCGTCGATAAGAAGCTCCAAGGAATTCAGTAAACCTGAAGTAAAGCATCGGAATCTATAACTAGTGTCACAGAAATGGTTCAAACTATAATCAGTAAGAAGAGTCAGTCTTCTAGTACTTAAGTTGGCATTGTGCCTTTTCTATTTAATTCCGATGCAATTTCTGTGTTTCATCGTCAATAAGAAGGTCCAAGGTATACAGTAAACCTGAAGTAAAGCATCGGAATCTATAACTAGTGTCACAGGAATGGTTCAAAACATAGACAGTAAGAAGAGTCAGTATTCTTGAACTTAAGTAAGCATTGTGCCTTTTGTATTCAATTCCGATGCAATTTCTGAGTTTCATCGTCAATAAGAAGATCAGAGGGATACAGTAAACCTGAAGTGAAGCATCGAAATCTATAACTAGTGTCACAGGAATGGTTCAAAACATAGTCAGTAAGAAGTGACAGTCTTCTTGTAATTATGTCTTCATTGTGCCTTTTCTATTCAATTCCGATGTAATTTCTGTGTTTCATCATCAATAAGAAGGTCCAAGGGATACAGTAAACGTGGAGTGAAGCATCGGAATCTATAACTAGTGTCACAGGAATGGTTCAAGACATAGTCAGTAAGAAGAGTCAACCTTCTTGTCCTTAAGTCGGCATTGTGCCTTTTGTATTTAATTCCGATGCAATTTCTGTGTTTCATCGTCAATAAGAAGGTCGAAGGGATATAGTAAACTTGGAGTGAAGCATCGGAATCTATAACTAGTGTCACAGGAATGGTTCAAAACATAGACAGTAAGAAGAGTCAGTATTCTTGTACTTAAGTCGGGATTGTGCCTTTTGTATTTAATTCCGATGCAATTTCTGTGTTTCATCGTCAATAAGAATGTCCAAGGGATACAGTAAACCTGAAGTGAAGCATCGGAATCTATAACTAGTGTCACAGGAATGGTTCAAACCTTTGTCAATATGAAGAGTCGGTCTTCATGTACTTAAGACGGCATTGTGCCTTTTGTATTTAATTCCGAAGCAATTTCTGTGTTTCATCGTTAATAAGAAGGTACAAGGGATACAGTAAACCTGAAATGAAGCATCGGAATCAATAACTAGTGTCACAGGAATGGTTCAAACATAGCAGTAGGAAGAGTCAGTGTTCTTGTACTTAAATCGGCATTGTGCCTTTTGTATTTAATTCCGATGCATTTTCTGTGTTTCATCGTCAATAAGACGGTCCAAGGGATACAGTAAACCTGAAGTGAAGCATCGGAATCTACAACTAGTGTCACAGGAATGGTTCAGAACATAGACAGTAAGAAGAGTCAGTCTTCTTGTACTTAAGTCGGCATTGTGCTCCTTCTATTTAATTCCGATGCAATTTCTGTGTTTCATCGTCAATTAGAAGATCAGAGGGATACAGTAAACCTGAAGTGAAGCGTCGGAATCTATAACTAGTGTCACAGGAATGGTTCAAACATAGACAGTAAGAAGAGTCAGTCTTCTTGTACTTAAGTCGGCATTGTGCCTTTTGTATTTAATTCCGAGGCAATTTCTGTGTTTCATCGTCAATAAGAAGGTCCAAGGGATACAGTAAACCTGGAGTGAAGCATCGGAATCTATAACTAGTGTCACAGGAATGGTTCAAATCATAGACAGTAAGAAGTGTCAGTCTGCTTGTACTTAAGTCGGCATTTTGCCTTTTCTATTTAATTCCGATGCAATTTCTGTGTTTCATCGTCAATAAGAAGGTCTGAGGGATACAGTAAACCTGAAGTGAAGCATCGGAATCAATAACTAGTGTCACAGGAATGGTTCAAATCATAGACAGTAAGAAGAGTCAGTCTTCTTGTACTTAAATCGGCATTGTGCCTTTTCCTTATAATTCCGATGCAATTTCTGTGTTTCATCGTCAATAAGAATTTCAGAGGGATACAGTAAACCTGAAGTGAAGCATCGGAATCTATAACTAGTGTCACAGGAATGGTTCAAAACATAGTCAGTAAGATGAGTCAGTCTTCTTGTACTTAAGTCGGCATTGTGCCTTTTGTATTTAATTCCGAGGCAATTTCTTTGTTTCATCGTCAATAAGAGGGTCCAAGGGATACAGTAGACCCGAAGTGAAGCATCGGAATCTATAACTAGTGTCACAGGAATTGTTCAAAACATAGACAGTAGGAAGAGTCAGTCTCCTTGTACTTCAGTCGGCATTGTCCCTTTTGTATTTAATTCCGATGCAATTTCTGTGTTTCATCGTCAATAAAAAGGTCAGAGGGATACAGTAAACCTGAAGTGAAGCATCGGAATCTATAACTAGTGTCACAGGAATGGTTCAAAACATAGTCAGTAAGAAGAGTCAGTCTTCTTGTACTTAAGTCGGCATTGTGACATTTGTATTTAATTCCGATGCAATTTCTGTGTTTCATCGTCAATAAGAAGGTCCAAGGGATACAGTAAACCTGGAGTGTAGCATCGTAATCTATAACTAGTGTCACAGGAATGGTTCAAAACATAGACAGTAAGAAGAGTCAGTCTTCGTGTACTTATGTCGGCATTTTGCCTTATGTATTTAATTCCGATGCAATTTCTGTGCTTCATCGTCAATAAGAAGGTCCAAGAGATACAGTAAACCTGAAGTGAAGCATCGGAATCAATAACTAGTGTCACAGGAATGGTTAAAAGCATAGTCAGTAAGAAGAGTCAGTCTTCTTGTACCTAAATCGGCATAATGCCTTTTGTATTTAATTCCGATGCAATTTCTGTGTTTCATCGTCAATAAGATGGTCCAAGGGATAGAGTAAACCTGGAGTGAAGCATCGGAATCTAACTAGTGTCAATGGAAAGGATCAAAACATAGACAGTAAGAAGAGTCAGTCTTCTTGAACTTATGTTGGCATTGTGCCTTTTGTATTTAATTCCGATGCAATTTCTGTGTTTCATCAGCAATAAGGTCAGAGGGATACAGTAAACCCGAAGTGAAGCGTTGGAATCTATACCTAGTGTGACAGGAATGGTTCAAAACATAGACTGTAGGAAGAGTCAGTCTTCTTGTACTTAAGTCGGCATTGTCCCTTTTGTGTTTAATTCCGATGCAATTTCTGTGTTTCATCGTCAATAAGAAGGTCAGAGGGATACAGTAAACCTGAAGTGAAGCATCGGAATCTATAACTAGTGTCACAGGAATGGTTCAAAACATAGTCAGTAAGAAGAGTCAGTCTTCTTGTATCTATGTCGGCATTGTGCCGATTCTATTTAATTCCGATGCAATTTCTGCGTTTCATCGTCAATGAGAAGGTCCAAGGGATAAAGTAAACCTGGAGAGAGCTTCGGAATCTATAACTAGCGTCAATGGAATGGTTCAAAACATATACAGTAAGAAGAGTCAGTCTTCTTGTACTTAAGTAGGCATTGTGCCTTTTGTATTTAATTCCGATGCAATTTCTGAGTTTCATCGTCAATAAGAAGGTCAGAGGGATACAGTAAACCTGAAGTGAAGCATCGGAATCAATAACTAGTTTCACAAGAATGGTTCAAAACATAGTCGGTAAGAAAAGTTCTGTCTTCCTGTACTTAAGTCGGCATTATGCCTTTTCTATTTAATTCCGATGCAATTTCTGTGTTTCATCGGCAATAAGGTCAGAGGGATACAGTAAACCCGAAGTAAGGCATCGTAATCTATAACTAGTGTCACAGGAATGGTTCAAAACATGGACAGTAGGAAGAGTCAGTCTTCTTGTACTTAAGTCGGCATTGTCCCTTTTGTGTTTAATTCAGATGCAATTTCTGTGTTTCATCGTCAATAAGAAGGTCAGAGGGATAACGTAAACCTGAAGTGAAGCATCGGAATCCACAGCTAGTGTCACAGGAGTGGTTCAGAACATAGACATTAGGAAGAGTCAGTCATCTTGTACTTAAGTCGACTGTATGCCTTTTGTATTTAATTCCGATGCAATTTCTGTGTTTCATCGTCAATAAGAAGGTCCAAGATATACAGTAAACCTGAAGTAAAGCATCGGAATCTATAACTAGTGTACAGGAATGGTTTAAAACATAGACAGTAAGAAGAGTCAGTATTCTTGTACTTAAGTAGGCATTGTGCCTTTTGTATTTAATTCCGATGCAATTTCTGAGTTTCATCGTCAATAAGAAGATCAGAGGGATACAGTAAACCTGAAGTGAAGCATCGGAATCTATAACTACTGTCACAGGAATGGTTCAAGACATAGTCAGTAAGAAGAGTCAACCTTCTTGTCCTTAAGTCGACATTGTGCCTTTTGTATTTAATTCCGATACAATTTCTGTGTTTCATCGTCAATAAGAAGGTCCAAGGGATATAGTAAACTTGGAGTGAAGCATCGGAATCTATAACTAGTGTCACAGGAAATGTTCAAATCATAGACAGTAAGAACAGTCAGTATTCTTGTACTTAAGTCGGCATTGTGACCTTTGTATTTAATTCCGATGCAATTTCTGTGTTTCATCGTCAATAAGAAGGTAAAAGGTATACAGTAAACCAGAAGTAAAGCATCGGAATCTATAACTAGTGTCACAGAAATGGTTCAAACTATAATCAGTAAAAAGAGTCAGCCTTCTTGTACTAAAGTCGGCATTGTGCCTTTTCTATTTAATTCCGATGCAATTTCTGTGTTTCATTGTCAATAAGAAGGTCCAAGGGATACAGTAAACCTGGAGTGAAGCATTGGAATCTATAACTAGTGTCACAGGAATGGTTCAAATCATAGACAGTAAGAAGTGTCAGTCTTCTTGTACTTAAGTCGGCATTTTGCCTTTTCTATTTAATTCCGATGCAATTTCTGTGTTTCATCGTCAATAAGAAGGTCTGAGGGATACAGTAAACCTGAAGTGAAGCATCGGAATCAATAACTAGTGTCACAGGAATGGTTCAAAACATAGTCAGTAAGAAGAGTCAGTCTTCTTGTACCTAAGTCGGCATTGTGCCGTTTCTATTTAATTCCGATGCAATTTCTGTGTTTCATCGTCAATAAGAAGATCCAAGGGATACAGGAAACCTGGAGTGAAGCTTCGGAATCTATAACTAGTGTCAATGGAATGGTTCAAAACATAGACAGTAAGAAGAGTCAGTCTTCTTGTACTTAAGTCGGCATTGTGCCTTTCTATTTAATTCTGATGCAATTTCTGTGTTTCATCAGCAATAAGGTTAGAGGGATACAGTAAACCCGAAGTGAAGCATCGGAATCTATAACTAGTGTCACAGGAATGGTTCAAATCATAGACAGTAAGAAGAGTCAGTCCTCTTGTACTTAAATCGGCATTGTGCCTTTTCTATATAATTCCGATGCAATTTCTGTGTTTCATCGTCAATAAGAAGGTCAGAGGGATACAGTAAACCTGAAGTGAAGCATCGTAATCCATAACTAGTGTCACAGGAATGGTTCAAAACATAGTCAGTAAGATGAGTCAGTCTTCTTGTACATAAGTCGGCATTGTGCCGTTTCTATTTAATTCCGATGCAATTTCTGTGTTTCATCGTCAATACAGGGATACAGTAACCCTGAAGTGAAGCATCGGAATCTATAACTAGTGTCACAGGAATGGTTCAAAAGATAGACAGTAAGAAGAGTCAGTCTTCGTGTACTTATGTCGGCATTATGCCTTTTGTATTTAATTCCGATGCAATTTCTGTGCTTCATCGTCAATAAGAAGGTCCAAGGGATACAGTAAACCTGAAGTGAAGCATCGGAATCAATAACTAGTGTCACAGGAATGGTTAAAAGCATAGTCAGTAAGAAGAGTCAGTCTTCTTGTACCTAAGTCGGCATAATGCCTTTTGTATTTAATTCCGATGCAATTTCTGTGTTTCATCGTCAATAAGAAGGTCAGAGGGATAACGTAAACCTGAAGTGAAGCATCGGAATCCACAGCTAGTGTCACAGGAGTGGTTCAAAACATAGACATTAGGAAGAGTCAGTCTTCTTGTACTTAAGTCGACTGTATGCCTTTTGTATTTAATTCCGATGCAATTTCTGTGTTTCATCGTCAATAAGAAGGGCCAAGATATACAGTAAACCTGAAGTAAAGCACTGGGATCTATAACTAGTGTCACAGGAATAGTTCAAACTATAATCAGTAAGAAGAGTCAGTCTTCTTGTACTTAAGTGGGCATTGTGCCTTTTCTATTTAATTCCGATGCAATTTCTGTGTTTCATCGTCAATAAGAAGGTCAAAGGGATATAGTAAACCTGGAGTGAAGCATCGGAATCTGTAACTAGTGTCACAGGAATGGTTCAAATCATAGACAGTAAGAAGAGTCAGTCTTCTTGTACTTAAGTCGGCATTGTGCCTTTTCTATTTAATTCCGATGCAATTTCTATGTTTCATCGTCAATAAGAAGGTCAGAGGGATACAGTAAACCTGAAGTGAAGCATCGGAATCTATAACTAGTGTCACAGGAATGGTTCAAAATATTGTTAGTAAGAAGAGTCAGCCTTCTTGTCCTTAAGTCGGCATTGTGCCTTTTGTATTTAATTCCGATGCAATTTCTGTGTTTCATCGTCAATAAGAAGGTCCAAGGGATACAGTAAACCTGGAGTGTAACATCGGAATCTATAACTAGTGCACAGGAATGGTTCAAAACATAGACAGTTAGAAGAGTCAGTCTTCGTGTACTTATGTCAGCATTTTGTCTTTTGCATTTAATTCCGATGCAATTTCTGTGTTTCATCGTCAATAAGAAGGTCCAAGGGATACAGTAAACCTGAAGTAAAGCATCGGAATCTATAACTAGTGTCACAGGAATGGTTCAAAACATAGACAGTAAGAAGAGTCAGTATTCTTGTACTTAAGTCGGCATTGTGACTTTTGTATTTAATTCCGATGCAATTTCTGTGTTTCATCGTCAATAAGAAGGTAAAAGGTATACAGTAAACCTGAAGTAAAGCATCGGAATCTATAACTAGTGTCACAGGAAAGGTTCAAATTACAATCAGTAAAAAGAGTCAGTCTTCTTGTACTTAAGTCGGCATTGTGCCTTTTCTATTTAATTCCGATGCAATTTCTGTGTTTCATTGTCAACAAGAAGGTCCAAGGGATACAGTAAACCTGGAGTGAAGCATTGGAATCTATAACTAGTGTCACAGGAATGGTTCAAATCATAGACAGCAGGAAGTGTCAGTCTTCTTGTACTTAAGTCGGCATTGTGCCGTTTCTATTTAATTCCGATGCAATTTCTGTGGTTCACCGTCAATACAGGGATACAGTAATTCTGAAGTGAAGCATCGGAATCTATAACTAGTGTCACAGGAATGGTTCAAAACATAGTCAGTAAGAAGAGTCAGTCTTCTTGTACTTAAGTCGGCATTGTGACTTTTGTATTTAATTCCGATGCAATTTCTGTGTTTCATCGTCAATAAGAAGGTCCAAGGGATACAGTAAACCTGGAGTGTAGCATCGTAATCTATAACTAGTGTCACAGGAATGGTTCAAAACATAGACAGTAAGAAGAGTCAGTCTACGTGTACTTATGTCGGCATTTTGCATTTTGTATTTAATTCCGATGCAATTTCTGTGCTTCATCGTCAATAAGAAGGACCAAGGGATACAGTAAACCTGAAGTGAAGCATCGGAATCAATAACTAGTGTCACAGGAATGGTTAAAAGCATAGTCAGTAAGAAGAGTCAGTCTTCTTGTACCTAAGTCGGCATAATGCCTTTTGTATTTAATTCCGATGCAATTTGTGTGTTTCATCGTCAATAAGATGGTCCAAGGGATAGAGTAAACCTGGAGTGAAGCATCGGAATCTAACTAGTGTCAATGGAAAGGATCAAAACATAGACAGTAAGAAGAGTCAGTCTTCTTGAACTTATGTAGGCATTGTGCCTTTTGTATTTAATTCCGATGCAATTCCTGTGTTTCATCAGCAATAAGGTCAGAGGGATACAGTAAACCCGAAGTGAAGCGTTGGAATCTATACCTAGTGTGACAGGAATGGTTCGAAACATAGACAGTAGGAAGAGTCAGTCTTCTTGTACTTAAGTCGGCATTGTCCCTTTTGTGTTTAATTCCGATGCAATTTCTGTGTTTCATCGTCAATAAGAAGGTCAGAGGGATACAGTAAACCTGAAGTGAAGCATGGGAATCTATAACTAGTGTCACAGGAATGGTTCAAAACATAGTCAGTAAGAAGAGTCAGTCTTCTTGTATCTATGTCGGCATTGTGCCGTTTCTATTTAATTCCGATGCAATTTCTGCGTTTCATCGTCAATGAGAAGGTCCAAGGGATAAAGTAAACCTGGAGTGAGCTTCGGAATTTATAACTAGCGTCAATGGAATGGTTCAAAACATAGACAGTAAGAAGAGTCAGTCTTCTTGTACTTAAGTAGGCATTGTGCCTTTTGTATTTAATTCCGATGCAATTTCTGAGTTTCATCGTCAATAAGAAGGTCAGACGGATACAGTAAACCTGAAGTGAAGCATCGGAATCAATAACTAGTTTCACAAGAATGGTTCAAAACATAGTCGGTAAGAAAAGTTCTGTCTTCCTGTACTTAAGTCGGCATTATGCCTTTTCTATTTAATTCCGATGCAATTTCTGTGTTTCATCGGCAATAAGGTCAGAGGGATACAGTAAACCCGAAGTAAGGCATCGGAATCTATAACTAGTGTCACAGGAATGGTTAAAAACATGGACAGTAGGAAGAGTCAGTCTTCTTGTACTTAAGTCGGCATTGTCCCTTTTGTGTTTAATTCAGATGCAATTTCTGTGTTTCATCGTCAATAAGAAGGTCAGAGGGATAACGTAAACCTGAAGTGAAGCATCGGAATCCACAGCTAGTGTCACAGGAGTGGTTCAAAACATAGACATTAGGAAGAGTCAGTCATCTTATACTTAAGTCGACTGTATGCCTTTTGTATTTAATTCCGATGCAATTTCTGTGTTTCATCGTCAATAAGAAGGTCCAAGATATACAGTAAACCTGAAGTAAAGCATCGGAATCTATAACTAGTGTCACAGGAATAGTTCAAACTATAATCAGTAAGAAGAGTCAGTCTTCTTGTACTTAAGTCGGCATTGTGCCTTTTCTATTTAATTCCGATGCAATTTCTATGTTTCATCGTCAATAAGAAGGTCAGAGGGATACAGTAAACCTGAAGTGAAGCATCGGAATCTATAACTAGTGTCACAGGAATGGTTCAAATTATAGTCAGTAAGAAGAATCAGCCTTCTTGTCCTTAAGTCGGCATTGTGCCTTTTGTATTTAATTCCGATGCAATTTCTGTGTTTCATCGTCAATAAGACGGTCCAAGGGATACAGTAAACCTGGAGTGTAGCATCGGAATCTATAACTAGTGTCACACGAATGGTTCAAAACATAGACAGTAAGAAGAGTCAGTCTTCGTGTACTTATGTCAGCATTTTGTCTTTTGCATTTAATTCCGATGCAATTTCTGTGTTTCATCGTCAATAAGAAGGTCCAAGGGATACAGTAAACCTGAAGTAAAGCATCGGAATCTATAACTAGTGTCACAGGAATGGTTCAAAACATAGACAGTAAGAAGAGTCAGTATTCTTGTACTTAAGTAGGCATTGTGCCTTTTGTATTTAATTCCGATGCAATTTCTGAGTTTCATCGTCAATAAGAAGATCAGAGGGATAAAGTAAACCTGAAGTGAAGCATCGGAATCTATAACTACTGTCACAGGAATGGTTCAAGACATAGTCAGTAAGAAGAGTCAACCTTCTTGTCCTTAAGTCGGCATTGTGCCTTTTGTATTTAATTCCGATACAATTTCTGTGTTTCATCGTCAATAAGAAGGTCCAAGGGATATAGTAAACTTGGAGTGAAGCATCGGAATCTATAACTAGTGTCACAGGAAATGTTCAAATCATAGACAGTAAGAAGAGTCAGTATTCTTGTACTTAAGTCGGCATTGTGACTTTTGTATTTAATTCCGATGCAATTTCTGTGTTTCATCGACAATAAGAAGGTAAAAGGTATACAGTAAACCTGAAGTAAAGCATCGGAATCTATAACTAGTGTCACAGGAAAGGTTCAAACTATAATCAGTAAAAAGAGTCAGTCCTCTTGTACTTAAGTCGGCATTGTGCCTTTTCTATTTAATTCCGATGCAATTTCTGTGTTTCATTGTCAATAAGAAGGTCCAAGGGATACAGTAAACCTGGAGTGAAGCATTGGAATCTATAACTAGTGTCACAGGAATGGTTCAAATCAAAGACAGTAAGAAGTGTCAGTCTTCTTGTACTTAAGTCGGCATTTTGCCTTTTCTATTTAATTCCGATGCAATTTCTGTGTTTCATCGTCAATAAGAAGGTCTGTGGGATACAGTAAACCTGAAGTGAAGCATCGGAATCAATAACTAGTGTCACAGAAATGGTTCAAAACATAGTCAGTAAGAAGAGTCAGTCTTCTTGTACCTAAGTCGGCATTGTGCCGTTTCTATTTAATTCCGATGCAATTTCTGTGTTTCATCGTCAATAAGAAGATCCAAGGGATACAGGACACCTGGAGTGAAGCTTCGGAATCTATAACTAGTGTCAATGGAATGGTTCAAAACATAGACAGTAACAAGAGTCAGTCTTCTTGTACTTAAGTCGGCATTGTGCCTTTCTATTTAATTCCGATGCAATTACTGTGTTTCATCGGCAATAAGGTCAGAGGGATACAGTAAACCCGAAGTGAAGCATCGGAATCTATAACTAGTGTCACAGGAATGGTTCAAATCATACACAATAAGAAGAGTCAGTCTTCTTGTACTTAAATCGGCATAGTGCCTTTTCTATATAATTCCGATGCAATTTCTGTGTTTCATCGTCAATAAGAAGGTCAGAGGGATACAGTAAACCTGAAGTGAAGCATCGGAATCTATAACTAGTGTCACAGGAATGGTTCAAAACATAGTCAGTAAGATGAGTCAGTCTTCTTGTACTTAAGTCGGCATTGTGCCGTTTCTACTTAATTCCGATGCAATTTCTGTGTTTCATCGTCAATACAGGGATACAGTAACCCTGAAGTGAAGCATCGGAATCTATAACTAGTGTCACAGGAATGGTTCAAAACATAGACAGTAAGAGGAGTCAGTCTTCGTGTACTTATGTTGGCATTATGCCTTTTGTATTTAATTCCGTTGCAATTTCTGTGCTTCATCGTCAATAAGAAGGTCCAAGGGATACAGTAAACCTGAAGTGAAACATCGGAATCAATAACTAGTGTCACAGGAATGGTTAAAAGCATAGTCAGTAAGAAGAGTCAGTCTTCTTGTACCTAAGTCGGCATAATGCCTTTTGTATTTAATTCCGATGCAATTTCTGTGTTTCATCGTCAATAAGAAGGTCAGAGGGATAACGTAAACCTGAAGTGAAGCATCGGAATCCACAGCTAGTGTCACAGGAGTGGTTCAAAACATAGACATTAGGAAGAGTCAGTCTTCTTGTACTTAAGTCGACTGTATGCCTTCTGTATTTAATTCCGATGCAATTTCTGTGTTTCATCGTCAATAAGAAGGCCCAAGATATACAGTAAACCTGAGGTAAAGCATCGGAATCTATAACTAGTGTCACAGGAATGGTTCAAACTATAATCAGTAAGAAGAGTCAGTCTTCTTGTACTTAAGTGGGCATTGTGCCTTTTCTATTTAATTCCGATGCAATTTCTGTGTTTCATCGTCAATAAGAAGGTCAAAGGGATATAGTAAACCTGGAGTGAAGCATCGGAATCTGTAACTAGTGTCACAGGAATAGTTCAAATCATAGACAGTAAGAAGAGTCAGTCTTCTTGTACTTAAGTCGGCATTGTGCCTTTTCTATTTAATTCCGATGCAATTTCTATGTTTCATCGTCAATAAGAAGGTCAGAGGGATACAGTAAACCTGAAGTGAAGCATCGGAATCTATAACTAGTGTCACAGGAATGGTTCAAAATATAGTCAGTAAGAAGAGTCAGCCTTCTTGTCCTTAAGTCGGCATTGTGCCTTTTGTATTTAATTCCGATGCAATTTCTGTGTTTTATCGTCAATAAGAAGGTCCAAGGGATACAGTAAACCTGGAGTGTAGCATCGGAATCTATAACTAGTGTCACAGGAATGGGTCAAAACATAGACAGTAAGAAGAGTCAGTCTTCGTGTACTTAAGTCAGCATTTTGTCTTTTGCATTTAATTCCGATGCAATTTCTGTGTTTCATCGTCAATAAGAAGGTCCAAGGGATACAGTAAACCTGAAGTAAAGCATCGGAATCTATAACTAGTGTCACAGGAATGGTTCAAAACATAGACAGTAAGAAGAGTCAGTATTCTTGTACTTAAGTAGGCATTGTGCCTTTTGTATTTAACTGCGATGCAATTTCTGAGTTTCATCGTCAATAAGAAGATCAGAGGGATACAGTAAACCTGAAGTGAAGCATCGGAATCTATAACTACTGTCACAGGAATGGTTCAAGACATAGTCAGTAAGAAGGGTCAACCTTCTTGTCCTTAAGTCGGCATTGTGCCTTTTGTATTTAATTCCGATGCAATTTCTGTGTTTCATCGTCAATAAGAAGGTCCAAGGGATATAGTAAACTTGGAGTGAAGCATCGGAATCTATAACTAGTGTCACAGGAATGGTTCAAAACATAGACAGTAAGAAGAGTCAGTATTCTTGTACTTAAGTCGGCATTGTGACTTTTGTATTTAATTCCGATGCAATTTCTGTGTTTCATCGTCAATAAGAAGGTAAAAGGTATACAGTAAACCTGAAGTAAAGCATCGGAATCTATAACTAGTGTCACAGGTAAGGTTCAAACTATAATCAGTAACAAGAGTCAGTCTTCTTGTACTTAAGTCGGCATTGTGCCTTTTCTATTTAATTCCGATGCAATTTCTGTGTTTCATTGTCAACAAGAAGGTCCAAGGGATACAGTTAACCTGGAGTGAAGCATTGGAATCTATAACTAGTGTCACAGGAATGGTTCAAATCATAGACAGTAAGAAGTGTCAGTCTTCTTGTACTTAAGTCGGTATTTTGCCTTTTCTATTTAATTCCGATGCAATTTCTGGGTTTCATCGTCAATAAGAAGGTCTCAGGGATACAGTAAACCTGAAGTGAAGCATCGGAATCAATAACTAGTGTCACAGGAATGGTTCAAAGCATAGTCAGTAAGAAGAGTCAGTCTTCTTGTACCTAAGTCGGCATTGTGCCGTTTCTATTTAATTCCGATCCAATTTCTGTGTTTCATCGTCAATAAGAAGATCCAAGGGATACAGGAAACCTGGAGTGAAGCTTCGTAATCTATAACTAGTGACAATGGAATGGTTCAAAACATAGACAGTAAGAAGAGTCAGTCTTCTTGTACTTAAGTCGGCATTGTGCCTTTTCTATTTAATTCCGATGCAATTTCTGTGTTTCATCGGCAATAAGGTCAGAGGGATACAGTAAACCCGAAGTGAAGCATCGGAATCTATAACTAGTGTCACAGGAATGGTTCAAAACATAGTCAGTAAGAAGAGTCAGTCTTCTTGTACTTAAGTCGGCATAGTGCCTTTGTATTTAATTCCGAGGCAATTTCTGTGTTTCATCGTCAATAAGAAGGTCCAAGGGATACAGTAGACCTGGAGTATAGCATCGGAATCTATAACAAGTGTCACAGAATTGGTTCAAAACATAGACAGTAAGAAGAGTCAGTCTTCGTGTACTTATGTCAGCATTTTGCCTTTTGTATTTAATTCCTATGCAATTTCTGTGTTTCATCGTCAATAAGAAGGTCCAAGGGATACAGTAAACCTGAAGTGAAGTATCGGAATCAATAACTAGTGTCACAGGAATCGTTCAAAGCACAGTCAGTAAGAAGAGTCAGTCTTCATGTACTTAAGGGCGCATTGTGCCTTTTCTATTTAATTCCGATGCAATTTCTGTGTTTCATCGGCAATACGGTCAGAGGGATACAGTAAACCCGAAGTGAAGCATCGGAATCTACAACTAGTGTCGCAGGAATTGTTCATAACATAGACAATAGGAAGAGTCAGTCTTCTTGAACTTAAGTCGGCATTGTCCATTTTGTATTTAATTCCGAAGCAATTTCTGTGTTTCATCGTCAATAAGAAGGTGAGAGGGATACAGTAAACCTGAAATGAAGCATCGGAATCCACAACTAGTGTCACAGGAATGGTTCAAAACATAGACAGTAGGAAGAGTCAGTCTTCTTGTACTTAAGTCGGCATTGTGCCTTTTGTATTTAATTCCGATGCAATTTCTGTGTTTCATCGTCAATAAGAAGGTCCAAGGTATACAGTAAACCTGAAGTAAAGCATCGGAATCTATAACTAGTGTCACAGAAATGGTTCAAACTATAATCAGTAAGAAGAGTCAGTCTTCTAGTACTTAAGTTGGCATTGTGCCTTTTCTATTTAATTCCGATGCAATTTCTGTGTTTCATCGTCAATAAGAAGGTTCAAGGGATACAGTAAACCAGGAGTGAAGCATCGGAATCTATAACTAGTGTCACAGGAATGGTTCTAATCATAGACAGTAAGAAGTGTCAGTCTTCTTTTACTTAAGTCGGCATTGTGTCTTTTCTATTTAATTCCGATGCAATTTCTGTGTTTCATCGTCAATACAGGGATACAGTAAACCTGAAGTGAAGCATCGGAATCTATAACTTGTGTCACAGGAATGGTTCAAAACATAGTCAGTAAGAAGAGTCAGTCTTCTTGTACTTAAGTCGGCATTGTGACTTTTGTATTTAATTCCGATGCAATTTCTGTGTTTCATCGTCAATAAGAAGGTCCAAGGGATACTGTAAACCTGGAGTGTAGCATCGTAATCTATAACTAGTGTCACAGGAATGGTTCAAAACATAGACAGTAAGAAGAGTCAGTCTTCGTGTACTTAAGTCGGCATTGTGCCTTTTGTATTTAATTCCGATGCAATTTCTGTGTTTCATCGTCAATAAGAAGGTCCAAGGTATACAGTAAACCTGAAGTAAAGCATTGGAATCTATAACTAGTGTCACAGAAATGGTTCAAACTATAATCAGTAAGAAGAGTCAGTCTTCTAGTACTTAAGTTAGCATTGTGCCTTTTCTATTTAACTCCGATGCAATTTCTGTGTTTCATCGTCAATAAGAAGGTTCAAGGGATACAGTAAACCACGAGTGAAGCATCGGAATCTATAACTAGTGTCACAGGAAGGGTTCAAATCATAGACAGTAAGAAGAGTCAGTCCTCTTGTACCTAAGTCGGCATAATGCCTTTTGTATTTAATTCCGATGCAATTTCTGTGTTTCATCAGCAATAAGATCAGAAGGATACAGTAAACCCGAAGTGAAGCGTTGGAATCTATAACTAGTGTGACAGGAATGGTTCAAAACATAGACAGTAAGAAGAGTCAGTCTTCTTGTACTTAGGTCATCATTGTCCCTTTTGTGTTTAATTCCGATGCAATTTCTATGTTTCATCGTTAATAAGAAGGTCAGAGAGATACAGTAAATATGAAGTGAAGCATCGGAATCTATAACTAGTGTCACAGGAATGGTTCAAAACATAGTCAGTAAGAAGAGTCAGTCTTCTTGTATCTATGTCGGCATTGTGCCGTTTCTATTTAATTCCGATGCAATTTCTGTGTTTCATCGTCAATGAGAAGGTCCAAGGGATAAAGTAAACCTGGAGTGAGCTTCGGAATCTATAACTAGTGTCAATGGAATGGTTCAAAACATAGACAGTAAGAAGAGTCAGTCTTCTTGTACTTAAGTAGGCATTGTGCCTTTTGTATTTAATTCCGATGCAATTTCTGAGTTTCATCGTCAATAAGAAGGTCAGAGGGATACAGTAAACCTGAAGTGAAGCATCGGAATCAATAACTAGTTTCACAAGAGTGGTTCAAACATAGTCGGTAAGAAAAGTCAGACTTCTTGTACTTAAGTCGGCATTATGCCTTTTCTATTTAATTCCGATGCAATTGCTGTGTTTCATCGGCAATAAGGTCAGAGGGATACAGTAAACCCGAAGTAAGGCATCGGAATCTATAACTAGTGTCACAGGAATGGTTCAAAACATGGACAGTAGGAAGAGTCAGCCTTCTTGTACTTAAGTCGGCATTGTCCCTTTTGTGTTTAATTCAGATGCAATTTCTGTGTTTCATCGTCAATAAGAAGGTCAGAGGGATAACGTAAACCTGAAGTGAAGCATCGGAATCCACAGCAAAGTGCCACAGGAGTGGTTCAAAACATAGATATTAGGAAGAGTCAGTCTTCTTGTACATAAGTCGACTGTGTGCCTTTTGTATTTAATTCCGATGCAATTTCTGTGTTTCATCGTCAATAAGAAGGTCCAAGATATACAGTAAACCTGAAGTAAAGCATCGGAATCTATAACTAGTGTCATAGGAATGGTTCAAACTATAATCAGTAAGAAGAGTCAGTCTTCTTGTACTTAAGTGGGCATTGTGCTTTTTCTATTTAATTCCGATGCAATTTCTGTGTTTCATCGTCAATAAGAAGGTCAAAGGGATATAGTAAACGTGGAGTGAAGCATCTGAATCTGTAACTAGTGTCACAGGAATGGTTCAAATCATAGACAGTAAGAAGAGTCAGTCTTCTTGTACTTAAGTCGGCATTGTGCCTTTTCTATTTAATTCCGTTGCAATTTCTATGTTTCATCGTCAATAAGAAGGTCAGAGGGATACAGTAAACCTGAAGTGAAGCATCGGAATCTATAAGTAGTGTCACAGGAATGGTTCAAAATATAGTCAGTAAGAAGAGTCAGCCTTCTTCTCCTTAAGTCGGCATTGTGCCTTTTGTATTTAATTCCGATGCAATTTCGGTGTTTCATCGTCAATAAGAAGGTCCAAGGGATACGGTAAACCTGGAGTGAAGCATCGGAATCCACAACTAGTGTCACAGGAATGGTTCAAAACATAGACACTAGGAAGAGTCAGTCTTCTTGTACTTAAGTCGGCATTGTGCCTTTTGTATTTAATTCCGATGCAATTTCTGTGTTTCATCGTCAATAGGAAGGTCCAAGGTATACAGTAAACCTGAAGTAAAGCATCGGAATCTATAACTAGTGTCAAAGAAATGGTTCAAACTATAATCAGTAAGAAGAGTCAGTCTTCTAGTACTTAAGTTGGCATTGTGCCTTTTCTATTTAATTCCGATGCAATTTCTGTGTTTCATCGTCAATAAGAAGGTTCAAGGGATACAGTAAACCAGGAGTGAAGCATCGGAATCTATAACTAGTGTCACAGGAATGGTTCAAATCATAGACAGTAAGAAGTGTCAGTCTTCTTGTACTTAAGTCGGGATAGTGCATTTTCTATTTAATTCCGATGCAATTTCTGTGTTTCATCGTCAATACAGGGATACATTAAACCTGAAGTGAAGCATCGGAATCTATAACTAGTGTCACAGGAATGGTTCAAAACATAGTCAGTAAGAAGAGTCAGTCTTCTTGTACTTAAGTCGGCATTGTGACTTTTTTATTTAATTCCGATGCAATTTCTGTGTTTCATCGTCAATAAGAAGGTCCAAGGGATACAGTAAACCTGGAGTGTAGCATCGTAATCTATAACTAGTGTCACTGGAATGGTTCAAAACATAGACAGTAAGAAGAGTAAGTCTTCGTGTACTTAAGTCGGCATTTTGCCTTTTGTATTTATTTCCGATGCAATTTCTGTGCTTCATCGTCAATAAGAAGGTCCAAGGGATACAGTAAACCTGAAGGGAAGCATCGGAATCAATAACTAGTGTCACAGGAATGGTTAAAAACATAGTCAGTAAGAAGAGTCAGTCTTCTTGTACCTAAGTCGGCATAATGCCTTTTGTATTTAATTCCGATGCAATTTCTGTGCTTCATCGTCAATAAGAAGGTCCAAGGGATAGAGTAAACCTGGAGTGAAGCATCGGAATCTATAACTAGTGTCAATGGAAAGGATCAAAACATAGACAGTAAGAAGAGTCAGTCTTCTTGAACTTATGTAGGCATTGTGACTTTTGTATTTAATTCCGATGCAATTTCTGAGTTTCTTCATCAATACGAAGGTCAGAGGGATACAGTAATCCTGAAGTGAAGCATCGGAATCAATAACTAGTGCAACAGGAATGGTTGAAAACATAGTCAGTAAGAAAAGCCAGTCTTCTTGTACTTAAGTCGGCATTGTGCCTTTTCTATTTAATTCCGATGCAATTTCTGTGTTTCATCAGCAATAAGGTCAGAGAGATACAGTAAACCCGAAGTGAAGCGTTGGAATCTATAACTAGTGTGACAGGAATGGTTCAAAACATAGACAGTAGGAAGAGTCAGTCTTCTTGTACTTAAGTCGGCATTGTCCCTTTTGTGTTTAATTCCGATGCAATTTCTGTGTTTCATCGTTAATAAGAACGTCAGAGGGATACAGTAAACCTGAAGTGAAGCATCGGAATCTATAACTAGTGTCACAGGAATGGTTCAAAACATAGTCAGTAAGAAGTGTCAGTCTTCTTGTACTTAAGTGGGCATTGTGCCTTTTCTATTTCATTCCGATGCAATTTCTGTGTTTCATCGTCAATAAGAAGGTCAAAGGGATATAGTAAACCTGGAGTGAAGCATCGGAATCTGTAACTAGTGTCACAGGAATGGTTCAAATCATAGACAGTAAGAAGAGTCAGTCTTCTTGTACTTAAGTCGGCATTGTGCCTTTTCTATTTAATTCCGATGCAATTTCTATGTTTCATCGTCAATAAGAAGGTCAGAGGGATACAGTAAACCTGAAGTGAAGCATCGGAATCTATAACTAGTGTCACAGGAATGGTTCAAAATATAGTCAGTAAGAAGAGTCAGCCTTCTTGTCCTTAAGTCGGCATTGTGCCTTTTGTATTTAATTCCGATGCTATTTCTGTGTTTCATCGTCAATAAGAAGGTCCAAGGGATACAGTAAACCTGGAGTAAAGCATCGGAATCTATAACTAGTGTCACAGGAATGGTTCAAAACATAGACAGTAAGAAGAGTCAGTCTTCGTGTACTTATGTCAGCATTTTGTCTTTTGCATTTAATTCCGATGCAATTTCTGTGTTTCATCGTCAATAAGAAGGTCCAAGGGATACAGTAAACCTGAAGTAAAGCATCGGAATCTATAACTAGTGTCACAGGAATGGTTCAAAACATAGACAGTAAGAAGAGTCAGTATTCTTGTACTTAAGTAGGCATTGTGCCTTTTGTATTTAATTCCGATGCAATTTCTGAGTTTCATCGTCAATAAGAAGATCAGAGGGATACAGTAAACCTGAAGTGAAGCATCGGAATCTATAACTACTGTCACAGGAATGGTTCAAGACATAGTCAGTAAGAAGAGTCAACCTTCTTGTCCTTAAGTCGGCATTGTTCCTTTTGTATTTAATTCCGATGCAATTTCTGTGTTTCATCGTCAATAAGAAGGTCCAAGGGATATAGTAAACTTGGAGTGAAGCATCGGAATCTATAACTAGTGTCACAGGAAATGTTCAAATCATAGACAGTAAGAAGAGTCAGTATTCTTGTACTTAAGTCGGCATTGTGACTTTTGTATTTAATTCCGATGCAATTTCTGTGTTTCATCGTCAATAAGAAGGTAAAAGGTATACAGTAAACCTGAAGTGAAGCATCGGAATCTATAACTAGTGTCACAGGAAAGGTTCAAACTATAATCAGTAAAAAGATTTAGTCTTCTTGTACTTAAGTCGGCATTGTGCCTTTTCTGTTTAATTCCGATGCAATTTCTGTGTTTCATTGTCAATAAGAAGGTCCAAGGGATACAGTAAACCTGGAATGAAGCATTGGAATCTATAACTAGTGTCACAGGAATGGTTCAAATCATAGACGGTAAGAAGTGTCAGTCTTCTTGTACTTAAGTCGGCATTTTGCCTTTTCTATTTAATTCCGATGCAATTTCTGTGTTTCATCGTCAATAAGAAGGTCTGAGGGATACAGTAAACCTGAAGTGAAGCATCGGAATCAATAACTACTGTCACAGGAATGGTTCAAGACATAGTCAGAAAGAAGAGTCAACCTTCTTGTCCTTAAGTCGGCATTGTGCCTTTTGTATTTAATTCCGATGCAATTTCTGTGTTTCATCGTCAATAAGAAGATCCAAGGGATACAGGAAACCTGGAGTGAAGCTTCGTAATCTATAACTAGTGTCAATGGAATGGTTCAAAACATAGACAGTAGGAAGAGACAATCTTCTTGTACTTAAGTCAGCATTGTCCCTTTTGTGTTTAATTCCGATGATATTTCTGTGTTTCATCGTCAATACGAAGGTCAGAGGGATACAGTAAACCTGAAGTGAAGAATCGGAATCCACAACTAGTGTCACAGGAGTGGTTCAAATCATAGACATTAGGAAGAGTCAGTCTTCTTGTACTTAAGTCGACATTGTGCCTTTTGTATTTAATTCCGATGCAATTTCTGTGTTTCATCGTCAATAAGAGGGTCCAAGGTATACAGTTAACCTGAAGTAAAGCATCGGAATCTATAACTAGTGTCACAGGAATGGTTCAAACTATAATCAGTAAGAAGAGTCAGTCTTCTTTTACTTAAGTCGGCATTGTGCCTTTTCTATTTAATTCCGAAGCAATTTCTGTGTTTCATTGTCAATAATAAGGTGCAAGGGATACAGTAATCCTGGAGTGAAGCATCGGAATCTATAACTAGTGTCACAGGAATGGTTCAAATCATAGACAGTAAGAAGAGTCAGTCTTCTTGCACTTAAATCGGCATTGTGCCTTTTCTATATAATTCCGATGCAATTTCTGTGTTTCATCGTCAATAAGAAGGTCAGAGGGATACAGTAAACCTGCAGTGAAGCATCGGAATCTATAACTAGTGTCACAGGAATGGTTCAAAACATAGTCAGTAAGAAGAGTCAGTCTTCTTGTACTTAAGTTGGCATTGTGCCTTTGTATTTAATTCCGAGGCAATTTCTGTGTTTCATCGTCAATAAGAAGGTCCGAGGGATACAGTAGACCTGGAGTGTAGCATCGGAATCTATAACTAGTGTCACAGAATTGGTTCAAAACATAGACAGTAAGAAGAGTCAGTCTTCGTGTACTTATGTCAGCATTTTGCCTTTTGTATTTAATTCCGATGCAATTTCTGTGTTTCATCGTCAATAAGAAGGTCCAAGGGATACAGTAAACCTGAAGTGAAGTATCGGAATCAATAACTAGGGTCACAGGAATCGTTCAAAGCATAGTCAGTAAGAAGAATCAGTCTTCATGTACTTAAGGGCGCATTGTGCCTTTTCTATTTAATTCCGATGCAATTTCTGTGTTTCATCGGCAATAAGGTCAGAGGGATACAGTAAACCCGAAGAGAAGCATCGGAATCTACAACTAGTGTCACAGGAATTGTTCATAACATAGACAGTAGGAAGAGTCAGTCTTCTTGTACTTAAGTCGGCATTGTCCCTTTTGTATTTAATTCCGAAGCAATTTCTGTGTTTCATCGTCAGTAAGAAGGTCAGAGGGATACAGTAAACCTGAAGTGAAGCATCGGAATCAACAACTAGTATCACAGGAATGGTTCAAAACATAGACAGTAGGAAGAGTCAGTCTTCTTGTACTTAAGTCGGAATTGTGCCTTTTGTATTTAATTCCGATGCAATTTCTGTGTTTCATCGTCAATAAGAAGGTCCAAGGTATACAGTTAACCTGAAGTAAAGCATCGGAATCTATAACTAGTGTCACAGAAATGGTTCAAACTATTATCAGTAAGAAGAGTCAGTCTTCTAGTACTTAAGTTGGCATTGTGCCTTTTCTATTTAATTCCGATGCAATTTCTGTGTTTCATCGTCAATAAGAAGGTTCAAGGGATACAGTAAACCAGGAGTGAAGCATCGGAATCTATAACTAGTGTCACAGGAATGGTTCAAATCATAGACAGTAAGAAGTGTCAGTCTTCTTGTACTTAAGTCGGCATTGTGCCTTTTCTATTTAATTCCGATGCAATTTCTGTGTTTCATCGTCAATACAGGGATACAGTAAACCTGAAGTGAAGCATCGGAATCTATAACTTGTGTCGCAGGAATGGTTCAAAACATAATCAGTAAGAAGAGTCAGTCTTCTTGTACTTAAGTCGGCATTGTGCCTTTTGTATTTAATTCCGATGCAATTTCTGTGTTTCATCGTCAATAAGAAGGTCCAAGGGATACAGTAAACCTGGAGTGTAGCATCGTAATCTATAACTAGTGTCACAGGAATGGTTCAAAACATAGACAGTAAGAAGAGTCAGTCTTCGTGTACTTAAGTCGGCATTTTGCCTTTTGTATTTAATTCCGATGCAATTTCTGTGCTTCATCGTCAATAAGAAGGTCCAAGGGATACAGTAAACCTGAAGTGAAGCATCGGAATCTATAACTAGTTTCACAGGAATGGTTCAAAACATAGTCAGTAAGAAGAGTCAGTCTTCTTGTATCTATGTCGGCATTGTGCCGTTTCTATTTAATTCCGATGCAATTTCTGTGTTTCATCGTCAATGAGAAGGTCCAAGGGATAAAGTAAACCTGGGGTGAGCTTCGGAATCTATAACTAGTGTCAATGGAATGGTTCAAAACATAGACAGTAAGAAGAGTCAGTCTTCTTGTACTTAAGTAGCCATTGTGCCTTTTGTATTTAATTCCGATGCAATTTCTGAGTTTCATCGTCAATAAGAAGGTCAGAGGGATACAGTAAACCTGAAGTGAAGCATCGGAATCAATAACTAGTTTCACAAGAGTGGTTCAAACATAGACGGTAAGAAAGGTCAGACTTCTTGTACTTAAGTCGGCATTATGCCTTTTCTATTTAATTCCGATGCAATTGCTGTGTTTCATCGGCAATAAGGTCAGAGGGATACAGTAAACCCGAAGTAAGGCATCGGAATCTATAACTAGTGTCACAGGAATGGTTCAAAACATGGACAGTAGGAAGAGTCAGTCTTCTTGTACTTAAGTCGGCATTGTCCCTTTTGTGCTTAATTCAGATGCAATTTCTGTGTTTCATCGTCAATAGGAAGGTCAGAGGGATAACGTAAACCTGAAGTGAAGCATCGGAATCCACAGCTAGTGCCACAGGAGTGGTTCAAAACATAGACATTAGGAAGAGTCATTCTTCTTGTACATAAGTCGACTGTGTGCCTTTTGTATTTAATTCCGATGCAATTTCTGTGTTTCATCGTCAATAAGAAGGTCCAAGATATACAGTAAACCTGAAGTAAAGCATCGGAATCTATAACTAGTGTCACAGGAATGGTTCAAACTATAATCAGTAAGAAGAGTCAGTCCTCTTGTACTTAAGTGGGCATTGTGCTTTTTCTATTTAATTCCGATGCAATTTCTGTGTTTCATCGTCAATAAGAAGGTCAAAGGGATATAGTAAACGTGGAGTGAAGCATCTGAATCTGTAACTAGTGTCACAGGAATGGTTCAAATCATAGACAGTAAGAAGAGTCAGTCTTCTTGTACTTAAGTCGGCATTGTGCCTTTTCTATTTAATTCCGATGCAATTTCTATGTTTCATCGTCAATAAGAAGGTCAGAGGGATACAGTAAACCTGAAGTGAAGCATCGGAATCTGTAACTAGTGTCACAGGAATGGTTCAAAATATAGTCAGTAAGAAGAGTCAGCCTTCTTGTCCTTAAGTCGGCATTGTGCCTTTTGTATTTAATTCCGATGCAATTTCTGTGTTTCATCGTCAATAAGAAGGTCCAAGGTATACAGTAAACCTGAAGTAAAGCATCGGAATCTATAACTAGTGTCACAGAAATGGTTCAAACTATAATCAGTAAGAAGAGTCAGTCTTCTAGTACTTAAGTTGGCATTGTGCCTTTTCTATTTAATTCCGATGCAATTTCTGCGTTTCATCGTCAATAAGAAGGTTCAAGGGATACAGTAAACCAGGAGTGAAGCATCGGAATCTATAACTAGTGTCACAGGAATGGTTCAAATCTTAGACAGTAAGAAGTGTCAGTCTTCTTGTACTTAAGTCGGCATTGTGCATTTTCTATTTAATTCCGATGCAATTTCTGTGTTTTATCGTCAATACAGGGATACAGTAAACGTGAAGTGAAGCATCGGAATCTATAACTAGTGTCACAGGAATGGTTCAAAACATAGTCAGTAAGAAGAGTCAGTCTTCTTGTACTTAAGTCGGCATTGTGACTTTTGTATTTAATTCCGATGCAATTTCTGTGTTTCATCGTCAATAAGAAGGTCCAAGGGATACAGTAAACCTGGAGTGTAGCATCGTAGTCTATAACTAGTGTCACAGGAATGGTTCAAAACATAGACAGTAAGAAGAGTCAGTCTTCGTGTACTTAAGTCGGCATTTTGCCTTTTGTATTTAATTCCGATGCAATTTCTGTGCTTCATCGTCAATAAGAAGGTCCAAGGGATACAGTAAACCGGAAGTGAAGCATCGGAATCAATAACTAGTGTCACAGGAATGGTTAAAAACATAGTCAGTAAGAAGAGTCAGTCTTCTTGGACCTAAGTCGGCATAATGCCTTTTGTATTTAATTCCGATGCAATTTCTGTGTTTCATCGTCAATAAGAAGGTCCAAGGGATAGAGTAAACCTGGAGTGAAGCATCGGAATCTATAACTAGTGTCAATGGAAAGGATCAAATCATAGACAGTAAGAAGAGTCAGTCTTCTTGAACTTATGTAGGCATTGTGCCTTTTGTATTTAATTCCGATGCAATTTCTGAGTACCTTCGTCAATACGAAGGTCAGAGGGATACAGTAAACCTGAAGTGAAGCATCAAAATCTATAACTAGTGCAACAGGAATGGTTCAAAACATAGTCAGTAAGAAAAGCCAGTCTTCTTGTACTTAAGTCGGCATTGTCCCTTTTGTGTTTAATTCCGATGCAATTTCTGTGTTTCATCGTTAATAAGAACGTCAGAGGGATACAGTAAACCTGAAGTGAAGCATCGGAATCTATAACTAGTGTCACAGGAATGGTTCAAACATAGTCAGTAAGAAGAGTCAGTCTTCTTGTATCTATGTCGACATTGTGCCGTTTCTACTTAATTCCGATGCAATTTCTGTGTTTCATCGTCAATGAGAAGGTCCAAGGGATAAAGTAAACCTGGAGTGAGCTTCGGAATCTATAACTAGTGTCAATGGAATGGTTCAAAACATAGACAGTAAGAAGAGTCAGTCTTCTTGTACTTAAGTAGGCATTGTGCCTTTTGTATTTAATTCCGATGCAATTTCAGAGTTTCATCGTCAATAAGAAGGTCAGAGGGATACAGTAAACCTGAAGTGAAGCATCGGAATCAATAACTAGTTTCACAAGAGTGGTTCAAACATAGTCGGTAAGAAAAGTCAGACTTCTTGTACTTAAGTCGGCATTATGCCTTTTCTATTTAATTCCGATGCAATTTCTGTGTTTCATCGGCAATAAGGTCAGAGGGATACAGTAAACCCGAAGTAAGGCATCGGAATCTATAACTAGTGTCACAGGAATGGTTCAAAACATGGACAGTAGGAAGAGTCAGTCTTCTTGTACTTAAGTCGGCATTGTCCCTTTTGTGTTTAATTCAGATGCAATTTCTGTGTTTCATCGTCAATAAGAAGGTCAGAGGGATAACGTAAACCTGAAGTGAAGCATCGGAATCCGCAGCTAGTGTCACAGGAGTGGTTCAAAACATAGACATTAGGAAGAGTCAGTCTTCTTGTACATAAGTCGACTGTGTGCCTTTTGTATTTAATTCCGATGCAATTTCTGTGTTTCATCGTCAATAAGAAGGTCCAAGATATACCGAAAACCTGAAGTAAAGCATCGGAATCTATAACTAGTGTCACAGGAATGGTTCAAACTATAATCAGTAAGAAGAGTCAGTCTTCTTGTACTTAAGTGGGCATTGTGCTTTTTCTATTTAATTCCGATGCAATTTCTGTGTTTCATCGTCAATAAGAAGGTCCAAGGGATACAGTAAACCTGGAGTGTAGCATCGGAATCTATAACTAGTGTCACAGGAATGGTTCAAAACATAGATAGTAAGAAGAGTCAGTCTTCGTGTACTTATGTCAGCTTTTGTCTTTTGTATTTAATTCCGATGCAATTTCTATGTTTCATCGTCAATAAGAAGGTCCAAGGGATACAGTAAACATGAAGTGAAGCATCGGAATCAATAACTAGTGTCACAGGAATCGTTCAAATCATAGTCAGTAAGAAGAGTCAGTCTTCTTGTACTTAAGTCGGCATTGTGCCTTTTCTATTTAATTCCGATGCAATTTCTGTGTTTCATCGGCAATAAGAAGGTCCAAGGTATACAATAAACCTGAAGTAAAGCATCGGAATCTATAACTAGTGTCACAGGAATGGTTCAAAACATAGACAGTAAGAAGAGTCAGTATTCTTGTACTTAAGTAGGCATTGTGCCTTTTGTATTTAATTCCGATGCAATTTCTGTGTTTCATCGTCAATAAGAAGGTCCAAGGGATATAGTAAACTTGGAGTGAAGCATCGGAATCTATAACTAGTGTCACAGGAATGGTTCAAAACATAGACAGTAAGAAGAGTCAGTATTCTTGTACTTAAGTCGGCATTGTGACTTTTGTATTTAATTCCGATGCAATTTCTGTGTTTCATCGTCAATAAGAATGTCCATGGGATACAGTAAACCTGAAGTAAAGCATCGGAATCTATAACTAGTGTCACAGGAATGGTTCAAATCATTGTCAATAAGAAGAGTCGGTCTTCATGTACTTAAGTCGGCATTGTGCCTTTTGTATTTAATTCCGAAGCAATTTCTGTGTTTCATCGTCAATAAGAAGGTACAAGGGATACAGTAAACCGGAAGTGAAGCATCGGAATCAATAACTAGTGTCACAGGAATGGTTCAAACATAGCAGTAGGAAGAGTCAGTGTTCTTGTACTTAAGTCGGCATTGTGCCTTTTGTATTTAATTCCGATGCAATTTCTGTGTTTCACCGTCAGTAAGAAGATCAGAGGGATACAGTAAACCTGAAGTGAAGCGTCGGAATCTATAACTAGTGTCACAGGAATGGTTCAAACATAGACAGTAAGAAGAGTCAGTCTTCTTGTACATAAGTCGGCATTGTGGCTTTTGTATTTTATTCCGATGCAATTTCTGTGTTTCATCGTCAATAAGAAGGTCAGAGGGATAAAGTAAACCTGAAGTGAAGCATCGGAATCTATAACTAGTGTCACAGGAATGGTTCAAAACATAGTCAGTAAGAAGAGTCAGTGTTCTTGTCCTTATGTCGGCATTGTGCCTATTGTATTTAATTCCGATGCAATTTCTGTGTTTCATCGACAATAAGAAGGTCCAAGGGATACAGTAAACCTGAAGTGAAGCATCGGAATCTATAACTAGTGTCACTGGAATGGTTCAAAATATAGACTGTAAGTAGAGTCAGTCTTCTTGTACTTTAGTCGGCATTGTCCCTTTTGTATTTAATTCCGATGCAATTTCTGTGATTCATCGTCAATTAGAAGGTCCAAGGGAAACAATAAACCTAAAGTGAAGCAACGGAATCTATAACTAGTGCCACAGGAATGGTTCAAAACATAGACAGTAAGAAGAGTCAGTCTTCTTGTACTTAGGTCGGCATTGTTACTTTTGTATTTAATTCCGATGCAATTTCTG
Organism: Schistocerca piceifrons; assembly: GCF_021461385.2. NCBI lineage: Eukaryota > Metazoa > Arthropoda > Insecta > Orthoptera > Acrididae > Schistocerca > Schistocerca piceifrons. The sequence goes on along the minus strand of NW_025728956.1, from coordinate 174,705 downwards.
TGTTTCATCGTCAATAAGAAGGTCAGACGGATACAGCAAACCTGAAGTGAAGCATCGGAATCTATAACTAGTTTCACAGGAATGGTTCAAAATATAGTCAGTAAGAAGAGTCAGTCTTCTTGTCCTTAAGTCGGCATTGTGCCTTTAGTATTTAATTCCGATGCAATTTCTGTGTTTCATCGGCAATAAGGCCAGAGGGATACAGTAAAGCTGAAGTGAAGCATCGGAATCTATAACTAGTGTCACAGGAATGGTTCAAAACATAGACAGTAGGAAGAGTCTGTCTTCTTGTACTTATGTCGGCATTGTTCCTTTAGTATTTAATTCCGATGCATTTTCTGTGTTTGATCGTCAATAAGAAAGTCCAAGGGATACAGTAAACCTGAAGTGAAGCATCGGATTCCATAACTAGTGTCACAGGAATGGTTCAAAACATAGTCAGTAAGAAGAGGCAGTCGTATTGAACTTACGTCGGCATTGTGGCTTTTGTATTTAATTCCGATGCAATTTCTGTGTTTCATCGTCAATAAGAAGGTCCAAGGTATACAGTAAACCTGAAGTAAAGCATCGGAATCTATAACTAGTGTCACAGGAATGGTTCAAAACATAGACAGTAAGAAGAGACAGTCTTCTTGTACTTAAGTCGGCATTGTGGCTTTTGTATTTAATTCCGATGCAATTTCTGTGTTTCATCGTCAATAAGAAGGTCAGAGGGATACAGTAAACCTGTGGTGAAGTATCGGAATCTATAACTAGTTTCACAGAAATGGTTCAAACATAGTCAGTAAGAAGAGTCAGTCTTCTTGTCCTTAAGTCGGCATTTTGCCTTTTGTATTTAATTCCAATGCAATTTCTGTGTTTCGTCGGCAATAAGGTCAGAGGGATACAGTAAACCTGAAGTGAAGCATCGGAATCTATAACTAGTGTAACAGGAATGGTTCAAAACATAGACAGTAGGAAGAGTCAGTCTTCTTGTACTTAATTCGGCATTGTTCCTTTTGTATTTAATTCCGATGCAATATCTGTGTTTCATCGTCAATAAGAAGGTCAGAGGGATACAGTAAACCTAAAGTGAAGCATCGGAATCCACAACTAGTGTCACAGGAATGGTTGAAAACATAGGCAGTAGGAAGAGAGAGGCTTCTTGTACGTAAGCCGGCATTGTGCCTTTTTTATTTAATTCCGATGCAATTTCTATGTTTCATCGTCAATAAGAAGGTCCAAGGTATACAGTAAACCTGAAGTAAAGCATCGGAATCTATAACTAGTGTCACAGGAATGGTTCAAACTATAATCAGTAAGAAGAGTCAGTCTTCTTGCACTTAAGTCGGCATTGTGCCTTTTGTATTTCATTCCGATGCAATTTCTGTGTTTCATCGTCAATAAGAAGCTCCAAGGGATACAGTAAACCTGTAGTGAAACATCGGAATCTATAACTAGTGTCACTGGAATGGTTCAAAATATAGACAGTAAGAAGAGTCAGTCTTCTTGTACTTAAATCGGCATTGTGCCTTTTGTATTTAATTCCGACGCAATTTCTGTGATTCATCGTCAATAAGGAGGTCCAAGGGGTACAGTAAACCTAATGTGAAGCATCGGAATCTATAACTAGTGCCACAGGAATGGTTCAAAACATAGACAGTAAGAAGGGTCAGTCTTCTTGTACTTAAGCCGGCATTGTGGCTTTTGTATTTAATTCCGATGAAATTTCTGTGCTTCATCGTCAATAAGAAGGTCAGAGGGATACAGTAAACCTGAAGTGAAGCATCGGAATCTATAACTAGTTTCACAGTATGGTTCAAAACATAGTCAGTAAGAAGAGTCAGTCTTCTTGTCCTTAAGTCGGCATTGTGCCTTTTGTATTAAATTCATATGCAATTTCTGTGTTTCATCGGCAATATGAAGGTCAGAGGGATACAGTAAACCTGAAGTGAAGCATCGAAATCTATAACTAGTGTCACAGGAATGGTTCAAAACATAGTCACTAAGAAGAGTCAGTCTTCTTGTACTTAAGTCGGCATTGTGCCTTTTGAATTTATTTCTGAGGCAATTTCTGTGTTTCATCGTCAATAAGAAGGTCCAAGGGATACAGTAAACCTGGAGTGTAGCATCGGAATCTATAACTAGTGTCGCACGAATGGTTCAAAACATAGACAGTAAGAAGAGTCAGTCTTCGTGTACTTAAGTCGGCATTGTGCCTTTTGTATTTAATTCCGATGCAATTTCTGTATTTCATCGTCAATAAGAAGGTCCAAGGGATACAGTAAACCTGTAGTGAAGCATCGGAATCTATAACTAGTGTCACTGGAATGGTTCAAAATATAGAAAGTATGAAGAGTCAGTCTTCTTGTACTTAAGTCGGCATTGTGCCTTTTGTATTTAATTCCGACGCAATATCTGTGATTCATCGTCAATAAGTAGGTCCAAGCGATACAGTAAACCTGAAGTGAAGCATCAGACTCTATAACTAGTGTCACAGAAATGGTTCAAAACATATACAGTAGGAAGAGTCAGTCTTCTTGCACTGAAGTCGGCGTTGTGCGTTTTGTATTTAATTCCGATGCAATTTCTGTGTTTCATCGTTAATTAGAAGGTCCAAGGGAAACAGTAAACCTGAAGTGAAGCATCGGAATCTATAACTAGTGCCACAGGAATGGTTCAAAACATAGACAGTAAGAAGGGTCAGTCTTCTTGTACTTAATTCTTCATTGTGGCTTTTGTATTTAATTCCGATGCAATTTCTGTGTTTCAACGTCAATAAGAAGGTCAGAGGTATACAGTAAACCTGAAGTGAAGCATCGGAATCTATAACTAGTTTCACAGTAATGGTTCAAAACATAGTCAGTAAGAAGAGTAAGTCTTCTTGTCCTTAAGTCGGCATTGTGCCTTTTGTATTTAATTCCCATGCAATTTCTGTGTTTCATCGGCAATATGAAGGTCAGAGGGATACAGTAAACCTGAAGTGAAGCATCGAAATCTGTAACTAGTGTCACAGGAATGGTTCTAAACATAGTCAGTAAGAAGAGTCAGTCTTCTTGTACTTAAGTCGGCATTGTTCCTTTTGAATTTAATTCTGAGGCAATTTTTGTGTTCATCGTCAATAAGAAGGTCCAAGGGATACAGTAAACCTGGAGTGTAGCATCGGAATCTATAACTAGTGTAACAGGAATGGTTGAAAACATAGACAGTAGGAAGAGTCAGTCTTCTTGTACGTAAGTCGGCATTGTGCCTTTTGTATTTAATTCCGATGCAATTTCTGTGTTTCATCGTCAATAAGAAGGTCCAAGGTATACAGTAAACCTGAAGTAAAGCATCGGAATCTATAACTAGTGTAACAGGAATGGTTGAAAACATAGACAGTAGGAAGAGTCAGTCTTCTTGTACGTGAGTCGGCATTGTGCCTTTTGTATTTAATTCCGATGCAATTTCTGTGTTTCATCGTCAATAAGAAGGTCCAAGGTATACAGTAAACCTGAAGTAAAGCATCGGAATCTATTACTAGTGTCACAGGAATAGTTCAAACTATAATCAGTAAGAAGAGTCAGTCTTCTTGCACTTATGTCGGCATTGTGCCTTTTGTATTTCATTCCGATGCAATTTCTGTGTTTCATCGTCAATAAGAAGGTCCAAGGGATACAGTAAACCTGTAGTGAAGCATCGGAATCTATAACTAGTGTCACTGGAATGGTTCAAAATATAGACAGTAAGAAGAGTCAGTCTTCTTGTACTTAAATCGGCATTGTGCCTTTTGTATTTAATTCCGACGCAATTTCTGTGATTCATCGTCAATAAGAAGGTCCAAGGGATACAGTAAACCTGAAGTGAAGCATCAGACTCTATAACTAGTGTCACAGAAATGGTTCAAATCGTATACAGTAGGAAGAGTCAGTCTTCTTGTACTTAAGTCGGCATTGTGCGTTTTGTATTTAATTCCGATGCAATTTCTGTGTTTCATCGTCAATTACAAGGTCCAAGGGAAACAGTAAACCTGAAGTGAAGCATCGGAATCTATAACTAGTGCCATAGGAATGGTTCAAAACATAGACAGTAAGAAGGGTCAGTCTTCTTGTACTTAAGTTGGCATTGTGGCTTTTGTATTGAATTCCGATGCAATTTCTGTGTTTCATCGTCAATAAGAAGGTCAGAGGGATACAGTAAACCTGAAGTGAAGCATCGGAATCTATAACTAGTTTCACAGAATGGTTCAAAACATAGTCAGTAAGAAGAGTCATTCTTGTTGTCCTTAAGTCGGCATTGTGCCTTTTGTATTAAAATCCTATGCAATTTCTGTGTTTCATCGGCAATATGAAGGTCAGAGGGATACAGTAAACCTGAAGTGAAGCATCGAAATCTATAACTAGTGTCACAGGAATGGTTCAAAACATTGTCAGTAAGAAGAGTCAGTCTTCTTGTACTTAAGTCGGCATTGTGCCTTTTGAATTTAATTCTGAGGCAATTTCTGTGTTTCATCGTCAATAAGAAGGTCCAAGGGATACAGTAAACCTGGAGTGTAGCATCGGAATCTATAACTAGTGTCGCACGAATTGTTCAAAACATAGACAGTAAGAAGAGTCAGTCTTCGTGTACTTAAGTCGGCATTGTGCCTTTTGTATTTAATTCCGATGCAATTTAGGTATTTCATCGTCAATAAGAACGTCCAAGGTATACAGTAAACCAGGAGTGTAGCATCGGAATCTATAACTAGTGTCGCACGAATGGTTCAAAACATAGACAGTAAGAAGAGTCAGTCTTCGTGTACTTAAGTCGGGATTGTGCCTTTTGTTTTTAAATCCGATGCAATTTCGGTGTTTCATTGTCAATAAGAAGGTCCAAGGGATACAGTAAACCTGAAGAGAAGCATCGGAATCAATAACTAGTGTCACAGGAATGATTAAAACCATAGTCAGTAAGAAGAGTCAGTCTTCTTGTACTTAAGTCGGCATTGTGCCTTTTGAATTTAATTCTGAGGCAATTTCTGTGTTTCATCGTCAATAAGAAGGTCCAAGGGATACAGTAAACCTGGAGTGTAGCATCGGAATCTATAACTAGTGTCGCACGAATTGTTCAAAACATAGACAGTAAGAAGAGTCAGTCTTCGTGTACTTAAGTCGGCATTGTGACTTTTGTATTTAATTCCGATACAATTTCTGTGTTTCATCGTCAATAAGAAGGTCCAAGGGATACAGTAAACCTGGAGTGTAGCATCGTAGTGTATAACTAGTGTCACAGGAATGGTTCAAAACATAGACAGTAAGAAGAGTCAGTCTTCGTGTACTTAAGTCGGCATTTTGCCTTTTGTATTTAATTCCGATGCAATTTCTGTGCTTCATCGTCAATAAGAAGGTCCAAGGGATACAGTAAACCGGAAGTGAAGCATCGGAATCAATAACTAGTGTCACAGGAATGGTTAAAAACATAGTCAGTAAGAAGAGTCAGTCTTCTTGTACCTAAGTCGGCATAATGCCTTTTGTATTTAATTCCGATGCAATTTCTGTGTTTCATCGTCAATAAGAAGGTCCAAGGGATAGAGTAAACCTGGAGTGAAGCATCGGAATCTATAACTAGTGTCAATGGAAAGGATCAAATCATAGACAGTAAGAGGAGTCAGTCTTCTTGAACTTATGTAGGCATTGTGCCTTTTGTATTTAATTCCGATGCAATTTCTGAGTTTCTTCGTCAATACGAAGGTCAGAGGGATACAGTAAACCTGAAGTGAAGCATCAAAATCTATAACTAGTGCAACAGGAATGGTTCAAAACATAGTCAGTAAGAAAAGCCAGTCTTCTTGTACTTAAGTCGGCATTGTCCCTTTTGTGTTTAATTCCGATGCAATTTCTATGTTTCATCGTTAATAAGAACGTCAGAGGGATACAGTAAACCTGAAGTGAAGCATCGGAATCTATAACTAGTGTCACAGGAATGGTTCAAACATAGTCAGTAAGAAGAGTCAGTCTTCTTGTATCTATGTCGACATTGTGCCGTTTCTATTTAATTCCGATGCAATTTCTGTGTTTCATCGTCAATGAGAAGGTCCAAGGGATAAAGTAAACCTGGAGTGAGCTTCGGAATCTATAACTAGTGTCAATGGAATGGTTCAAAACATAGACAGTAAGAAGAGTCAGTCTTCTTGTACTTAAGTAGGCATTGTGCGTTTTGTATTTAATTCCGATGCAATTTCAGAGTTTCATCGTCAATAAGAAGGTCAGAGGGATACAGTAAACCTGAAGTGAAGCATCGGAATCAATAACTAGTTTCACAAGAGTGGTTCAAACATAGTCGGTAAGAAAAGTCAGACTTCTTGTACTTAAGTCGGCATTATGCCTTTTCTATTTAATTCCGATGCAATTTCTGTGTTTCATCGGCAATAAGGTCAGAGGGATACAGTAAACCCGAAGTAAGGCATCGGAATCTATAACTAGTGTCACAGGAATGGTTCAAAACATGGACAGTAGGAAGAGTCAGTCTTCTTGTACTTAAGTCGGCATTGTCCCTTTTGTGTTTAATTCAGATGCAATTTCTGTGTTTCATCGTCAATAAGAAGGTCAGAGGGATAACGTAAACCTGAAGTGAAGCATCGGAATCCGCAGCTAGTGTCACAGGAGTGGTTCAAAACATAGACATTAGGAAGAGTCAGTCTTCTTGTACATAAGTCGACTGTGTGCCTTTTGTATTTAATTCCGATGCAATTTCTGTGTTTCATCGTCAATAAGAAGGTCCAAGATATACCGAAAACCTGAAGTAAAGCATCGGAATCTATAACTAGTGTCACAGGAATGGTTCAAACTATAATCAGTAAGAAGAGTCAGTCTTCTTGTACTTAAGTGGGCATTGTGCTTTTTCTATTTAATTCCGATGCAATTTCTGTGTTTCATCGTCAATAAGAAGGTCCAAGGGATACAGTAAACCTGGAGTGTAGCATCGGAATCTATAACTAGTGTCACAGGAATGGTTCAAAACATAGATAGTAAGAAGAGTCAGTCTTCGTGTACTTATGTCAGCTTTTGTCTTTTGTATTTAATTCCGATGCAATTTCTATGTTTCATCGTCAATAAGAAGGTCCAAGGGATACAGTAGACATGAAGTGAAGCATCGGAATCAATAACTAGTGTCACAGGAATCGTTCAAATCATAGTCAGTAAGAAGAGTCAGTCTTCTTGTACTTAAGTCGGCATTGTGCCTTTTCTATTTAATTCCGATGCAATTTCTGTGTTTCATCGGCAATAAGAAGGTCCAAGGTATACAATAAACCTGAAGTAAAGCATCGGAATCTATAACTAGTGTCACAGGAATGGTTCAAAACATAGACAGTAAGAAGAGTCAGTATTCTTGTACTTAAGTAGGCATTGTGCCTTTTGTATTTAATTCCGATGCAATTTCTGTGTTTCATCGTCAATAAGAAGGTCCAAGGGATATAGTAAACTTGGAGTGAAGCATCGGAATCTATAACTAGTGTCACAGGAATGATTCAAAACATAGACAGTAAGAAGAGTCAGTATTCTTGTACTTAAGTCGGCATTGTGACTTTTGTATTTAATTCCGATGCAATTTCTGTGTTTCATCGTCAATAAGAATGTCCATGGGATACAGTAAACCTGAAGTAAAGCATCGGAATCTATAACTAGTGTCACAGGAATGGTTCAAATCATTGTCAATAAGAAGAGTCGGTCTTCATGTACTTAAGTCGGCATTGTGCCTTTTGTATTTAATTCCGAAGCAATTTCTGTGTTTCATCGTCAATAAGAAGGTACAAGGGATACAGTAAACCGGAAGTGAAGCATCGGAATCAATAACTAGTGTCACAGGAATGGTTCAAACATAGCAGTAGGAAGAGTCAGTGTTCTTGTACTTAAGTCGGCATTGTGCCTTTTGTATTTAATTCCGATGCAATTTCTGTGTTTCACCGTCAGTAAGAAGATCAGAGGGATACAGTAAACCTGAAGTGAAGCGTCGGAATCTATAACTAGTGTCACAGGAATGGTTCAAACATAGACAGTAGGAAGAGTCAGTCTTCTTGTACATAAGTCGGCATTGTGGCTTTTGTATTTTATTCCGATGCAATTTCTGTGTTTCATCGTCATTAAGAAGGTCAGAGGGATAAAGTAAACCTGAAGTGAAGCATCGGAATCTATAACTAGTGTCACAGGAATGGTTCAAAACATAGTCAGTAAGAAGAGTCAGTGTTCTTGTCCTTATGTCGGCATTGTGCCTATTGTATTTAATTCCGATGCAATTTCTGTGTTTCATCGACAATAAGAAGGTCCAAGGGATACAGTAAACCTGAAGTGAAGCATCGGAATCTATAACTAGTGTCACTGGAATGGTTCAAAATATAGACTGTAAGAAGAGTCAGTCTTCTTGTACTTTAGTCGGCATTGTCCCTTTTGTATTTAATTCCGATGCAATTTCTGTGATTCATCGTCAATTAGAAGGTCCAAGGGAAACAATGAACCTAAAGTGAAGCAACGGAATCTATAACTAGTGCCACAGGAATGGTTCAAAACATAGACAGTAAGAAGAGTCAGTTTTCTTGCACTTAGGTCGGCATTGTTACTTTTGTATTTAATTCCGATGCAATTTCTGTGTTTCATCGTCAATTACAAGGTCAGACGGATGCAGTAAACCTGAAGTAAAGCATCGGAATCTATAACTAGTTTCACAGGAATGGTTCAAAATATAGTCAGTAAGAAGAGTCAGTCTTCTTGTCCTTAAGTCGGTATTGTGCCTTTAGTATTTAATTCCGATGCAATTTCTGTGTTTCATCGGCAATAAGGCCAGAGGGATACAGTAAAGCTGAAGTGAAGCATCGGAATCTATAACTAGTGTCACAGGAATGGTTCAAAACATAGACAGTAGGAAGAGTCTGTCTTCTTGTACTTATGTCGGCATTGTTCCTTTAGTATTTAATTCAGATGCATTTTCTGTGTTTGATCGTCAATAAGAAAGTCCAAGGGATACAGTAAACCTGAAGTGAAGCATCGGATTCCATAACTAGTGTCACAGGAATGGTTCAAAACATAGTCAGTAAGAAGAGGCAGTCGTATTGAACTTACGTCGGCATTGTGGCTTTTGTATTTAATTCCGATGCAATTTCTGTGTTTCATCGTCAATAAGAAGGTCCAAGGTATACAGTAAACCTGAAGTAAAGCATCGGAATCTATAACTAGTGTCACAGGAATGGTTCAAAACATAGACAGTAAGAAGAGTCAGTCTTCTTGTACTTAAGTCGGCATTGTGGCTTTTGTATTTAATTCCGATGCAATTTCTGTGTTTCATCGTCAATAAGAAGGTCAGAGGGATACAGTAAACCTGTGGTGAAGCATCGGAATCTATAACTAGTTTCACAGAAATGGTTCAAACATAGTCAGTAAGAAGAGTCAGTCTTCTTGTCCTTAAGTCGGCATTTTGCCTTTTGTATTTAATTCCGATGCAATTTCTGTGTTTCGTCGGCAATAAGGTCAGAGGGATACAGTAAACCTGAAGTGAAGCATCGGAATCTATAACTAGTGTAACAGGAATGGTTCAAAACATAGACAGTAGGAAGAGTCAGTCTTCTTGTACTTAATTCGGCATTGTTCCTTTTGTATTTAATTCCGATGCAATATCTGTGTTTCATCGTCAATAAGAAGGTCAGAGGGATACAGTAAACCTAAAGTGAAGCATCGGAATCCACAACTAGTGTCACAGGAATGGTTGAAAACATAGGCAGTAGGAAGAGAGAGGCTTCTTGTACGTAAGCCGGCATTGTGCCTTTTTTATTTAATTCCGATGCAATTTCTATGTTTCATCGTCAATAAGAAGGTCCAAGGTATACAGTAAACCTGAAGTAAAGCATCGGAATCTGTAACTAGTGTCACAGGAATGGTTCAAACTATAATCAGTAAGAAGAGTCAGTATTCTTGCACTTAAGTCGGCATTGTGCCTTTTGTATTTCATTCCGATGCAATTTCTGTGTTTCATCGTCAATAAGAAGCTCCAAGGGATACAGTAAACCTGTAGTGAAACATCGGAATCTATAACTAGTGTCACTGGAATGGTTCAAAATATAGACAGTAAGAAGAGTCAGTCTTCTTGTACTTAAATCGGCATTGTGCCTTTTGTATTTAATTCCGACGCAATTTCTGTGATTCATCGTCAATAAGGAGGTCCAAGGGGTACAGTAAACCTAATGTGAAGCATCGGAATCTATAACTAGTGCCACAGGAATGGTTCAAAACATAGACAGTAAGAAGGGTCAGTCTTCTTGTACTTAAGCCGGCATTGTGGCTTTTGTATTTAATTCCGATGAAATTTCTGTGTTTCATCGTCAATAAGAAGGTCAGAGGGATACAGTAAACCTGAAGTGAAGCATCGGAATCTATAACTAGTTTCACAGTATGGTTCAAAACATAGTCAGTAAGAAGAGTCAGTCTTCTTGTCCTTAAGTCGGCATTGTGCCTTTTGTATTAAATTCATATGCAATTTCTGTGTTTCATCGGCAATATGAAGGTCAGAGGGATACAGTAAACCTGAAGTGAAGCATCGAAATCTATAACTAGTGTCACAGGAATGGTTCAAAACATAGTCAGTAAGAAGAGTCAGTCTTCTTGTACTTAAGTCGGCATTGTGCCTTTTGAATTTATTTCTGAGGCAATTTCTGTGTTTCATCGTCAATAAGAAGGTCCAAGGGATACAGTAAACCTGGAGTGTAGCATCGGAATCTATAACTAGTGTCGCACGAATGGTTCAAAACATAGACAGTAAGAAGAGTCAGTCTTCGTGTACTTAAGTCGGCATTGTGCCTTTTGTATTTAATTCCGATGCAATTTCTGTATTTCATCGTCAATAAGAAGGTCCAAGGGATACAGTAAACCTGTAGTGAAGCATCGGAATCTATAACTAGTGTCACTGGAATGGTTCAAAATATAGAAAGTATGAAGAGTCAGTCTTCTTGTACTTAAGTCGGCATTGTGCCTTTTGTATTTAATTCCGACGCAATATCTGTGATTCATCGTCAATAAGTAGGTCCAAGCGATACAGTAAACCTGAAGTGAAGCATCAGACTCTATAACTAGTGTCACAGAAATGGTTCAAAACGTATACAGTAGGAAGAGTCAGTCTTCTTGTACTTAAGTCGGCATTGTGCGTTTTGTATTTAATTCCGATGCAATTTCTGTGTTTCATCGTCAATTGCAAGGTCCAAGGGAAACAGTAAACCTGAAGTGAAGCATCGGAATCTATAACTAGTGCCATAGGAATGGTTCAAAACATAGACAGTAAGAAGGGTCAGTCTTCTTGTACTTAAGTTGGCATTGTGGCTTTTGTATTGAATTCCGATGCAATTTCTGTGTTTCATCGTCAATAAGAAGGTCAGAGGGATACAGTAAACCTGAAGTGAAGCATCGGAATCTATAACTAGTTTCACAGAATGGTTCAAAACATAGTCAGTAAGAAGAGTCAGTCTTGTTGTCCTTAAGTCGGCATTGTGCCTTTTGTATTAAAATCCTATGCAATTTCCTTGTTTCATCGGCAATATGAAGGTCAGAGGGATACAGTAAACCTGAAGTGAAGCATCGAAATCTATAACTAGAGTCACAGGAATGGTTCAAAACATAGTCAGTAAGAAGAGTCAGTCTTCTTGTACTTAAGTCGGCATTGTGCCTTTTGAATTTAATTCTGAGGCAATTTCTGTGTTTCATCGACAATAAGAAGGTCCAAGGGATACAGTAAACCTGAAGTGAAGCATCGGAATCTATAACTAGTGTCACAGGAATGGTTCAAACATAGTCAGTAAGAAGAGTCAGTCTTCTTGTATCTATGTCGACATTGTGCCGTTTCTATTTAATTCCGATGCAATTTCTGTGTTTCATCGTCAATGAGAAGGTCCAAGGGATAAAGTAAACCTGGAGTGAGCTTCGGAATCTATAACTAGTGTCAATGGAATGGTTCAAAACATAGACAGTAAGAAGAGTCAGTCTTCTTGTACTTAAGTAGGCATTGTGCCTTTTGTATTTAATTCCGATGCAATTTCAGAGTTTCATCGTCAATAAGAAGGTCAGAGGGATACAGTAAACCTGAAGTGAAGCATCGGAATCAATAACTAGTTTCACAAGAGTGGTTCAAACATAGTCGGTAAGAAAAGTCAGACTTCTTGTACTTAAGTCGGCATTATGCCTTTTCTATTTAATTCCGATGCAATTTCTGTGTTTCATCGGCAATAAGGTCAGAGGGATACAGTAAACCCGAAGTAAGGCATCGGAATCTATAACTAGTGTCACAGGAATGGTTCAAAACATGGACAGTAGGAAGAGTCAGTCTTCTTGTACTTAAGTCGGCATTGTCCCTTTTGTGTTTAATTCAGATGTAATTTCTGTGTTTCATCGTCAATAAGAAGGTCAGAGGGATAACGTAAACCTGAAGTGAAGCATCGGAATCCGCAGCTAGTCTCACAGGAGTGGTTCAAAACATAGACATTAGGAAGAGTCAGTCTTCTTGTACATAAGTCGACTGTGTGCCTTTTGTATTTAATTCCGATGCAATTTCTGTGTTTCATCGTCAATAAGAAGGTCCAAGATATACCGAAAACCTGAAGTAAAGCATCGGAATCTATAACTAGTGTCACAGGAATGGTTCAAACTATAATCAGTAAGAAGAGTCAGTCTTCTTGTACTTAAGTGGGCATTGTGCTTTTTCTATTTAATTCCGATGCAATTTCTGTGTTTCATCGTCAATAAGAAGGTCCAAGGGATACAGTAAACCTGGAGTGTAGCATCGGAATCTATAACTAGTGTCACAGGAATGGTTCAAAACATAGATAGTAAGAAGAGTCAGTCTTCGTGTACTTATGTCAGCTTTTGTCTTTTGTATTTAATTCCGATGCAATTTCTATGTTTCATCGTCAATAAGAAGGTCCAAGGGATACAGTAAACATGAAGTGAAGCATCGGAATCAATAACTAGTGTCACAGGAATCGTTCAAATCATAGTCAGTAAGAAGAGTCAGTCTTCTTGTACTTAAGTCGGCATTGTGCCTTTTCTATTTAATTCCGATGCAATTTCTGTGTTTCATCGGCAATAAGAAGGTCCAAGGTATACAATAAACCTGAAGTAAAGCATCGGAATCTATAACTAGTGTCACAGGAATGGTTCAAAACATAGACAGTAAGAAGAGTCAGTATTCTTGTACTTAAGTAGGCATTGTGCCTTTTGTATTTAATTCCGATGCAATTTCTGTGTTTCATCGTCAATAAGAAGGTCCAAGGGATATAGTAAACTTGGAGTGAAGCATCGGAATCTATAACTAGTGTCACAGGAATGGTTCAAAACATAGACAGTAAGAAGAGTCAGTATTCTTGTACTTAAGTCGGCATTGTGACTTTTGTATTTAATTCCGATGCAATTTCTGTGTTTCATCGTCAATAAGAATGTCCATGGGATACAGTAAACCTGAAGTAAAGCATCGGAATCTATAACTAGTGTCACAGGAATGGTTCAAATCATTGTCAATAAGAAGAGTCGGTCTTCATGTACTTAAGTCGGCATTGTGCCTTTTGTATTTAATTTCGAAGCAATTTCTGTGTTTCATCGTCAATAAGAAGGTACAAGGGATACAGTAAACCGGAAGTGAAGCATCGGAATCAATAACTAGTGTCACAGGAATGGTTCAAACATAGCAGTAGGAAGAGTCAGTGTCCTTGTACTTAAGTCGGCATTGTGCCTTTTGTATTTAATTCCGATGCAATTTCTGTGTTTCACCGTCAGTAAGAAGATCAGAGGGATACAGTAAACCTGAAGTGAAGCGTCGGAATCTATAACTAGTGTCACAGGAATGGTTCAAACATAGACAGTAGGAAGAGTCAGTCTTCTTGTACATAAGTCGGCTTTGTGGCTTTTGTATTTTATTCCGATGCAATTTCTGTGTTTCATCGTCATTAAGAAGGTCAGAGGGATAAAGTAAACCTGAAGTGAAGCATCGGAATCTATAACTAGTGTCACAGGAATGGTTCAAAACATAGTCAGTAAGAAGAGTCAGTGTTCTTGTCCTTATGTCGGCATTGTGCCTATTGTATTTAATTCCGATGCAATTTCTGTGTTTCATCGACAATAAGAAGGTCCAAGGGATACAGTAAACCTGAAGTGAAGCATCGGAATCTATAACTAGTGTCACTGGAATGGTTCAAAATATAGACTGTAAGAAGAGTCAGTCTTCTTGTACTTTAGTCGGCATTGTCCCTTTTGTATTTAATTCCGATGCAATTTCTGTGATTCATCGTCAATTAGAAGGTCCAAGGGAAACAATAAACCTAAAGTGAAGCAACGGAATCTATAACTAGTGCCACAGGAATGGTTCAAAACATAGACAGTAAGAAGAGTCAGTTTTCTTGCACTTAGGTCGGCATTGTTACTTTTGTATTTAATTCCGATGCAATTTCTGTGTTTCATCGTCAATAAGAAGGTCAGACGGATACAGTAAACCTGAAGTAAAGCATCGGAATCTATAACTAGTTTCACAGGAATGGTTCAAAATATAGTCAGTAAGAAGAGTCAGTCTTCTTGTCCTTAAGTCGGTATTGTGCCTTTAGTATTTAATTCCGATGCAATTTCTGTGTTTCATCGGCAATAAGGCCAGAGGGATACAGTAAAGCTGAAGTGAAGCATCGGAATCTATAACTAGTGTCACAGGAATGGTTCAAAACATAGACAGTAGGAAGAGTCTGTCTTCTTGTACTTATGTCGGCATTGTTCCTTTAGTATTTAATTCAGATGCATTTTCTGTGTTTGATCGTCAATAAGAAAGTCCAAGGGATACAGTAAACCTGAAGTGAAGCATCGGATTCCATAACTAGTGTCACAGGAATGGTTCAAAACATAGTCAGTAAGAAGAGGCAGTCGTATTGAACTTACGTCGGCATTGTGGCTTTTGTATTTAATTCCGATGCAATTTCTGTGTTTCATCGTCAATAAGAAGGTCCAAGGTATACAGTAAACCTGAAGTAAAGCATCGGAATCTATAACTAGTGTCACAGGAATGGTTCAAAACATAGACAGTAAGAAGAGTCAGTCTTCTTGTACTTAAGTCGGCATTGTGGCTTTTGTATTTAATTCCGATGCAATTTCTGTGTTTCATCGTCAATAAGAAGGTCAGAGGGATACAGTAAACCTGAAGTGAAGCATCGGAATCAATAACTAGTTTCACAAGAGTGGTTCAAACATAGTCGGTAAGAAAAGTCAGACTTCTTGTACTTAAGTCGGCATTATGCCTTTTCTATTTAATTCCGATGCAATTTCTGTGTTTCATCGGCAATAAGGTCAGAGGGATACAGTAAACCCGAAGTAAGGCATCGGAATCTATAACTAGTGTCACAGGAATGGTTCAAAACATGGACAGTAGGAAGAGTCAGTCTTCTTGTACTTAAGTCGGCATTGTCCCTTTTGTGTTTAATTCAGATGCAATTTCTGTGTTTCATCGTCAATAAGAAGGTCAGAGGGATAACGTAAACCTGAAGTGAAGCATCGGAATCCGCAGCTAGTGTCACAGGAGTGGTTCAAAACATAGACATTAGGAAGAGTCAGTCTTCTTGTACATAAGTCGACTGTGTGCCTTTTGTATTTAATTCCGATGCAATTTCTGTGTTTCATCGTCAATAAGAAGGTCCAAGATATACCGAAAACCTGAAGTAAAGCATCGGAATCTATAACTAGTGTCACAGGAATGGTTCAAACTATAATCAGTAAGAAGAGTCAGTCTTCTTGTACTTAAGTGGGCATTGTGCTTTTTCTATTTAATTCCGATGCAATTTCTGTGTTTCATCGTCAATAAGAAGGTCCAAGGGATACAGTAAACCTGGAGTGTAGCATCGGAATCTATAACTAGTGTCACAGGAATGGTTCAAAACATAGATAGTAAGAAGAGTCAGTCTTCGTGTACTTATGTCAGCTTTTGTCTTTTGTATTTAATTCCGATGCAATTTCTATGTTTCATCGTCAATAAGAAGGTCCAAGGGATACAGTAAACATGAAGTGAAGCATCGGAATCAATAACTAGTGTCACAGGAATCGTTCAAATCATAGTCAGTAAGAAGAGTCAGTCTTCTTGTACTTAAGTCGGCATTGTGCCTTTTCTATTTAATTCCGATGCAATTTCTGTGTTTCATCGGCAATAAGAAGGTCCAAGGTATACAATAAACCTGAAGTAAAGCATCGGAATCTATAACTAGTGTCACAGGAATGGTTCAAAACATAGACAGTATGAAGAGTCAGTATTCTTGTACTTAAGTAGGCATTGTGCCTTTTGTATTTAATTCCGATGCAATTTCTGTGTTTCATCGTCAATAAGAAGGTCCAAGGGATATAGTAAACTTGGAGTGAAGCATCGGAATCTATAACTAGTGTCACAGGAATGGTTCAAAACATAGACAGTAAGAAGAGTCAGTATTCTTGTACTTAAGTCGGCATTGTGACTTTTGTATTTAATTCCGATGCAATTTCTGTGTTTCATCGTCAATAAGAATGTCCATGGGATACAGTAAACCTGAAGTAAAGCATCGGAATCTATAACTAGTGTCACAGGAATGGTTCAAATCATTGTCAATAAGAAGAGTCGGTCTTCATGTACTTAAGTCGGCATTGTGCCTTTTGTATTTAATTCCGAAGCAATTTCTGTGTTTCATCGTCAATAAGAAGGTACAAGGGATACAGTAAACCGGAAGTGAAGCATCGGAATCAATAACTAGTGTCACAGGAATGGTTCAAACATAGCAGTAGGAAGAGTCAGTGTTCTTGTACTTAAGTCGGCATTGTGCCTTTTGTATTTAATTCCGATGCAATTTCTGTGTTTCACCGTCAGTAAGAAGATCAGAGGGATACAGTAAACCTGAAGTGAAGCGTCGGAATCTATAACTAGTGTCACAGGAATGGTTCAAACATAGACAGTAGGAAGAGTCAGTCTTCTTGTACATAAGTCGGCTTTGTGGCTTTTGTATTTTATTCCGATGCAATTTCTGTGTTTCATCGTCATTAAGAAGGTCAGAGGGATAAAGTAAACCTGAAGTGAAGCATCGGAATCTATAACTAGTGTCACAGGAATGGTTCAAAACATAGTCAGTAAGAAGAGTCAGTGTTCTTGTCCTTATGTCGGCATTGTGCCTATTGTATTTAATTCCGATGCAATTTCTGTGTTTCATCGACAATAAGAAGGTCCAAGGGATACAGTAAACCTGAAGTGAAGCATCGGAATCTATAACTAGTGTCACTGGAATGGTTCAAAATATAGACTGTAAGAAGAGTCAGTCTTCTTGTACTTTAGTCGGCATTGTCCCTTTTGTATTTAATTCCGATGCAATTTCTGTGATTCATCGTCAATTAGAAGGTCCAAGGGAAACAATAAACCTAAAGTGAAGCAACGGAATCTATAACTAGTGCCACAGGAATGGTTCAAAACATAGACAGTAAGAAGAGTCAGTTTTCTTGCACTTAGGTCGGCATTGTTACTTTTGTATTTAATTCCGATGCAATTTCTGTGTTTCATCGTCAATAAGAAGGTCAGACGGATACAGTAAACCTGAAGTAAAGCATCGGAATCTATAACTAGTTTCACAGGAATGGTTCAAAATATAGTCAGTAAGAAGAGTCAGTCTTCTTGTCCTTAAGTCGGTATTGTGCCTTTAGTATTTAATTCCGATGCAATTTCTGTGTTTCATCGGCAATAAGGCCAGAGGGATACAGTAAAGCTGAAGTGAAGCATCGGAATCTATAACTAGTGTCACAGGAATGGTTCAAAACATAGACAGTAGGAAGAGTCTGTCTTCTTGTACTTATGTCGGCATTGTTCCTTTAGTATTTAATTCAGATGCATTTTCTGTGTTTGATCGTCAATAAGAAAGTCCAAGGGATACAGTAAACCTGAAGTGAAGCATCGGATTCCATAACTAGTGTCACAGGAATGGTTCAAAACATAGTCAGTAAGAAGAGGCAGTCGTATTGAACTTACGTCGGCATTGTGGCTTTTGTATTTAATTCCGATGCAATTTCTGTGTTTCATCGTCAATAAGAAGGTCCAAGGTATACAGTAAACCTGAAGTAAAGCATCGGAATCTATAACTAGTGTCACAGGAATGGTTCAAAACATAGACAGTAAGAAGAGTCAGTCTTCTTGTACTTAAGTCGGCATTGTGGCTTTTGTATTTAATTCCGATGCAATTTCTGTGTTTCATCGTCAATAAGAAGGTCAGAGGGATACAGTAAACCTGTGGTGAAGCATCGGAATCTATAACTAGTTTCACAGAAATGGTTCAAACATAGTCAGTAAGAAGAGTCAGTCTTCTTGTCCTTAAGTCGGCATTTTGCCTTTTGTATTTAATTCCGATGCAATTTCTGTGTTTCGTCGGCAATAAGGTCAGAGGGATACAGTAAACCTGAAGTGAAGCATCGGAATCTATAACTAGTGTAACAGGAATGGTTCAAAACATAGACAGTAGGAAGAGTCAGTCTTCTTGTACTTAATTCGGCATTGTTCCTTTTGTATTTAATTCCGATGCAATATCTGTGTTTCATCGTCAATAAGAAGGTCAGAGGGATACAGTAAACCTAAAGTGAAGCATCGGAATCCACAACTAGTGTCACAGGAATGGTTGAAAACATAGGCAGTAGGAAGAGAGAGGCTTCTTGTACGTAAGCCGGCATTGTGCCTTTTTTATTTAATTCCGATGCAATTTCTATGTTTCATCGTCAATAAGAAGGTCCAAGGTATACAGTAAACCTGAAGTAAAGCATCGGAATCTATAACTAGTGTCACAGGAATGGTTCAAACTATAATCAGTAAGAAGAGTCAGTATTCTTGCACTTAAGTCGGCATTGTGCCTTTTGTATTTCATTCCGATGCAATTTCTGTGTTTCATCGTCAATAAGAAGCTCCAAGGGATACAGTAAACCTGTAGTGAAACATCGGAATCTATAACTAGTGTCACTGGAATGGTTCAAAATATAGACAGTAAGAAGAGTCAGTCTTCTTGTACTTAAATCGGCATTGTGCCTTTTGTATTTAATTCCGACGCAACTTCTGTGATTCATCGTCAATAAGGAGGTCCAAGGGGTACAGTAAACCTAATGTGAAGCATCGGAATCTATAAGTAGTGCCACAGGAATGGTTCAAATCATAGACAGTAAGAAGGGTCAGTCTTCTTGTACTTAAGCCGGCATTGTGGCTTTTGTATTTAATTCCGATGAAATTTCTGTGTTTCATCGTCAATAAGAAGGTCAGAGGGATACAGTAAACCTGAAGTGAAGCATCGGAATCTATAACTAGTTTCACAGTATGGTTCAAAACATAGTCAGTAAGAAGAGTCAGTCTTCTTGTCCTTAAGTCGGCATTGTGCCTTTTGTATTAAATTCATATGCAATTTCTGTGTTTCATCGGCAATATGAAGGTCAGAGGGATACAGTAAACCTGAAGTGAAGCATCGAAATCTATAACTAGTGTCACAGGAATGGTTCAAAACATAGTCAGTAAGAAGAGTCAGTCTTCTTGTACTTAAGTCGGCATTGTGCCTTTTGAATTTATTTCTGAGGCAATTTCTGTGTTTCATCGTCAATAAGAAGGTCCAAGGGATACAGTAAACCTGGAGTGTAGCATCGGAATCTATAACTAGTGTCGCACGAATGGTTCAAAACATAGACAGTAAGAAGAGTCAGTCTTCGTGTACTTAAGTCGGCATTGTGCCTTTTGTATTTAATTCCGATGCAATTTCTGTATTTCATCGTCAATAAGAAGGTCCAAGGGATACAGTAAACCTGTAGTGAAGCATCGGAATCTATAACTAGTGTCACTGGAATGGTTCAAAATATAGAAAGTATGAAGAGTCAGTCTTCTTGTACTTAAGTCGGCATTGTGCCTTTTGTATTTAATTCCGATGCAATTTCTGTGTTTCATCGTCAATAAGAAGGTCCAAGGGATACAGTAAACCTGGAGTGAAGCATCGGAATCTATAACTAGTGCCAATGGAGTGGTTCAAATCATAGACAGTATGAAGAGTCAGTCATTTCGTACTTAAGTAGGCATTGTGCCTTTTTTATTTAATTCCGATGCAATTTCTGAGTTTCATCGTCAATAAGAAGATCAGAGGGATACAGTAAACCTGAAGTGAAGCATCGGAATCTATAACTAGTTTCACAGTAATTGTTCAAAACATAGTCAGTAAGAAGAGTCAGTCTTCGTGTACTTAAGTCGGCATTGTGCCTTTTGTATTTAATTCCGTTGCAATTTCTGTGTTTCATCGTCAATGAGAAGGTCCAAGGGATACAGTAAACCTGTAGTGAAGCATCGGAATCTATAACTTGTGTCACTGGAATGGTTCAAAAGATAGAAAGTAAGAAGATTCAGTCTTCTTGTCCATAAGTCGGCATTGTGCCTTTTGTATTTAATTCCGATACAATTTCTGTGTTTCATCGGCAATAAGGTCAGAGGGATACAGTAAACCTGAAGTGAAGCATCGGAATTTATAACTAGTGTCATAGGAATGGTTCAAAACATATACAGTAGGAAGAGTCAGTCTTCTTGTACTTAAGTCGGCGTTGTGCGTTTTGTATTTAATTCCGATGCAATTTCTGTGTTTCATCGTCTATTAGAAGGTCCAAGGGAAACAGTAAACCTGAAGTGAAGCATCGGAATCTATAACTAGTGCCACAGGAATGGTTCAAATTATAGACAGTAAGAAGGTTCAGCCTTCTTGTACTTAATTCGGCATTGTGGCTTTTGTATTTAATTCCGATGCAATTTTTGTGTTTCATCGTCAATAAGAAGGTCAGAGGGATACAGTAAACCTGAAGTGAAGCATCGGAATCTATAACTAGTTTCACAGTAATGGTTCAAAACATAGTCAGTAAGAAGAGTCAGCCTTCTCGTCCTTAAGTCGGCATTGTGCCTTTTCTATTTAATTCCGATGCAATTTCTGTGTTTCATCGTCAATAAGAAGGTCCAAGGGATATAGTAAACCTGGAGTGAAGCATCGGAATCTATAACTAGTGTCACAGGAATGGTTCAAAACATAGACAGTAAGAAGAGTCAGTGTTCTTGTACTTAAGTCGGCATTGTGCCTTTTGTATTTGTTTCCGATGCAATTTCTGTTTTTCATCGTCAATAAGAATGTCCAAGGGATACAGTAAACATGAAGTGAAGCATTGGAATCTATAACTAGTGTCACAGGAATGGTTCTAATCATTGTCAATAAGAAGAGTCGGTCCTCATGTACTTAAGTCGGCATTGTGCCTTTTGTATTTAATTCCGAAGCAATTTCTGTGTTTCATCGTCAATAAGAAGGTAAAAGGGATTCAGTAAACCTGAAGTGAAGCATCGGGATCAATAACTAGTGTCACAGGAATGGTTCAAACATAGCAGTAGGAAGAGTCAGTGGTCTTGTTCTTAAGTCGGCATTGTGCCTTTTGTATTTAATTCCGATGCAATTTCTGTGTTTCATCGTCAATAAGACGGTCCAAGGGATACAGTAAACCTGAAGTGAAGCATCGGAATCTACAACTAGTGTCACAGGAATGGTTCAGAACATAGACAGTAAGAAGAGTCAGTCTTCTTGTACATAAGTCGGCATTGTGGCTTTTGTATTTAATTCCGATGCAATTTCTGTGTTTCACCGTCAATAAGAAGGTCAGAGGGATAAAGTAAACCTGAAGTGAAGCATCGGAATCTATAACTAGTGTCACAGGAATCGTTCAAAACATAGTCAGTAAGATGAGTCAGTCTTCTTGCCGTTACGTCGGCATTGTGCCTATTGTATTAAATTCCGAAGCAATTTCTGTGTTTCATCGTCAATAAGAAGGCCCAAGCGATACTGTAAACCTGAAGTGAAGCATCGGAATATATAACTAGTGTCACTGGAATGGTTCAAAATATAGACAGTAAGAAGAGTCAGTCTTCTTGTACTTAAGTCGGCATTGTGCCTTTTGTATTTAATTCCGATGCAATTTCTGTGTTTCATCGTCAATTTGAAGGTCCAAGGGAAACAATAAACCTGAAGTCAAGCATCGGAATCTACAAGTAGTGCCACAGGAATGGTTCAAAACATAGACAGTAAGAAGAGTCAGTCTTCTTGTACTTAGGTCGGCATTGTTACTTTTGTATTTAATTCCGATGCAATTTCTGTGTTTCATCGTCAATAAGAAGGCCTGAGGGATACAGTAAACCTGAAGTGAAGCATCGGAATCTATAACTAGTTTTACAGGAATGGTTCAAAATATAGTCAGTAGGAAGAGTCAGTCGTCTTCTACTTAAGTCGGCATTGTTCCTTTTGTATTTAATTCCGATGCATTTTCTGTGTCTCATCGTCAATAAGAAAGTCCAAGGGATACAGTAAACCTGAAGTGAAGCATCGAATTCTATAACTAGTGTCACAGGAATGGTTCAAAACATAGACAGTAAGAAGAGTCAGTATTCTTGTACTTAAGTCGGCATTGTGACTTTTGTATTTAATTCCGATGCAATTTCTGTGTTTCATCGTCAATAAGAATGTCCATGGGATACAGTAAACCTGAAGTGAAGCATCGGAATCTATAACTAGTGTCACAGGAATGGTTCAAATCATTGTCAATAAGAAGAGTCGGTCTTCATGTACTTAAGTCGGCATTGTGCCTTTTGTATTTAAGTCCGAAGCAATTTCTGTGTTTCATCGTCAATAAGAAGGTACAAGGGATACAGTAAACCGGAAGTGAAGCATCGGAATCAATAACTAGTGTCACAGGAATGGTTCAAACATAGCAGTAGGAAGAGTCAGTGTTCTTGTACTTAAGTCGGCATTGTGCCTTTTGTATTTAATTCCGATGCAATTTCTGTGTTTCACCGTCAGTAAGAAGATCGGAGGGATACAGTAAACCTGAAGTGAAGCGTCGGAATCTATAACTAGTGTCACAGGAATGGTTCAAACATAGACAGTAAGAAGAGTCAGTCTTCTTGTACATAAGTCGGCATTGTGGCTTTTGTATTTTATTCCGATGCAATTTCTGTGTTTCATCGTCAATAAGAAGGTCAGAGGGATAAAGTAAACCTGAAGTGAAGCATCGGAATCTATAACTAGTGTCACAGGAATGGTTCAAAACATAGTCAGTAAGAAGAGTCAGTGTTCTTGTCCTTATGTCGGCATTGTGCCTATTGTATTTAATTCCGATGCAATTTCTGTGTTTCATCGTCAATAAGAAGGTCCAAGGGATACAGTAAACCTGAAGTGAAGCATCGGAATCTATAACTAGTGTCACTGGAATGGTTCAAAATATAGACTGTAAGAAGAGTCAGTCTTCTTGTACTTTAGTCGGCATTGTCCCTTTTGTATTTAATTCCGATGCAATTTCTGTGATTCATCGTCAATTAGAAGGTCCAAGGGAAACAATAAACCTAAAGTGAAGCAACGGAATCTATAACTAGTGCCACAGGAATGGTTCAAAACATAGACAGTAAGAAGAGTCAGTCTTCTTGTACTTAGGTCGGCATTGTTACTTTTGTATTTAATTCCGATGCAATTTCTGTGTTTCATCGTCAATAAGAAGGTCAGACGGATACAGTAAACCTGAAGTGAAGCATCGGAATCTATAACTAGTTTCACAGGAATGGTTCAAAATATAGTCAGTAAGAAGAGTCAGTCTTCTTGTCCTTAAGTCGGCATTGTGCCTTTAGTATTTAATTCCGATGCAATTTCTGTGTTTCATCGGCAATAAGGCCAGAGGGATACAGTAAAGCTGAAGTGAAGCATCGGAATCTATAACTAGTGTCACAGGAATGGTTCAAAACATAGACAGTAGGAAGAGTCTGTCTTCTTGTACTTATGTCGGCATTGTTCCTTTAGTATTTAATTCCGATGCATTTATGTGTTTGATCGTCAATAAGAAAGTCCAAGGGATACAGTAAACCTGAAGTGAAGCATCGGATTCCATAACTAGTGTCACAGGAATGGTTCAAAACATAGTCAGTAAGAAGAGGCAGTCGTATTGAACTTACGTCGGCATTGTGCCTTTTGTATTTAATTCCGATGCAATTTCTGTGTTTCATCGTCAATAAGAAGGTCCAAAGGATACTGTAAACCCGAAGTGAAGCATCGGAATCTATAACTAGTGTCACTGGATGGTTCAAAATATACACAGTAAGAAGAGTCAGTCTCCTTGTACTTAAGTCGGCATTGTGCGTTTTGTATTTAATTCCGATGCAATTTCTGTGATTCATCGTCAATAAGAAGGTCCAAGGGATACAGTAAACCTGACGTGAAGCATTGAACTCTATAACTAGTGTCACAGAAATGGTTCAAAACATAGACAGTAGGAAGAGTCCGTCTTCGTGTACTTATGCTTGCATTGTGACTTATGTATTTAATTCCGATGCAATTTCTGTATATCATCGTCAATTAGAAGGTCCAAGGGAAACAGTAAACCTGAAGTGAAGCATCGGAATCTATAACTAGTGACACAGGAATGGTTCAAAACATAGACAGTAAGAAGAGTCAGTCTTCTTGTACTTAAGTCGGCATTGTGGCTTTTGTATTTAATTCCGATGCAATTTCTGTGTTTCATCGTCAATAAGAAGGTCAGAGGGATACAGTAAACCTGTGGTGAAGCATCGGAATCTATAACTAGTTTCACAGAAATGGTTCAAACATAGTCAGTAAGAAGAGTCAGTCTTCTTGTCCTTAAGTCGGCATTTTGCCTTTTGTATTTAATTCCGATGCAATTTCTGTGTTTCGTCGGCAATAAGGTCAGAGGGATACAGTAAACCTGAAGTGAAGCATCGGAATCTATAACTAGTGTAACAGGAATGGTTCAAAACATAGACAGTAGGAAGAGTCAGTCTTCTTGTACTTAATTCGGCATTGTTCCTTTTGTATTTAATTCCGATGCAATATCTGTGTTTCATCGTCAATAAGAAGGTCAGAGGGAGACAGTAAACGTAAAGTGAAGCATCGGAATCCACAACTAGTGTCACAGGAATGGTTGAAAACATAGGCAGTAGGAAGAGAGAGGCTTCTTGTACGTAAGCCGGCATTGTGCCTTTTGTATTTAATTCCGATGCAATTTCTTTGTTTCATCGTCAATAAGAAGGTCCAAGGTATACAGTAAACCTGAAGTAAAGCATCGGAATCTATAACTAGTGTCACAGGAATGGTTCAAACTATAATCAGTAAGAAGAGTCAGTCTTCTTGCACTTAAGTCGGCATTGTGCCTTTTGTATTTCATTCCGATGCAATTTCTGTGTTTCATCGTCAATAAGAAGCTCCAAGGGATACAGTAAACCTGTAGTGAAACATCGGAATCTATAACTAGTGTCACTGGAATGGTTCAAAATATAGACAGTAAGAAGAGTCAGTCTTCTTGTACTTAAATCGGCATTGTGCCTTTTGTATTTAATTCCGACGCAATTTCTGTGATTCATCGTCAATAAGGAGGTCCAAGGGGTACAGTAAACCTAATGTGAAGCATCGGAATCTATAACTAGTGCCACAGGAATGGTTCAAAACATAGACAGTAAGAAGGGTCAGTCTTCTTGTACTTAAGCCGGCATTGTGGCTTTTGTATTTAATTCCGATGAAATTTCTGTGTTTCATCGTCAATAAGAAGGTCAGAGGGATACAGTAAACCTGAAGTGAAGCATCGGAATCTATAACTAGTTTCACAGTATGGTTCAAAACATAGTCAGTAAGAAGAGTCAGTCTTCTTGTCCTTAAGTCGGCATTGTGCCTTTTGTATTAAATTCATATGCAATTTCTGTGTTTCATCGGCAATATGAAGGTCAGAGCGATACAGTAAACCTGAAGTGAAGCATCGAAATCTATAACTAGTGTCACAGGAATGGTTCAAAACATAGTCAGTAAGAAGAGTCAGTCTTCTTGTACTTAAGTCGGCATTGTGCCTTTTGAATTTATTTCTGAGGCAATTTCTGTGTTTCATCGTCAATAAGAAGGTCCAAGGGATACAGTAAACCTGGAGTGTAGCATCGGAATCTATAACTAGTGTCGCACGAATGGTTCAAAACATAGACAGGAAGAAGAGTCAGTCTTCGTGTACTTAAGTCGGAATTGTGCCTTTTGTATTTAATTCCGATGCAATTTCTGTATTTCATCGTCAATAAGAAGGTCCAAGGGATACAGTAAACCTGTAGTGAAGCATCGGAATCTATAACTAGTGTCACTGGAATGGTTCAAAATATAGAAAGTATGAAGAGTCAGTCTTCTTGTACTTAAGTCGGCATTGTGCCTTTTGTATTTAATTCCGACGCAATATCTGTGATTCATCGTCAATAAGTAGGTCCAAGCGATACAGTAAACCTGAAGTGAAGCATCAGACTCTATAACTAGTGTCACAGAAATGGTTCAAAACATATACAGTAGGAAGAGTCAGTCTTCTTGCACTGAAGTCGGCGTTGTGCGTTTTGTATTTAATTCCGATGCAATATCTGTGTTTCATCGTTAATTAGAAGGTCCAAGGGAAACAGTAAACCTGAAGTGAAGCATCGGAATCTATAACTAGTGCCACAGGAATGGTTCAAAACATAGACAGTAAGAAGGGTCAGTCTTCTTGTACTTAATTCTTCATTGTGGCTTTTGTATTTAATTCCGATGCAATTTCTGTGTTTCAACGTCAATAAGAAGGTCAGAGGTATACAGTAAACCTGAAGTGAAGCATCGGAATCTATAACTAGTTTCACAGTAATGGTTCAAAACATAGTCAGTAAGAAGAGTAAGTCTTCTTGTCCTTAAGTCGGCATTGTGCCTTTTGTATTTAATTCCCATGCAATTTCTGTGTTTCATCGGCAATATGAAGGTCAGAGGGATACAGTAAACCTGAAGTGAAGCATCGAAATCTGTAACTAGTGTCACAGGAATGGTTCTAAACATAGTCAGTAAGAAGAGTCAGTCTTCTTGTACTTAAGTCGGCATTGTTCCTTTTGAATTTAATTCTGAGGCAATTTTTGTGTTCATCGTCAATAAGAAGGTCCAAGGGATACAGTAAACCTGGAGTGTAGCATCGGAATCTATAACTAGTGTAACAGGAATGGTTGAAAACATAGAAAGTAGGAAGAGTCAGTCTTCTTGTACGTAAGTCGGCATTGTGCCTTTTGTATTTAATTCCGATGCAATTTCTGTGTTTCATCGTCAATAAGAAGGTCCAAGGTATACAGTAAACCTGAAGTAAAGCATCGGAATCTATAACTAGTGTAACAGGAATGGTTGAAAACATAGACAGTAGGAAGAGTCAGTCTTCTTGTACGTGAGTCGGCATTGTGGCTTTTGTATTGAATTCCGATGCAATTTCTGTGTTTCATCGTCAATAAGAAGGTCAGAGGGATACAGTAAACCTGAAGTGAAGCATCGGAATCTATAACTAGTTTCACAGAATGGTTCAAAACATAGTCAGTAAGAAGAGTCAGTCTTGTTGTCCTTAAGTCGGCATTGTGCCTTTTGTATTAAAATCCTATGCAATTTCTGTGTTTCATCGGCAATATGAAGGTCAGAGGGATACAGTAAACCTGAAGTGAAGCATCGAAATCTATAACTAGTGTCACAGGAATGTTCAAAACATAGTCAGTAAGAAGAGTCAGTCTTCTTGTACTTAAGTCGGCATTGTGCCTTTTGAATTTAATTCTGAGGCAATTTCTGTGTTTCCTCGTCAATAAGAAGGTCCGAGGGATACAGTAAACCTGGAGTGTAGCATCGGAATCTATAACTAGTGTCGCACGAATTGTTCAAAGCATAGACAGTAAGAAGAGTCAGTCTTCGTGTACTTAAGTCGGCATTGTGCCTTTTGTATTTAATTCCGATGCAATTTAGGTATTTCATCGTCAATAAGAAGGTCAGAGGGATACAGTAAACCTGAAGTGAAGCATCGGAATCTATAACTAGTTTCACAGTAATGGTTCAAAACATATTCAGTAAGAAGAGTAAGTCTTCTTGTCCTTAAGTCGGCATTGTGCCTTTTGTATTTAATTCCTATTCAATTTCTGTGTTTCATCGGCAATATGAAGGTCAGAGGGATACAGTAAACCAGAATTGAAGCATCGAAATCTGTAACTAGTGTCACAGGAATGGTTCTAAACATTGTCAGTAAGAAGAGTCAGTCTTCTTGTACTTAAGTCGGCATTGTTCCTTTTGAATTTAATTCTGAGGCAATTTTTGTGTTCATCGTCAATAAGAACGTCCAAGGTATACAGTAAACCAGGAGCATCGGAATCTATAACTAGTGTCGCACGAATGGTTCAAAACATAGACAGTAAGAAGAGTCAGTCTTCGTGTACTTAAGTCGGGATTGTGCCTTTTGTTTTTAAATCCGATGCAATTTCGGTGTTTCATTGTCAATAAGAAGGTCCAAGGGATACAGTAAACCTGAAGAGAAGCATCGGAATCAATAACTAGTGTCACAGGAATGATTAAAACCATAGTCAGTAAGAAGAGTCAGTCTTCTTGTATTTAAGCCGGCATTGTGCCTTTTCTGTTTAATTCCGATGCAATTTATGTGTTTCATCGTCAATAAGAAGGTCCAAGGGATACAGTAAACCTGGAGTGAAGCATCGGAATCTATAACTAGTGCCAATGGAGTGGTTCAAATCATAGACAGTATGAAGAGTCAGTCATTTCGTACTTAAGTAGGCATTGTGCCTTTTTTATTTAATTCCGATGCAATTTCTGAGTTTCATCGTCAATAAGAAGATCAGAGGGATACAGTAAACCTGAAGTGAAGCATCGGAATCTATAACTAGTTTCACAGTAATTGTTCAAAACATAGTCAGTAAGAAGAGTCAGTCTTCGTGTACTTAAGTCGGCATTGTGAATTTTGTATTTAATTCCGTTGCAATTTCTGTGTTTCATCGTCAATGAGAAGGTCCAAGGGATACAGTAAACCTGTAGTGAAGCATCGGAATCTATAACTTGTGTCACTGGAATGGTTCAAAATATAGAAAGTAAGAAGATTCAGTCTTCTTGTCCATAAGTCGGCATTGTGCCTTTTGTATTTAATTCCGATACAATTTCTGTGTTTCATCGGCAATAAGGTCAGAGGGATACAGTAAACCTGAAGTGAAGCATCGGAATCTATAACTAGTGTCATAGGAATGGTTCAAAACATATACAGTAGGAAGAGTCAGTCTTCTTGTACTTAAGTCGGCGTTGTGCGTTTTGTATTTAATTCCGATGCAATTTCTGTGTTTCTTCGTCAATGAGAAGGTCCAAGGGAAACAGTAAAACTGAAGTGAAGCATCGGAATCTATAACTAGTGCCACAGGAATGGTTCAAATTATAGACAGTAAGAAGGGTCAGCCTTCTTGTACTTAATTCGGCATTGTGGCTTTTGTATTTAATTCCGATGCAATTTCTGTGTTTCATCGTCAATAAGAAGGTCAGAGGGATACAGTAAACCTGAAGTGAAGCATCGGAATCTATAACTAGTTTCACAGTAATGGTTCAAAACATAGTCAGTAAGAAGAGTCAGCCTTCTCGTCCTTAAGTCGGCATTGTGCCTTTTCTATTTAATTC
The DNA here is from genome assembly GCF_021461385.2 of Schistocerca piceifrons. Lineage (NCBI taxonomy): Eukaryota > Metazoa > Arthropoda > Insecta > Orthoptera > Acrididae > Schistocerca > Schistocerca piceifrons. The sequence continues at coordinate 145,223 of NW_025728956.1, read as the reverse complement.
CGATGCAATTTCTGTGTTTCATCGTCAATACGAAGGTCCAAGGGATATAGTAAACCTGGAGTGAAGCATCGGAATCTATAACTAGTGTCACAGGAATGGTTCAAATCATAGACAGTAAGAAGAGTCAGTGTTCTTGTACTTAAGTCGGCATTGTGCCTTTTGTATTTGTTTCCGATGCAATTTCTGTTTTTCATCGTCAATAAGAATGTCCAAGGGTACAGTAAACATGAAGTGAAGCATTGGAATCTATAACTAGTGTCACAGGAATGGTTCTAATCATTGTCAATAAGAAGAGTCGGTCCTCATGTACTTAAGTCGGCATTGTGCCTTTTGTATTTAATTCCGAAGCAATTTCTGTGTTTCATCGTCAATAAGAAGGTAAAAGGGATTCAGTAAACCTGAAGTGAAGCATCGGGATCAATAACTAGTGTCACAGGAATGGTTCAAACATAGCAGTAGGAAGAGTCAGTGGTCTTGTTCTTAAGTCGGCATTGTGCCTTTTGTATTTAATTCCGATGCAATTTCTGTGTTTCATCGTATATAAGACGGTCCAAGGGATACAGTAAACCTGAAGTGAAGCTTCGGAATCTACAACTAGTGTCACAGGAATGGTTCAGAACATAGACAGTAAGAAGAGTCAGTCTTCTTGTACATAAGTCGGCATTGTGGCTTTTGTATTTAATTCCGATGCAATTTCTGTGTTTCACCGTCAATAAGAAGGTCAGAGGGATAAAGTAAACCTGAAGTGAAGCATCGGAATCTATAACTAGTGTCACAGGAATCGTTCAAAACATAGTCAGTAAGATGAGTCAGTCTTCTTGCCCTTACGTCGGCATTGTGCCTATTGTATTTAATTCCGAAGCAATTTCTGTGTTTCATCGTCAATAAGAAGGCCCAAGCGATACAGTAAACCTGAAGTGAAGCATCGGAATATATAACTAGTGTCACTGGAATGGTTCAAAATATAGACAGTAAGAAGAGTCAGTCTTCTTGTACTTAAGTCGGCATTGTGCCTTTTGTATTTAATTCCGATGCAATTTCTGTGTTTCATCGTCAATTTGAAGGTCCAAGGGAAACAATAAACCTGAAGTCAAGCATCGGAATCTACAAGTAGTGCCACAGGAATGGTTCAAAACATAGACAGTAAGAAGAGTCAGTCTTCTTGTACTTAGGTCGGCATTGTTACTTTTGTATTTAATTCCGATGCAATTTCTGTGTTTCATCGTCAATAAGAAGGCCTGAGGGATACAGTAAACCTGAAGTGAAGCATCGGAATCTATAACTAGTTTTACAGGAATGGTTCAAAATATAGTCAGTAGGAAGAGTCAGTCGTCTTCTACTTAAGTCGGCATTGTTCCTTTTGTATTTAATTCCGATGCATTTTCTGTGTCTCATCGTCAATAAGAAAGTCCAAGGGATACAGTAAACCTGAAGTGAAGCATCGAATTCTATAACTAGTGTCACAGGAATGGTTCAAAACATAGTCAGTAAGAAGAGTCAGTCTTCTTGTACTTAAGTCGGCATTGTGCCTATTGTATTTAATTCCGAAGCAATTTCTGTGTTTCATCGTCAATAAGAAGGTCCAAGGGATACAGTAAACCTGGAGTGAAGCATCAGAATCTATAACTAGTGTCACAGTAATGGTTCAAAACATAGACAGTAAGAAGAGTCGGTCTTCCTGTACTTAAGTCGGCATTGTGCTTTTTGTATTTAATTCCGATGCAATTTCTGTGTTTCATCGTCAATAAGAAGGCCAAAGCGATACAGTAAACCTGAAGTGAAGCATCGGAATGTATAACTAGTCTCACAGGAATAGTTCAAAACATAGACAGTAATAAGAGTCAGTCTTCTGGTACTTGAGTCGGCATTTTGCCTTTTGTATTTAATTCCGATGCAATTTCTGTGTTTCATCGTCAATAAGAAGGTCCAAGGGATACAGTAAACCTGAAGTGAAGCATCGGAATCTATAACTAGTGTCACTGGAATGGTTCAAAATATAGACAGTAAGAAGAGTCAGTCTTCTTGTACTTAAGTCGGCATTGTGCCTTTTGTATTTAATTCCGATGCAATTTCTGTGATCCATCGTCAATTTGAAGGTCCAAGGGAAACAATAAACCTAAAGTGAAGCATCTGAATCAATAAGTAGTGCCACAGGAATGGTTCAAACCATAGACAGTAAGAAGAGTCAGTCTTCTTGTACTTAGGTCGGCATTGTTACTTTTGTATTTAATTCCGATGCAATTTCTGTGTTTCATCGTCAATAAGAAGGCCTGAGGGATACAGTAAACCTGAAGTGAAGCATCGAATTCTATAACTAGTGTCACAGGAATGGTTCAAAACATAGTCAGTAAGAAGAGTCAGTCTTCTTGTACTTAAACCGGCATTGTGCCTTTTGTATTTAATTCCGATGCAATTTCGGTATTTCATCGTCAATAAGAAGGTCCAAAGGATACTGTAAACCTGAAGTGAAGCATCGGAATCTATAACTAGTGTCACTGGATATTTCAAAACATAGACAGTAAGAAGAGTCAGTCTTCTTTTACTTAAGTCGGCATTGTGCGTTTTGTATTTAATTCCGATAAAATTTCTGTGATTCATCGTCAATAAGAAGGTCTAAGGGATACAGTAAACCTGAAGTGAAGCATTGGACTCTATAACTAGTGTCACAGAAATGGTTCAAACATAGACAGTAGGAAGAGTCAGTCTTCGTGTACTTAAGTCGGCATTGTGACTTATGTATTTAATTCCGATGCAATTTCTGTGTTTCATCGTCAATAAGAAGGCCCAAGCGATACAGTAAATATGAAGTGAAGCATCGGAATCTATAACTAGTCTCACAGGAATAGTTCAAAACATAGACAGTAAGAAGAGTCAGTCTTCTTGTACTTAAGTCGGCATTTTGCCTTTTGTATTTAATTCCGATGCAATTTCTGTGCTTCATCGTCAATAAGAAGGTCCAGGGGATTCAGTAAACCTGAAGTGAAGCATCGGAATCTATAACTAGGGTCACTGGAATGGTTCAAAAAATAGACAGTAAGAAGAGTCAGTCTTCTTGTACTTAAGTCGGCATTGTGCCTTTTGTATTTAATTCGGATGCAATTTCTGTGATTCATCGTCATCAAGAAGGTCCAAGGGATACAGTAAACCTGAAGTGAAGCATCGGAATCCATAACTAGTGTCACAGAAATGGTTCAAAACATAGACAGTAGGAAGCGTCAGTCTTCTTGTACTTAGGTCGGCATTGTTACTTTTGTATTTAATTCCGATGCAATTTCTGTGTTTCATCGTCAATAAGAAGGTCAGTCGGATACAGTAAACCTGAAGTGAAGCATCGGAATCTATAATTAGTTTCACAGGAATGGTTCAAAATATAGTCAGTAGGAAGTGTCAGTCTTCTTGTCCTTAAGTCGCCATTGTGCCTTTTATATTTAATTCCGAAGCAATTTCTGTGTTTCATCGGCAATAAGGCCTGAGGGATACAGTAAACCTGAAGTGAAGCATCGAATTCTATAACTAGTGTCACAGGAGTGGTTCAAAACATAGTCAGTAAGAAGAGTCAGTCTTCTTGTACTTAAGTCGGCATTGTGCCTTTTGTATTTAATTCCGATGCAATTTCTGTGTTTCATCGTCAATAAGAAGATCCAAAGGATACTGTAAACCTGAAGTGAAGCATCGGAATCTATAACTAGTGTCACTGGATGGTTCAAAACATAGACAGTAAGAAGAGTCAGTCTTTCTGTACTTAAGTCGGCATTGTGCGTTCTGTATTTAATTCCGATAAAATTTCTGTGATTCATCGTCAATAAGAAGGTCTAAGGGATACAGTAAACCTGAAGTGAAGCATTGGACTCTATAACTAGTGTCACAGAAATGGTTCAAATCATAGACAGTAGGAAGAGTCAGTCTTCGTGTACTTAAGTCGGCATTGTGACTTATGTATTTAATTCCGATGCAATTTCTGTGTTTCTTCGTCAAAAAGAAGGTCCAAGGGATACAGTAAACCTGGAGTGAAGCATCGGAATCTATAACTAGTGTCACAGTAATGGTTCAAAACATAGACAGTAAGAAGAGTCAGTCTTCTTGTACTTAAGTCGGCATTGTGCCTTTTGTATTTAATTCCGATGCAATTTCTGTGTTTCATCGTCAATAAGAAGGCCCAAGCGATACAGTAAACCTGAAGTGAAGCATCGGAATCTATAACTAGTCTCACAGGAATAGTTCAAAACATAGACAGTAAGAAGAGTCAGTCTTCTTGTACTTATGTCGGCATTGTGCCTTTTGTATTTCATTCGGATGCAATTTCTGTGATTCATCGTCAACAAGAAGGTCCAAGGGATACAGTAAACCTGAAGTGAAGCATCGGACTCTATAACTAGTGTCACAGAAATGGTTCAAAACATAGACAGTAGGAAGCGTCAGTCTTCTTGTACTTAAGTCGGCATTGTGCCTTTTGTATTTAATTCCGATGCAATTTCTGTGTTTCATCGTCAATTAGAAGGCCTGAGGGATACAGTAAACCTGAAGTGAAGCATCGGAATCTATAACTAGTTTTACAGGAATGGTTCAAAATATAGTCAGTAGGAAGAGTCAGTCGTCTTCTACTTAAGTCGGCATTGTTCCTTTTGTATTTAATTCCGATGCATTTTCTGTGTCTCATCGTCAATAAGAAAGTCCAAGGGATACAGTAAACCTGAAGTGAAGCATCGAATTCTATAACTAGTGTCACAGGAATGGTTCAAAACATAGTCAGTAAGAAGAGTCAGTCTTCTTGTACTTAAGTCGGCATTGTGCCTATTGTATTTAATTCCGAAGCAATTTCTGTGTTTCATCGTCAATAAGAAGGTCCAAGGGATACAGTAAACCTGGAGTGAAGCATCAGAATCTATAACTAGTGTCACAGTAATGGTTCAAAACATAGACAGTAAGAAGAGTCGGTCTTCCTGTACTTAAGTCGGCATTGTGCTTTTTGTATTTAATTCCGATGCAATTTCTGTGTTTCATCGTCAATAAGAAGGCCAAAGCGATACAGTAAACCTTAAGTGAAGCATCGGAATGTATAACTAGTCTCACAGGAATAGTTCAAAACATAGACAGTAATAAGAGTCAGTCTTCTGGTACTTGAGTCGGCATTTTGCCTTTTGTATTTAATTCCGATGCAATTTCTGTGTTTCATCGTCAATAAGAAGGTCCAAGGGATACAGTAAACCTGAAGTGAAGCATCGGAATCTATAACTAGTGTCACTGGAATGGTTCAAAATATAGACAGTAAGAAGAGTCAGTCTTCTTGTACTTAAGTCGGCATTGTGCCTTTTGTATTTAATTCCGATGCAATTTCTGTGATCCATCGTCAATTTGAAGGTCCAAGGGAAACAATAAACCTAAAGTGAAGCATCTGAATCAATAAGTAGTGCCACAGGAATGGTTCAAACCATAGACAGTAAGAAGAGTCAGTCTTCTTGTACTTAGGTCGGCATTGTTACTTTTGTATTTAATTCCGATGCAATTTCTGTGTTTCATCGTCAATAAGAAGGCCTGAGGGATACAGTAAACCTGAAGTGAAGCATCGAATTCTATAACTAGTGTCACAGGAATGGTTCAAAACATAGTCAGTAAGAAGAGTCAGTCTTCTTGTACTTAAACCGGCATTGTGCCTTTTGTATTTAATTCCGATGCAATTTCGGTGTTTCATCGTCAATAAGAAGGTCCAAAGGATACTGTAAACCTGAAGTGAAGCATCGGAATCTATAACTAGTGTCACTGGATATTTCAAAACATAGACAGTAAGAAGAGTCAGTCTTCTTTTACTTAAGTCGGCATTGTGCGTTTTGTATTTAATTCCGATAAAATTTCTGTGATTCATCGTCAATAAGAAGGTCTAAGGGATACAGTAAACCTGAAGTGAAGCATTGGACTCTATAACTAGTGTCACAGAAATGGTTCAAACATAGACAGTAGGAAGAGTCAGTCTTCGTGTACTTAAGTCGGCATTGTGACTTATGTATTTAATTCCGATGCAATTTCTGTGTTTCATCGTCAATAAGAAGGCCCAAGCGATACAGTAAATATGAAGTGAAGCATCGGAATCTATAACTAGTCTCACAGGAATAGTTCAAAACATAGACAGTAAGAAGAGTCAGTCTTCTTGTACTTAAGTCGGCATTTTGCCTTTTGTATTTAATTCCGATGCAATTTCTGTGCTTCATCGTCAATAAGAAGGTCCAGGGGATTCAGTAAACCTGAAGTGAAGCATCGGAATCTATAACTAGGGTCACTGGAATGGTTCAAAAAATAGACAGTAAGAAGAGTCAGTCTTCTTGTACTTAAGTCGGCATTGTGCCTTTTGTATTTAATTCGGATGCAATTTCTGTGATTCATCGTCATCAAGAAGGTCCAAGGGATACAGTAAACCTGAAGTGAAGCATCGGAATCCATAACTAGTGTCACAGAAATGGTTCAAAACATAGACAGTAGGAAGCGTCAGTCTTCTTGTACTTAGGTCGGCATTGTTACTTTTGTATTTAATTCCGATGCAATTTCTGTGTTTCATCGTCAATAAGAAGGTCAGTCGGATACAGTAAACCTGAAGTGAAGCATCGGAATCTATAATTAGTTTCACAGGAATGGTTCAAAATATAGTCAGTAGGAAGTGTCAGTCTTCTTGTCCTTAAGTCGCCATTGTGCCTTTTATATTTAATTCCGAAGCAATTTCTGTGTTTCATCGGCAATAAGGCCTGAGGGATACAGTAAACCTGAAGTGAAGCATCGAATTCTATAACTAGTGTCACAGGAGTGGTTCAAAACATAGTCAGTAAGAAGAGTCAGTCTTCTTGTACTTAAGTCGGCATTGTGCCTTTTGTATTTAATTCCGATGCAATTTCTGTGTTTCATCGTCAATAAGAAGATCCAAAGGATACTGTAAACCTGAAGTGAAGCATCGGAATCTATAACTAGTGTCACTGGATGGTTCAAAACATAGACAGTAAGAAGAGTCAGTCTTTCTGTACTTAAGTCGGCATTGTGCGTTCTGTATTTAATTCCGATAAAATTTCTGTGATTCATCGTCAATAAGAAGGTCTAAGGGATACAGTAAACCTGAAGTGAAGCATTGGACTCTATAACTAGTGTCACAGAAATGGTTCAAATCATAGACAGTAGGAAGAGTCAGTCTTCGTGTACTTAAGTCGGCATTGTGACTTATGTATTTAATTCCGATGCAATTTCTGTGTTTCTTCGTCAAAAAGAAGGTCCAAGGGATACAGTAAACCTGGAGTGAAGCATCGGAATCTATAACTAGTGTCACAGTAATGGTTCAAAACATAGACAGTAAGAAGAGTCAGTCTTCTTGTACTTAAGTCGGCATTGTGCCTTTTGTATTTAATTCCGATGCAATTTCTGAGTTTCATCGTCAATAAGAAGGCCCAAGCGATACAGTAAACCTGAAGTGAAGCATCGGAATCTATAACTAGTCTCACAGGAATAGTTCAAAACATAGACAGTAAGAAGAGTCAGTCTTCTTGTACTTATGTCGGCATTGTGCCTTTTGTATTTCATTCGGATGCAATTTCTGTGATTCATCGTCAACAAGAAGGTCCAAGGGATACAGTAAACCTGAAGTGAAGCATCGGACTCTATAACTAGTGTCACAGAAATGGTTCAAAACATAGACAGTAGGAAGCGTCAGTCTTCTTGTACTTAAGTCGGCATTGTGCCTTTTGTATTTAATTCCGATGCAATTTCTGTGTTTCATCGTCAATTAGAAGGTCCAAGGGAAACAATAAATCTAAAGTAAAGCATCGGAATCTATAACTAGTGCCACAGGAATGGTTCAAAACATAGACAGTAAGAAGAGTCAGTCTTCTTGTACTTGGGTCGGCATTGTTACTTTTGTATTTAATTCCGATGCAATTTCTGTGTTTCATCGTCAATAAGAAGGTCAGAGGGATACAGTAAACCTGAAGTGAAGCATCGGAATCTATAACTAGTTTCACAGGAATGGTTCAAAATATAGTCAGTAAGAAGAGTCAGTCTTCTTGTCCTTAAGTCGCCATTGTGCTTTTTGTATTGAATTCCGAAGCAATTTCTGTGTTTCATCGGCAATAAAGCCAGAGGGATACAGTAAAGCTGAAGTGAAGCATCGGAATCTATAACTAGTTTTACAGGAATGGTTCAAAATATAGTTAGTATGAAGAGTCAGTCTTCGTGTACTTAAGTCGGCATTGTTCCTTTTGTATTTAATTCCGATGCTTTTTCTGTGTTTCATCGTCAATAACAAAGTCCAAGGGATACAGTAAACCTGAAGTGAAGTATCAAATTCTATAACTAGTGTCACAGGAATGGTTCATAACATAGTCAGTAAGAAGAGTCAGTCTTCTTGTACTTAAGTCGGCATTGTGCCTTTTGTATTTACTTCCGATGCAATTTCTGTGTTTCATCGTCAATAAGAAGGTCCAAAGGATACTGTAAACCTGAAGTGAAGCATCGGAATCTATAACTAGTGTTACTGGATGGTTCAAAATATAGACAGTAAGAAGAGTCAGTCTTCTTGTACTTAAGTCGGCATTGTGCGTTTTGTATTTAATTCCGATAAAATTTCTGTGTTTCATCGTCAATAAGAAGGTCTAAGGGTTACAGTAAACCTGAAGTGAAGCATTGGACTCTATAACTAGTGTCACAGAAATGATTCAAAACATAGACAGTAGGAAGAGTCAGTCTTCGTGTACTTAAGTCGGCATTGTGACTTATGTATTTAATTCCTATGCAATTTCTGTGTTTCATCGTCAATTAGAAGGTCCAAGGGAAACAGTAAACCTGAGGTGAAGCATCGGAATCTATAACTAGTTTCACAGGAATGGTTCAAACATAGTCAGTAAGAAGAGTCAGTCTTCTTGTTCTTAAGTCGACATTTTGCCTTTTGTATTTAATTCCGATGCAATTACTGTGTTTCATCGGCAATAAGGTCAGAGGGATACAGTAAACCTGAAGTGAAGCATCGGAATCTATAACTAGTGTCACAGGAATGGTTCAAAACATAGTCAGTAAGAAGAGTCAGCCTTCTTGTCCTTAAGTCGGCATTGTGTCTTTTGTATTTAATTCCGATGCAATTTCTGTGTTTCATCGTCAATAAGAAGGTCCAAGGGATATAGTAAACCTGGAGTGAAGCATCGGAATCTATAACTAGTGTCACAGGAATGGTTCAAAACATAGACAGTAAAAAGAGTCAGTCTTCTTGTACTTAAGTCGGCATTGTGCCTTTTGTATTTGTTTCCGATGCAATGTCTGTGTTTCATCGTCAATAAGAATGTCCAAGGGATACAGTAAACCTGAAGTGAAGCATCGGAATCTATAACTAGTGTCACAGGAATGGTTCAAATCATTGTCAATAAGAAGAGTCGGTCCTCATGTACTTAAGTCGGCATTGTGCCTTTTGTATTTAATTCCGAAGCAATTTCTGTGTTTCATCGTCAATAAGAAGGTAAAAGGGATTCAGTAAACCTGAAGTGAAGCATCGGAATCAATAACTAGTGTCACAGGAATGGTTCAAACTTAGCAGTAGGAAGAGTCAGTGGTCTTGTACTTAAGTCGGCAGTGTGCCTTTTGTATTTAATTCCGATGCAATTTCTGTGTTTCATTGTCAATAAGACGGTCCAAGGGATACAGTAAACCTGAAGTGAAGCATCGGAATCCACAACTTGTGGCACAGGTATGGTTCAGAACATAGACAGTAAGAAGAGTCAGTCTTCTTGTACATAAGTCGGCATTGTGGCTTTTGTATTTAATTCCGATGCAATTTCTGTGTTTCACCGTCAATAAGAAGGTCAGAGAGTTAAAGTAAACCTGAAGTGAAGCATCGGAATCTATAACTAGTGTCACAGGAATGGTTCAAAACATACTCAGTAAGATGAGTCAGTCTTCTTGTACTTACGTCGGCATTGTGCATATTGTATTTAATTCCGATGCAATTTCTGTGTTTCATCGTCAATAAGAAGGTCCAAGGGATACAGTAGACCTGGAGTGAAGCATCGGAATCTATAACTAGTGTCACAGTAATGGTTCAAAGCATAGACAGTAAGAAGAGTCAGTCTTCTTGTACTTAAATCGGCATTGTGTCTTTTGTATTTAATTCCGATGCAATTTCTGTGTTTAATCGTCAATAAGAAGGCCCAAGCGATACAGTAAACCTGAAGTGAAGCATCGGAATCTATAACTAGTCTCACAGGAATAGTTCAAAACATAGTCAGTAAGAAGAGTCAGTCTTCTTGTACTTGAGTCGGCATTTTGCCTTTTGTATTTAATTCCGATGCAATTTCTGTGTTTCATCGGCAATAAGGCCAGAGGGATACAGTAAACCTGATGTGAAGCATCGGAATCTATAACTAGTTTTACAGGAATGGTTCAAAATATAGTCAGTAAGAAGAGTCAGTCTTCTTGTACTTAAGTCGGCATTGTTCCTTTTGTATTTAATTCCGATGCATTTTCTGTGTTTCATCGTCAATAAGAAAGTCCAAGGGATACAGTAAATTTGAAGTGAAGCATCGAATTCTATAACTCGTGTCACAGGAATGGTTCAAAACATAGTCAGTAAGAAGAGTCAGTCTTATTGTATTTAAGTCGGCATTGTGCCTTTTGCCTTTAATTCCGATGCAATTTCTGTGTTTCATCGTCAATAAGAAGGTCCAAAGAATACTGTAAACCTGAAGTGAAGCATCGGAATCTATAACTAGTGTCACAGGATGTTTCAAAATATAGACAGTAGGAAGAGCCAGTCTTCTTGTACTTAAGTCGGCATTGTGCGTTTTGTATTTAATTCCGATAAAATTTCTGTGTTTCATCGTCAATAAGAAGGTCTAAGGGTTACAGTAAACCTGAAGTGAAGCATTGGACTCTATAACTAGTGTCACAGAAATGATTCAAAACATAGACAGTAGGAAGAGTCAGTCTTCGTGTACTTAAGTCGGCATTGTGACTTATGTATTTAATTCCTATGCAATTTCTGTGTTTCATCGTCAATTAGAAGGTCCAAGGGAAACAGTAAACCTGAGGTGAAGCATCGGAATCTATAACTAGTTTCACAGGAATGGTTCAAACATAGTCAGTAAGAAGAGTCAGTCTTCTTGTTCTTAAGTCGACATTTTGCCTTTTGTATTTAATTCCGATGCAATTACTGTGTTTCATCGGCAATAAGGTCAGAGGGATACAGTAAACCTGAAGTGAAGCATCGGAATCTATAACTAGTGTCACAGGAATGGTTCAAAACATAGTCAGTAAGAAGAGTCAGCCTTCTTGTCCTTAAGTCGGCATTGTGTCTTTTGTATTTAATTCCGATGCAATTTCTGTGTTTCATCGTCAATAAGAAGGTCCAAGGGATATAGTAAACCTGGAGTGAAGCATCGGAATCTATAACTAGTGTCACAGGAATGGTTCAAAACATAGACAGTAAAAAGAGTCAGTCTTCTTGTACTTAAGTCGGCATTGTGCCTTTTGTATTTGTTTCCGATGCAATGTCTGTGTTTCATCGTCAATAAGAATGTCCAAGGGATACAGTAAACCTGAAGTGAAGCATCGGAATCTATAACTAGTGTCACAGGAATGGTTCAAATCATTGTCAATAAGAAGAGTCGGTCCTCATGTACTTAAGTCGGCATTGTGCCTTTTGTATTTAATTCCGAAGCAATTTCTGTGTTTCATCGTCAATAAGAAGGTAAAAGGGATTCAGTAAACCTGAAGTGAAGCATCGGAATCAATAACTAGTGTCACAGGAATGGTTCAAACTTAGCAGTAGGAAGAGTCAGTGGTCTTGTACTTAAGTCGGCAGTGTGCCTTTTGTATTTAATTCCGATGCAATTTCTGTGTTTCATTGTCAATAAGACGGTCCAAGGGATACAGTAAACCTGAAGTGAAGCATCGGAATCCACAACTTGTGGCACAGGTATGGTTCAGAACATAGACAGTAAGAAGAGTCAGTCTTCTTGTACATAAGTCGGCATTGTGGCTTTTGTATTTAATTCCGATGCAATTTCTGTGTTTCACCGTCAATAAGAAGGTCAGAGAGTTAAAGTAAACCTGAAGTGAAGCATCGGAATCTATAACTAGTGTCACAGGAATGGTTCAAAACATACTCAGTAAGATGAGTCAGTCTTCTTGTACTTACGTCGGCATTGTGCATATTGTATTTAATTCCGATGCAATTTCTGTGTTTCATCGTCAATAAGAAGGTCCAAGGGATACAGTAGACCTGGAGTGAAGCATCGGAATCTATAACTAGTGTCACAGTAATGGTTCAAAGCATAGACAGTAAGAAGAGTCAGTCTTCTTGTACTTAAATCGGCATTGTGTCTTTTGTATTTAATTCCGATGCAATTTCTGTGTTTAATCGTCAATAAGAAGGCCCAAGCGATACAGTAAACCTGAAGTGAAGCATCGGAATCTATAACTAGTCTCACAGGAATAGTTCAAAACATAGTCAGTAAGAAGAGTCAGTCTTCTTGTACTTGAGTCGGCATTTTGCCTTTTGTATTTAATTCCGATGCAATTTCTGTGTTTCATCGGCAATAAGGCCAGAGGGATACAGTAAACCTGATGTGAAGCATCGGAATCTATAACTAGTTTTACAGGAATGGTTCAAAATATAGTCAGTAAGAAGAGTCAGTCTTCTTGTACTTAAGTCGGCATTGTTCCTTTTGTATTTAATTCCGATGCATTTTCTGTGTTTCATCGTCAATAAGAAAGTCCAAGGGATACAGTAAATTTGAAGTGAAGCATCGAATTCTATAACTCGTGTCACAGGAATGGTTCAAAACATAGTCAGTAAGAAGAGTCAGTCTTATTGTATTTAAGTCGGCATTGTGCCTTTTGCCTTTAATTCCGATGCAATTTCTGTGTTTCATCGTCAATAAGAAGGTCCAAAGAATACTGTAAACCTGAAGTGAAGCATCGGAATCTATAACTAGTGTCACAGGATGTTTCAAAATATAGACAGTAGGAAGAGCCAGTCTTCTTGTACTTAAGTCGGCATTGTGCGTTTTGTATTTAATTCCGTTACAATTTCTGTGATTCATCGTCAATATGAAGGTCTAAGGGATACAGTAAACCTGAAGTGAAGCATTGGACTCTATAACTAGTGTCACAGAAATGGTTCAAAACATAGACAGTAGGAAGAGTCAGTCTTCGTGTACTTAAGTCGGCATTGTGACTTATGTATTTAATTCCGATGCAATTTCTGTGTTTCATCGTTAATTAGAAGGTCCAAGGGAAACAGTAAACCTGAAGTGAAGCATCGGAATCTATAACTAGTGACACAGGAATGGTTCAAATCATAGACAGTAAGAAGAGTCAGTCTTCTTGTACTTAAGTCGGCATTGTGGCTTTTGTATTTAATTCCGATGCAATTTCTGTGTTTCATCGTCAATAAGAAGGTCAGAGGGATACAGTAAACCTGAGGTGAAGCATCGGAATCAATAACTAGTTTCACAGGAATGGTTCAAACATAGTCAGTAAGAAGAGTCAGTCTTCTTGTTCTTAAGTCGACATTTTGCCTTTTGTATTTAATTCCGATGCAATTACTGTGTTTCATCGGCAATAAGGTCAGAGGGATACAGTAAACCTGAAGTGAAGAATCGGAATCTATAACTAGTGTCACAGGAATGGTTCAAAACATAGAGAGCAGGAAGAGTCAGTCTTCTTGTACTTAAGTCGGCATTGTGCGTTTTGTATTTAATTCCGATGCAATTTCTGTGTTTCATCGGCAATAAGGCCAGAGGGATAAAGTAAACCTGAAGTGAAGCATCGGAATCTATAACTAGTGTAACAGGAATGGTTCAAACATAGACAGTAGGAAGAGTCAGTCTTCTTGTACATAAGTCGGCATTGTGCATTTTCTATTTAATTCCGATGCAATTTCTGTGTTTCATCGTCAATAAGAAGGTCAGAGGGATACAGTAAACCTGAAGTCAAGCATCGGAATCTATAACTAGTGTCACAGGAATGGTTCAAACTATAATCAGTAAGAAGAGTCAGTCTTCTTGTACTTAAGTCGGCATTGTGCCATTTCTATTTAATTCCGATGCAATTTCTGTGTTCCATCGTCAATAAGAAGGTCCAAGGTATACAGTAAACCTGAAGTAAAGCATCGGAATCTATAACTAGTGTCACAGGAATGGTTCAAACTATAATCAGTAAGAAGAGTCAGTCTTCGTGTACTTAAGTCGGCATTGTGCCTTTTCTATTTAATTCCGATGCAATTTCTGTGTTTCATCGTCAATAAGAAGGTCAGAGGGATACAGTAAACCTGAAGTCAAGCATCGGAATCTATAACTAGTGTCACAGGAATGGTTCAAAACATAGTCAGTACGAAGATTCAGTCTACTTGTACTTAAGTCGGCATTGTGCCTTTTGTATTTAATTCTGAGGATATTTCTGTGTTTCATCGTCAATAAGAAGGTCCAACGGATACAGTAAACCTGGAGTGTAGTATCGGAATCTATGACTAGTGTCACAGGAATGGTTCAAAATATAGACAGTAAGAAGAGTCAGACTTTGTGTACTTAAGTCGGCATTTTGCCTTTTGTATTTAATTCCGATGCAATTTCTGTGTCTCATCGTCAATACGAAGGTCCAAGGGATGCAATATACCTGAAGTGAAGCATCGGGATCAATAACTAGTGTCACAGGAATGGTTAGTAACATAGTCAGTAAGACGAATCAGTCTTCCTATACTTAAGTCGGCATTGTGCCTTTTCTTTTTGATTCCGATGCAATTTCTGTGATTCATCGTCAATAAGAAGGTCCAAGGGATACAGTAAACCTGAAGTGAAGCATTAGACTCTATAACTAGTGTCACAGAAATGGTTGAAAACATAGACAGTAGGGAGAGTCAGTCTTCTTGTACTTAGGTCGGAATTGTGCCTTTTGTGTTTAATTCCGATGCAATTTCTGTGTTTCATCGTCAATAAGAAGGTCCAAGGGAAACAGTAAACCTGAAGTGAAGCATCGTAATCTATAACTAGTGTCACAGGAATGGTTCAAAACATAGTCAGTAAGAAGAGTCAGTTTTCTTGTACTTAAGTCGGCATTGTGGCTTTTGTATTTAATTCCGATGCAAATTCTGTATTTCTTCGTCAATAAGAAGGTCGGATGGATACAGTAAACCTGAAGTGAAGCATCGGAATCTATAACTAGTGACACAGGAATGGTTCAAATCATAGACAGTAAGAAGAGTCAGTCTTCTTGTACTTAAGTTGGCATTGTGGCTTTTGTATTTAATTCCGATGCAATTTCTGTGTTTCATCGTCAATAAGAAGGTCAGAGGGATACAGTAAACCTGAGGTGAAGCATCGGAATCTATAACTAGTTTCACAGGAATGGTTCAAACATAGTCAGTAAGAAGAGTCAGTCTTCTTGTTCTTAAGTCGACATTTTGCCTTTTGTATTTAATTCCGATGCAATTACTGTGTTTCATCGGCAATAAGGTCAGAGGGATACAGTAAACCTGAAGTGAAGCATCGGAATCTATAACTAGTGTCACAGGAATGGTTCAAAACATTGTCAGTAAGAAGAGTCAGCCTTCTTGTCCTTAAGTCGGCATTGTGCCTTTTGTATTTAATTCCGATGCAATTTCTGTGTTTCATCGTCAATAAGAAGTACCAAGGGATATAGTAAACCTGGAGTGAAGCATCGGAATCTATAACTAGTGTCACAGGAATGGTTCAAAACATAGACAGTAAAAAGAGTCAGTCTTCTTGTACTTAAGTCGGCATTGTGCCTTTTGTATTTGTTTCCGATGCAATTTCTGTGTTTCATCGTCAATAAGAATGTCCAAGGGATACAGTAAACCTGAAGTGAAGCATCGGAATCTATAACTAGTGTCACAGGAATGGTTCAAATCACTGTCAATAAGAAGAGTCGGTCCTCATGTACTTAAGTCGGCATTGTGCCTTTTGTATTTAATTCCGAAGCAATTTCTGTGTTTCATCGTCAATAAGAAGGTAAAAGGGATTCAGTAAACCTGAAGTGAAGCATCGGAATCAATAACTAGTGTCACAGGAATGGTTCAAACTTAGCAGTAGGAAGAGTCAGTGGTCTTGTACTTAAGTCGGCAGTGTGCCTTTTGTATTTAATTCCGATGCACTTTCTGTGTTTCATTGTCAATAAGACGGTCCAAGGGATACAGTAAACCTGAAGTGAAGCATCGGAATCCACAACTTGTGGCACAGGTATGGTTCAGAACATCGACAGTAAGAAGAGTCAGTCTTCTTGTACATAAGTCGGCATTGTGGCTTTTGTATTTAATTCCGATGCAATTTCTGTGTTTCACCGTCAATAAGAAGGTCAGAGAGTTAAAGTAAACCTGAAGTGAAGCATCGGAATCTATAACTAGTCTCACAGGAATAGTTCAAAACATAGACAGTAAGAAGAGTCAGTCTTCTTGTACTTAAGTCGGCATTGTGCCTTTTCTATTTAATTCCGATGCAATTTCTGTGATTCATCGTCAACAAGAAGGTCCAAGGGATACAGTAAACCTGAAGTGAAGCATTGGACTCTAGAACTAGTGTCACAGAAATGGTTCAAAACATAGACAGTAGGAAGCGTCAGTCTTCTTGTACTTAAGTCGCCATTGTGCCTTTTGTATTTAATTCCGATGCAATTTCTGTGTTTCATCGTCAATTAGAAGGTCCAAGGGAAACAATAAATCTAAAGTAAAGCATCGGAATCTATAACTAGTGCCACAGGAATGGTTCAAAACATAGACGGTAAGAAGAGTCAGTCTTCTAGTACTTGGGTCGGCATTGTTACTTTTGTATTTAATTCCGATGCAATTTCTGTGTTTCATCGTCAATAAGAAGGTCAGAGGGATACAGTAAACCTGAAGTGAAGCATCGGAATCTATAACTAGTTTCACAGGAATGGTTCAAAATATAGTCAGTAAGAAGAGTCAGTCTTCTTGTCCTTAAGTCGCCATTGTGCTTTTTGTATTGAATTCCGAAGCAATTTCTGTGTTTCATCGGCAATAAAGCCAGAGGGATACAGTAGAGCTGAAGTGAAGCATCGGAATCTATAACTAGTTTTACAGGAATGGTTCAAAATATAGTTAGTATGAAGAGTCAGTCTTCTTGTACTTTAGTCGGCATTGTTCCTTTTGTATTTAATTCCGATGCTTTTACTGTGTTTCATCGTCAATAGGAAAGTCCAAGGGATACAGTAAACCTGAAGTGAAGCATCAAATTCTATAACTAACGTCACAGGAATGGTTCATAACATAGTCAGTAAGAAGAGTCAGTCTTCTTGTACTTAAGTCGGCATTGTGCCTTTTGTCTTTAATTCCGATGCAATTTCTGTGTTTCATCGTCAATAAGAATGTCCAAAGGATACTGTAAACCTGAAGTGAAGCATCGGAATCTATAACTAGTGTCACAGGATGGTTCAAAATATAGACAGTAAGAAGAGTCAGTCTTCTTGTACTTAAGTCGGCATTGTGCGTTTTGTATTTAATTCCGTTAAAATTTCTGTGATTCATCGTCAATATGAAGGTCTAAGGGATACAGTAAACCTGAAGTGAAGCATTGGACTCTATAACTAGTGTCACAGAAATGGTTCAAAACATAGACAGTAGGAAGAGTCAGTCTTCGTGTACTTAAGTCGGCATTGTGACTTATGTATTTAATTCCGATGCAATTTTTGTGTTTCATCGTTAATTAGAAGGTCCAAGGGAAACAGTAAACCTGAAGTGAAGCATCGGAATCTATAACTAGTGACTCAGGAATGGTTCAAATCATAGACAGTAAGAAGAGTCAGTCTTCTTGTACTTATGTCGGCATTGTGGCTTTTGTATTTAATTCCGATGCAATTTCTGTGTTTCATCGTCAATAAGAAGGTCAGAGGGATACAGTAAACCTGAGGTGAAGCATCGGAATCAATAACTAGTTTCACAGGAATGGTTCAAACATAGTCAGTAAGAAGAGTCAGTCTTCTTGTTCTTAAGTCGACATTTTGCCTTTTGTATTTAATTCCGATGCAATTACTGTGTTTCATCGGCAATAAGGTCAGAGGGATACAGTAAACCTGAAGTGAAGAATCGGAATCTATAACTAGTGTCACAGGAATGGTTCAAAACATAGACAGCAGGAACAGTCAGTCTTCTTGTACTTAAGTCGGCATTGTGCGTTTTGTATTTAATTCCGATGCAATTTCTGTGTTTCATCGGCAATAAGGCCAGAGGGATAAAGTAAACCTGAAGTGAAGCATCGGAATCTATAACTAGTGTAACAGGAATGGTTCAAACATAGACAGTAGGAAGAGTCAGTCTTCTTGTACATAAGCAGGCATTGTCCCTTTTGTATTTAATTCCGATGCAATTTCTGTGTTTCATCGTCAATATGAAGGTCAGAGGGATACAGTAAACCTTAAGTGAAGCATCCGAATCCACAACAAGTGTCACAGGAATGGTTCAAAACATAGACAGTAGGAAGAGTCAGTCCCCTTGTACTTAAGTCGGCATTGTGCCATTTCTATTTAATTCCGATGCAATTTCTGTCTTCCATCGTCAATAAGAAGGTCCAAGGTATACAGTAAACCTGAAGTAAAGCATCGGAATCTATAACTAGTGTCACAGGAATAGTTCAAACTATAATCAGTAAGAAGAGTCAGTCTTCTAGTACTTAAGTCGGCATTGTGCCTTTTCTATTTAATTCCGATGCAATTTCTGTGTTTCATCGTCAATAAGAAGGTCAGAGGGATACAGTAAACCTGAAGTCAAGCATCGGAATCTATAACTAGTGTCACAGGAATGGTTCAAAACATAGTCAGTACGAAGATTCAGTCTACTTGTACTTAAGTCGGCATTGTGCCTTTTGTATTTAATTCTGAGGCAATTTCTGTGTTTCATCGTCAATAAGAAGGTCCAACGGATACAGTAAACCTGGAGTGTAGTATCGGAATCTATGACTAGTGTCACAGGAATGGTTCAAAATATAGAAAGTAAGAAGAGTCAGACTTTGTGTACTTAAGTCGGCATTTTGTCTTTTGTATTTAATTCCGATGCAATTTCTGTGTCTCATCGTCAATACGAAGGTCCAAGGGATACAATATACCTGAAGTGAAGCATCGGGATCAATAACTAGTGTCACAGGAATGGTTAGTAACATAGTCAGTAGGACGAATCAGTCTTCCTATACTTAAGTCGCATTGTGCCTTTTCGTTTTGATTCCGATGCAATTTCTGTGATTCATCGTCAATAAGAAGGTCCAAGGGATACAGTAAACCTGAAGTGAAGCATTAGACTCTATAACTAGTGTCACAGAAATGGTTGAAAACATAGACAGTAGGGAGTCAGTCTTCTTGTACTTAGGTTGGAATTGTGCCTTTTGTGTTTAATTCCGATGCAATTTCTGTGTTTCATCGTCAATAAGAAGGTCCAAGGGAAACAGTAAACCTGAAGTGAAGCATCGTAATCTATAACTAGTGTCACAGGAATGGTTCAAAACATAGACAGTAAGAAGAGTCAGTTTTCTTGTACTTATGTCGGCATTGTGGCTTTTGTATTTAATTCCGATGCAATTTCTGTATTTCTTCGTCAATAAGAAGGTCGGAGGGATACAGTAAACCTGAAGTGAAGCATCGGAATCTATAACTAGTGACACAGGAATGGTTCAAATCATAGACAGTAAGAAGAGTCAGTCTTCTTGTACTTAAGTCGGCATTGTGGCTTTTGTATTTAATTCCGATGGAATTTCTGTGTTTCATCGTCAATAAGAAGGTCAGAGGGATACAGTAAACCTGAGGTGAAGCATCGGAATCAATAACTAGTTTCACAGGAATGGTTCAAACATAGTCAGTAAGAAGAGTCAGTCTTCTTGTTCTTAAGTCGACATTTTGCCTTTTGTATTTAATTCCGATGCAATTACTGTGTTTCATCGGCAATAAGGTCAGAGGGATACAGTAAACCTGAAGTGAAGAATCGGAATCTATAACTAGTGTCACAGGAATGGTTCAAAACATAGACAGCAGGAACAGTCAGTCTTCTTGTACTTAAGTCGGCATTGTGCGTTTTGTATTTAATTCCGATGCAATTTCTGTGTTTCATCGGCAATAAGGCCAGAGGGATAAAGTAAACCTGAAGTGAAGCATCGGAATCTATAACTAGTGTAACAGGAATGGTTCAAACATAGACAGTAGGAAGAGTCAGTCTTCTTGTACATAAGTAGGCATTGTCCCTTTTGTATTTAATTCCGATGCAATTTCTGTGTTTCATCGTCAATATGAAGGTCAGAGGGATACAGTAAACCTTAAGTGAAGCATCCGAATCCACAACTAGTGTCACAGGAATGGTTCAAAACATAGACAGTAGGAAGAGTCAGTCCCCTTGTACTTAAGTCGGCATTGTTCCATTTCTATTTAATTCCGATGCAATTTCTGTCTTCCATCGTCAATAAGAAGGTCCAAGGTATACAGTAAACCTGAAGTAAAGCATCGGAATCTATAACTAGTGTCACAGGAATAGTTCAAACTATAATCAGTAAGAAGAGTCAGTCTTCTTGTACTTAAGTCGGCATTGTGCGTTTTCTATTTAATTCCGATGCAATTTCTGTGTTTCATCGTCAATAAGAAGGTCAGAGGGATACAGTAAACCTGAAGTCAAGCATCGGAATCTATAACTAGTGTCACAGGAATGGTTCAAAACATAGTCAGTACGAAGATTCAGTCTACTTGTACTTAAGTCGGCATTGTGCCTTTTGTATTTAATTCTGAGGCAATTTCTGTGTTTCATCGTCAATAAGAAGGTCCAACGGATACAGTAAACCTGGAGTGTAGTATCGGAATCTATGACTAGTGTCACAGGAATGGTTCAAAATATAGAAAGTAAGAAGAGTCAGACTTTGTGTACTTAAGTCGGCATTTTGTCTTTTGTATTTAATTCCGATGCAATTTCTGTGTCTCATCGTCAATACGAAGGTCCAAGGGATACAATATACCTGAAGTGAAGCATCGGGATCAATAACTAGTGTCACAGGAATGGTTAGTAACATAGTCAGTAGGACGAATCAGTCTTCCTATACTTAAGTCGGCATTGTGCCTTTTCGTTTTGATTCCGATGCAATTTCTGTGATTCATCGTCAATAAGAAGGTCCAAGGGATACAGTAAACCTGAAGTGAAGCATTAGACTCTATAACTAGTGTCACAGAAATGGTTGAAAACATAGACAGTAGGGAGTCAGTCTTCTTGTACTTAGGTCGGAATTGTGCCTTTTGTGTTTAATTCCGATGCAATTTCTGTGTTTCATCGTCAATAAGAAGGTCCAAGGGAAACAGTAAACCTGAAGTGAAGCATCGTAATCTATAACTAGTGTCACAGGAATGGTTCAAAACATAGACAGTAAGAAGAGTCAGTTTTCTTGTACTTATGTCGGCATTGTGGCTTTTGTATTTAATTCCGATGCAATTTCTGTATTTCTTCGTCAATAAGAAGGTCGGAGGGATACAGTAAACCTGAAGTGAAGCATCGGAATCTATAACTAGTGACACAGGAATGGTTCAAATCATAGACAGTAAGAAGAGTCAGTCTTCTTGTACTTAAGTCGGCATTGTGGCTTTTGTATTTAATTCCGATTCAATTTCTGTGTTTCATCGTCAATATGAAGGTCAGAGGGATACTGTAAACCTGAGGTGAAGCATCGGAATCTACAACTAGTTTCACAGGAATGGTTCAAACATAGTCAGTAAGAAGAGTCAGTCTTCTTGTTCTTAAGTCGACATTTTGCCTTTTGTATTTAATTCCGATGCAATTACTGTGTTTCATCGGCAATAAGGTCAGAGGGATACAGTAAACCTGAAGTGAAGCATCGGAATCTATAACTAGTGTCACAGGAATGGTTCAAAACATAGTCAGTAAGAAGAGTCAGCCTTCTTGTCCTTAAGTCGGCATTGTGCCTTTTGTATTTAATTCCGATGCAATTTCTGTGTTTCATCGTCAATAAGAAGGTCCAAGGGATATAGTAAACCTGGAGTGAAGCATCGGAATCTATAACTAGTGTCACAGGAATGGTTCAAAACATAGACAGTAAAAAGAGTCAGTCTTCTTGTACTTAAGTCGGCATTGTGCCTTTTGTATTTGTTTCCGATGCAATTTCTGTGTTTCATCGTCAATAAGAATGTCCAAGGGATACAGTAAACCTGAAGTGAAGCATCGGAATCTATAACTAGTGTCACAGGAATGGTTCAAATCATTGTCAATAAGAAGAGTCGGTCCTCATGTACTTAAGTCGGCATTGTGCTTTTTGTATTTAATTCCGAAGCAATTTCTGTGTTTCATCGTCAATAAGAAGGTAAAAGGGATTCAGTAAACCTGAAGTGAAGCATCGGAATCAATAACAAGTGTCACAGGAATGGTTCAAACTTAGCAGTAGGAAGAGTCAGTGGTCTTGTACTTAAGTCGGCAGTGTGCCTTTTGTATTTAATTCCGATGCAATTTCTGTGTTTCATTGTCAATAAGACGGTCCAAGGGATACAGTAAACCTGAAGTGAAGCATCGGAATCCACAACTTGTGGCACAGGTATGGTTCAGAACATCGACAGTAAGAAGAGTCAGTCTTCTTGTACATAAGTCGGCATTGTGGCTTTTGTATTTAATTCCGATGCAATTTCTGTGTTTCACCGTCATTAAGAAGGTCAGAGAGTTAAAGTAAACCTGAAGTGAAGCATCGGAATCTATAACTAGTGACACAGGAATGGTTCAAAACATACTTAGTAAGATGAGTCAGTCGTCTTGTACTTACGTCGGCATTGTGCCTATTGTATTTAATTCCGATGCAATTTCTGTGTTTCATCGTCAATAAGAAGGTCCAAGGGATACAGTAGACCTGGAGTGAAGCATCGGAATCTATAACTAGTGTCACAGTAATGGTTCAAAGCATAGACAGTAAGAAGAGTCAGTCTTCTTGTACTTAAATCGGCATTGTGTCTTTTGTATTTAATTCCGATGCAATTTCTGTGTTTCATCGTCAATAAGAAGGCCCAAGCGATACAGTAAACCTGAAGTGAAGCATCGGAATCTATAACTAGTCTCACAGGAATAGTTCAAAACATAGACAGTAAGAAGAGTCAGTCTTCTTGTACTTGAGTCGGCATTTTGCCTTTTGTATTTAATTCCGATGCATTTTCTGTGTTTCATCGTCAATAAGAAAGTCCAAGGGATACAGTAAATTTGAAGTGAAGCATCGAATTCTATAACTAGTGTCACAGGAATGGTTCAAAACATAGTCAGTAAGAAGAGTCCGTCTTCTTGTACTTAAGTCGGCATTGTGCCTTTTGTCTTTAATTACGATGCAATTTCTGTGTTTCATCGTCAATAAGAAGGTCCAAAGGATACTGTAAACCTGAAGTGAAGCATGGGAATCTATAACTAGTGTCACAGGATGGTTCAAAATATAGACAGTAAGAAGAGTCAGTCTTCTTGTACTTAAGTCGGCATTGTGCGTTTTGTATTTAATTCCGTTAAAATTTCTGTGATTCATCGTCAATATGTAGGTCTAAGGGATACAGTAAACCTGAAGTGAAGCATTGGACTCTATAACTAGTGTCATAGAAAGGGTTCAAAACATAGACAGTAGGAAGAGTCAGTCTTCGTGTACTTAAGTCGGCATTGTGACTTATGTATTTAATTCCGATGCAATTTCTGTGTTTCATCGTCAATTAGAAGGTCCAAGGGAAACAGTAAACCTGAAGTGAAGCATCGGAATCTATAACTAGTGACACAGGAATGGTTCAAATCATAGACAGTAAGAAGAGTCAGTCTTCTTGTACTTAGGTCGGCATTGTGGCTTTTGTATTTAATTCCGCTGCAATTTCTGTGTTTCATTGTCAATAAGAAGGTCAGAGGGATACAGTAAACCTGAGGTGAAGCATCGGAATCAATAACTAGTTTCAAAGGAATGGTTCAAACATAGTCAGTAAGAAGAGTCAGTCTTCTTGTTCTTAAGTCGACATTTTGCCTTTTGTATTTAATTCCGATGCAATTACTGTGTTTCATCGGCAATAAGGCCAGAGGGATAAAGTAAACCTGAAGTGAAGCATCGGAATCTATAACTAGTGCAACAGGAATGGTTCAAACATAGACAGTAGGAAGAGTCAGTCTTCTTGTACATAAGTCGGCATTGTCCCTTTTGTATTTAATTCCGATGCAATTTCTGTGTTTCTTCGTCAATATGAAGGTCAGAGGGATACAGTAAACCTTAAGTGAAGCATCCGAATCCACAACTAGTGTCACAGGAATGGTTCAAAACATAGACAGTAGGAAGAGTCAGTCTCCTTGTACTTAAGTCGGCATTGTGCCATTTCTATTTAATTCCGATGCAATTTCTGTGTTCCATCGTCAATAAGAAGGTCCAAGGTATACAGTAAACCTGAAGTAAAGCATCAGAATCTATAACTAGTGTCACAGGAATGGTTCAAACTATAATCAGTAAGAAAAGTCAGTCTTCTTGTACTTAAGTCGGCATTGTGCCTTTTCTATTTAATTCCGATGCAATTTCTGTGTTTCATCGTCAATAAGAAGGTCAGAGGGATACAGTAAACCTGAAGTCAAGCATCGGAATCTATAACTAGTGTCACAGGAATGGTTCAAACATAGTCAGTACGAAGATTCAGTCTACTTGTACTTAAGTCGGCATTGTGCCTTTTGTATTTAATTCTGAGGCAATTTCTGTGTTTCATCGTCAATAAGAAGGTCCAACGGATACAGTAAACCTGGAGTGTAGTATCGGAATCTATGACTAGTGTCACAGGAATGGTTCAAAATATAGAGAGTAAGAAGAGTCAGTCTTTGTGTACTTAAGTCGGCATTTTGCCTTTTGTATTTAATTCCGATGCAATTTCTGTGTCTCATCGTCAATACGAAGGTCCAAGGGATACAATATACCTGAAGTGAATCATCGGGATCAATAACTAGTGTCACAGGAATGGTTAGTAACATAGTCAGTAAGACGAATCAGTCTTCCTATACTTAAGTCGGCATTGTGCCTTTTCGTTTTGATTCCGATGCAATTTCTGTGATTCATCGTCAATAAGAAGGTCCAAGGGATACAGTAAACCTGAAGTGAAGCATTAGACTCTATAACTAGTGTCACAGAAATGGTTGAAAACTTAGACAGTAGGGAGAGTCAGTCTTCTTGTACTTAAGTCGGCATTGTGGCTTTTGTATTTAATTCCGATGCAATTTCTGTGTTTCATAGTCAATAAGAAGGTCAGAGGGATACAGTAAACCTAAGGTGAAGCATCGGAATCTATAACTAGTGTCACAGGAATGGTTCAAAACATAGTCAGTAAGAAGAGTCAGCCTTCTTGTACTTACGTCGGCATTGTGCCTATTGTATTTAATTCCGATGCAATTTCTGTGTTTCATCGTCAATAAGAAGGTCCAAGGGATACAGTAGACCTGGAGTGAAGCATCGGAATCTGTAACTAGTGTCACAGTAATGGTTCAAAGCATTGACAGTAAGAAGAGTCAGTCTTCTTGTACTTAAATCGGCATTGTGTCTTTTGTATTTAATTCCGATGCAATTTCTGTGTTTCATCGTCAATAAGAAGGCCCAAGCGATACAGTAAACCTGAAGTGAAGCATCGGAATCTATAACTAGTCTCACAGGAATAGTTCAAAACATAGACAGTAAGAAGAGTCAGTCTTCTTGTACTTGAGTCGGCATTTTGCCTTTTGTATTTAATTCCGATGCAATTTCTGTGTTTCATCGGCAATAAGGCCAGAGGGATACAGTAAACCTGATGTGAAGCATCGGAATCTATAACTAGTTTTACAGGAATGGTTCAAAATATAGTCAGTAAGAAGAGTCAGTCTACTTGTACTTAAGTCGGCATTGTTCCTTTTGTATTTAATTCCGATGCATTTTCTGTGTTTCATCGTCAATAAGAAAGTCCAAGGGATACAGTAAATTTGAAGTGAAGCATCGAATTCTATAACTAGTGTCACAGGAATGGTTCAAAACATAGTCAGTAAGAAGAGTCCGTCTTCTTGTACTTAAGTCGGCATTGTGCCTTTTGTCTTTAATTACGATGCAATTTCTGTGTTTCATCGTCAATAAGAAGGTCCAAAGGATACTGTAAACCTGAAGTGAAGCATGGGAATCTATAACTAGTGTCACAGGATGGTTCAAAATATAGACAGTAAGAAGAGTCAGTCTTCTTGTACTTAAGTCGGCATTGTGCGTTTTGTATTTAATTCCGTTAAAATTTCTGTGATTCATCGTCAATATGAAGGTCTAAGGGATACAGTAAACCTGAAGTGAAGCATTGGACTCTATAACTAGTGTCATAGAAAGGGTTCAAAACATAGACAGTAGGAAGAGTCAGTCTTCGTGTACTTAAGTCGGCATTGTGACTTATGTATTTAATTCCGATGCAATTTCTGTGTTTCATCGTCAATTAGAAGGTCCAAGGGAAACAGTAAACCTGAAGTGAAGCATCGGAATCTATAACTAGTGACACAGGAATGGTTCAAATCATAGACAGTAAGAAGAGTCAGTCTTCTTGTACTTAGGTCGGCATTGTGGCTTTTGTATTTAATTCCGCTGCAATTTCTGTGTTTCATTGTCAATAAGAAGGTCAGAGGGATACAGTAAACCTGAGGTGAAGCATCGGAATCAATAACTAGTTTCAAAGGAATGGTTCAAACATAGTCAGTAAGAAGAGTCAGTCTTCTTGTTCTTAAGTCGACATTTTGCCTTTTGTATTTAATTCCGATGCAATTACTGTGTTTCATCGGCAATAAGGCCAGAGGGATAAAGTAAACCTGAAGTGAAGCATCGGAATCTATAACTAGTGTAACAGGAATGGTTCAAACATAGACAGTAGGAAGAGTCAGTCTTCTTGTACATAAGTCGGCATTGTCCCTTTTGTATTTAATTCCGATGCAATTTCTGTGTTTCTTCGTCAATATGAAGGTCAGAGGGATACAGTAAACCTTAAGTGAAGCATCCGAATCCACAACTAGTGTCACAGGAATGGTTCAAAACATAGACAGTAGGAAGAGTCAGTCTCCTTGTACTTAAGTCGGCATTGTGCCATTTCTATTTAATTCCGATGCAATTTCTGTGTTCCATCGTCAATAAGAAGGTCCAAGGTATACAGTAAACCTGAAGTAAAGCATCAGAATCTATAACTAGTGTCACAGGAATGGTTCAAACTATAATCAGTAAGAAAAGTCAGTCTTCTTGTACTTAAGTCGGCATTGTGCCTTTTCTATTTAATTCCGATGCAATTTCTGTGTTTCATCGTCAATAAGAAGGTCAGAGGGATACAGTAAACCTGAAGTCAAGCATCGGAATCTATAACTAGTGTCACAGGAATGGTTCAAACATAGTCAGTACGAAGATTCAGTCTACTTGTACTTAAGTCGGCATTGTGCCTTTTGTATTTAATTCTGAGGCAATTTCTGTGTTTCATCGTCAATAAGAAGGTCCAACGGATACAGTAAACCTGGAGTGTAGTATCGGAATCTATGACTAGTGTCACAGGAATGGTTCAAAATATAGACAGTAAGAAGAGTCAGTCTTTGTGTACTTAAGTCGGCATTTTGCCTTTTGTATTTAATTCCGATGCAATTTCTGTGTCTCATCGTCAATACGAAGGTCCAAGGGATACAATATACCTGAAGTGAATCATCGGGATCAATAACTAGTGTCACAGGAATGGTTAGTAACATAGTCAGTAAGACGAATCAGTCTTCCTATACTTAAGTCGGCATTGTGCCTTTTCGTTTTGATTCCGATGCAATTTCTGTGATTCATCGTCAATAAGAAGGTCCAAGGGATACAGTAAACCTGAAGTGAAGCATTAGACTCTATAACTAGTGTCACAGAAATGGTTGAAAACTTAGACAGTAGGGAGAGTCAGTCTTCTTGTACTTAAGTCGGCATTGTGGCTTTTGTATTTAATTCCGATGCAATTTCTGTGTTTCATAGTCAATAAGAAGGTCAGAGGGATACAGTAAACCTGAGGTGAAGCATCGGAATCTATAACTAGTTTCACAGGAATGGTTCAAACATAGTCAGTAAGAAGAGTCAGTCTTCTTGTTCTTAAGTCGACATTTTTCCTTTTGTATTTAATTCCGATGCAATTACAGTGTTTCATCGGCAATAAGGTCAGAGGGATACAGTAAACCTGAAGTGAAGCATCGGAATCTATAACTAGTGTCACAGGAATGGTTCAAAACATAGTCAGTAAGAAGAGTCAGCCTTCTTGTCCTTAAGTCGGCATTGTGCCTTTTGTATTTAATTCCGATGCAATTTCTGTGTTTCATGGTCAATAAGAAGGTCCAAGGGATATAGTAAACCTGGAGTGAAGCATTGGAATCTATAACTAGTGTCACAGGAATGGTTCAAAACATAGACAGTAAAAAGAGTCAGTCTTCTTGTACTTAAGTCGGCATTGTGCCTTTTGTATTTGTTTCCGATGCAATTTCTGTGTTTCATCGTCAATAAGAATGTCCAAGGGATACAGTAAACTTGAAGTGAAGCATCGGAATCTATAACTAGTGTCACAGGAATGGTTCAAATCATTGTCAATAAGAAGAGTCGCTCCTCATGTACTTAAGTCGGCATTGTGCCCTTTGTATTTAATTCCGAAGCAATTTCTGTGTTTCATCGTCAATAAGAAGGTAAAAGGAATTCAGTAAACCTGAAGTGAAGCATCGGAATCAATAACTAGTGTCACAGGAATGGTTCAAACTTAGCAGTAGGAAGAGTCAGTGGTCTTGTAATTAAGTCGGCAGTGTGCCTTTTGTATTTAATTCTGAGGTAATTTCTGTGTTTCATCGTCAATAAGAAGGTCCAACGGATACAGTAAACCTGGAGTGTAGTATCGGAATCTATGACTAGTGTCACAGGAATGGTTCAAAATATAGACAGTAAGAAGAGTCAGTCTTTGTGTACTTAAGTCGGCATTTTGCCTTTTGTATTTAATTACGATGCAATTTCTGTGTCTCATCGTCAATACGAAGGTCCAAGGGATACAATATACCTGAAGTGAAGCATCGGGATCAATAACTAGTGTCACAGGAATGGTTAGTAACATAGTCAGTAAGACGAATCAGTCTTCCTATACTTAAGTCGGCATTGTGCCTTTTCGTTTTGATTCCGATGCAATTTCTGTGATTCATCGTCAATAAGAAGGTCCAAGGGATACAGTAAACCTGAAGTGAAGCATCGGAATCTATAACTAGTGTCAATGGAATGGTTCAAAACATAGTCAGTAAGAAGGGTCAGTCTTCTTGTCCTTAAGTCGACATTTTGCCTTTTGTATTTAATTCCGATGCAATTTCTGTGTTTCATCGTCAATTAGAAGGTCCAAGGGATACAATCAACCTGGAGTGTAGCATCGGAAACTATAACTAGTGTCACAGGAATGGTTCAAATCATAGACAGTAAGAAGAGTCAGTCTTCGTGTACTCAAGTCGGCATTTTGCCTTTTGTATTTATTTCCGATGCAATTTCTGTGTTTCTTCGTCAATAAGAAGGTCAGAGGGAAACAGTAAACCTGAAGTGAAGCATCGGAATCCACAACTAGTGTCACAGGAATGGCTCCAAACATAGTCATTAAGAAGAGCCAGTCTTCTTGTCCTTAAGTCGGCATTGTGCCTTTTGTATTTAATTCCGATGCAATTTCTGTGTTTCATCGTCAATAAGAAGGTCCAAGGAAAACGGTAAACATGAAGTGAAGCATCGGAATCTATAACTAGTGTCACAGGAATGGTTCAAAACATAGACAGTACGAAGAGTCAGTCTTCTTATACTTAAGTCGGCATTGTGGCGTCTGTAGTTAATTCCGATGCAATTTCTGTGTTTCATCGTCAATAAGAAGGTCAGAGGGATACAGTAAACCTAAAGTGAAGCATCGGAATCTATAACTAGTGTCAATGGAATGGTTCAAAACATAGTCAGTAAGAAGGGTCAGTCTTCTTGTCCTTAAGTCGACATTTTGCCTTTTGTATTTAATTCCGATGCAATTACCGTATTTCATCGGCAATAAGGTCAGAGGGATACAGTAAACCTGAAGTGAAGAATCGGAATCCATAACTAGTGTCACAGGAATGGTTCAAAACATAGACAGCAGGAAGAGTCAGTCTTCTTGTACTTAAGTCGGCATTGTGCCTTGTTTATTTAATTACGTTGCAATTTCTGTGTTTCATCGTCAATAAGAAGGTCCAAGGGATACAGTAAACCTGAAGTGAAGCATCGGACTCTATAACTAGTGTCACAGAAATGGTTCAAAATATAGTCAGTAAGAGGAGTCAGTCTTCTTGTACTTAAGTCGGCATTGTGCCTTTCGTATTTAATCCCGATGCAATTTCTGTGTTTCATCGTCAACAAGAAGGTCAGAGGGATAGAGTAAACCTGAAGTGAAGCATCGGAATCTATAACTAGTGTCACAGGAATGGTTCAAAACATAGACAGTGAGAAGAGTCCATCTTCTTGTACATATGTCGGCATTGTGCCTTTTGTATTTAATTCCGATGCAATTTCTATGTTTCGTCGTCAATAAGAAGGTCCAAGGTATACAGTAAACCTGAAGTGAAGCATCGGAATCCATAACTAGTGTCACTGGAATGGTTCAAAATATAGACAGTACGAAGAGTCAGTCTTTTTGTACTTAAGTCGGCATTCTGCCTTTTGTATTTAATTCCGATGCAATTTCTGTGTTTCATCGGCAATAAGGCCAGAGGGATAAAGTAAACATGAAGTGAAGCATCGGAATCTATAACTAGTGTAACAGGAATGGTTTAAACATAGACAGTAGGAAGAGTCAGTCTTCTTGTACATAAGTCGGCATTGTCCCTTTTGTATTTAATTCCGATGCAATTTCTGTGTTTCATCGTCAATATGAAGGTCAGAGGGATACAGTAAACCTTAAGTGAAGCATCCGAATCCACAACTAGTGTCACAGGAATGGTTCAAAACATAGACAGTAAGAAGAGTCAGTCTCCTTGTACTTAAGTCGGCATTGTGCCATTTCTATTTAATTCCGATGCAATTTCTGTGTTCCATCGTCAATAAGAAGGTCCAAGGTATACAGTAAACCTGAAGTAGAGCATCGGAATCTATAACTAGTGTCACAGGAATGGTTCAAACTATAATCAGTAAGAAGAGTCAGTCTTCTCGTACTTAAGTCGGCATTGTACCTTTTCTATTTAATTCCGATGCAATTTCTGTGTTTCATCGTCAATAAGAAGGTCAGAGGGATACAGTAAACCTGAAGTCAAGCATCGGAATCTATAACTAGTGTCACAGGAATGGTTCAAAACATAGTCAGTACGAAGATTCAGTCTACTTGTACTTAAGTCGGCATTGTGCCTTTTGTATTTAATTCTGAGGCAATTTCTGTGTTTCATCGTCAATAAGAAGGTCCAACGGATACAGTAAACCTGGAGTGTAGTATCGGAATCTATGACTAGTGTCACAGGAATGGTTCAAAATATAGACAGTAAGAAGAGTCAGTCATCGTGTACTTAAGTCGGCATTTTGCCTTTTGTATTTAATTCCGATGCAATTTCTGTGTCTCATCGTCAATACGAAGGTCCAAGGGATACAATATACCTGAAGTGAAGCATCGGGATCAATAACTAGTGTCACAGGACTGGTTAGTAACATAGTCAGTAAGACGAATCAGTCTTCCTATACTTAAGTCGGCATTGTGCCTTTTCGTTTTGATTCCGATGCAATTTCTGTGATTCATCGTCAATAAGAAGGTCCAAGGGATACAGTAAACCTGAAGTGAAGCATTGGACTCTATAACTAGTGTCACAGAAATGGTTGAAAACATAGACAGTAGGGAGAGTCAGTCTTCTTGTACTTAGGTCGGAATTGTGCCTTTTGTATTTAATTCCGACGCGATTTCTGTGTTTCATCGTCAATAAGAAGGTCCAAGGGAAACAGTAAACTTGAAGTGAAGCATCGTAATCTATAACTAGCGTCACAGGAATGGTTCAAAACATAGACAGTAAGAAGAGTCAGTCTCCTTGTACTTAAGTCGGCATTGTGGCTTTTGTATTTAATTCCGATGCAATTTCTGTATTTCATCGTCAATAAGAAGGTCGGAGGGATACAGTAAACCGGAAGTGAAGCATCGGAATCTATAACTAGTGTCACAGGAATGGTTCAAAACATAGTCAGTAAGAAGAGTCAGTCTTCGTGTACTTAAGTCGGCATTTTGCCTTTTGTATTTATTTCCGATGCAATTTCTGTGTTTCATCGTCAATAAGAAGGTCGGAGGGAAACAGTAAACCTGAAGTGAAGCATCGGAATCCAAAACTAGTGTCACTGGAATGGTTCAAGAAATAGACAGTAGGAAGAGTCAGTCTTCTTGTACTTAAGTCGGCATTGTGCCTTTTGTATTTAATTCCGATGCAATTTCTGTGTTTCATCGTCAATTAGAAGGTCCAAGGGATACAATCAACCTGGAGTGTAGCATCGGAAACTATAACTAGTGTCACAGGAATGGTTCAAAACATAGACAGTAAGAAGAGTCAGTCTTCGTGTACTTAAGTCGGCAATTTGCCTTTTGTATTTATTTCCGATGCAATTTCTGTGTTTCATCGTCAATAAGAAGGTACAAGGGATACAGTAAACCTGAAGTGAAGCATGGGAATCTATAACTAGTGACGCAGAAATGGATCAAAACATAGACAGTAGGAAGAGTATGTCTTCTTATACTTAATACGGCATTGTGCCTTTTGTATTTAATTCCGATGCAATTTCTGTGTTTCATCGTCAATAAGAAGGTCCAAGGAAAACGGTAAACCTGAAATGAAGCATCGGAATCTATAACTAGTGTCACAGGAATGGTTCAAAACATAGACAGTACGAAGAGTCAGTCTTCTTATACTTAAGTCGGCATTGTGGCTTCTGTAGTTAATTCCGATGCAATTTCTGTGTTTCATCGTCAATAAGAAGGTCAGAGGGATACAGTAAACCTGAAGTGAAGCATCGGAATCTATAACTAGTGTCAATGGAATGGTTCAAAACGTAGTCAGTAAGAAGAGTCAGTCTTCTGGTGCTTAAGTCGGCATTGTGCCTTTTGTATTTAATTCCGATGCAATTTCTATGTCTCATCGACATTAAGGTCAGAGGGATACAGTAAATCTGAAGTGAAGCATCGGAATCTATAACTAGTGTCACAGGAAAAGTACAAAACATAGACAGTAGGAAGACTCAGTCTTCTTGTACTTAAGTCGGCATTGTGCCATTTCTCTTTAATTCCGATGCTATTTCTGTGTTCCATCGTCAATAAGAAGGTCCAAGGTATACAGTAACCCTGAAGTAGAGCATCGGAATCTATAACTAGTGTCACAGGAATGGTTCAAACTATAATCAGTAAGAAGAGTCAGTCTTCTTGTACTTAAGTTGGCATTGTGCCTTTTCTATTTAATTCCGATGCAATTTCTGTGTTTCATCGTCAATAAGAAGGTCAGAGGGATACAGTAAGCCTGAAGTCAAGCATCGGAATCTATAACTAGTGTCACAGGAATGGTTCAAAACATAGTCAGTACGAAGATTCAGTCTACTTGTACTTAAGTCGGCATTGTGCCTTTTGTATTTGATTCTGAGGCAATTTCTGTGTTTCATCGTCAATAAGAAGGTCCAAGGGATACAGTAAACCTGAAGTGAAGCATTGGACTCTATAACTAGTGTCACAGAAATGGTTGAAAACATAGACAGTAAGAAGAGTCAGTTTTCTTGTACTTAGGTCGGAATTGTGCCTTTTGTATTTAATTCCGACGCAATTTCTGTGTTTCATCGTCAATAAGAAGGTCCAAGGGAAACAGTAAACCTGAAGAGAAGCATCGTAATCTGTAACTAGTGTCACAGGAATGGTTCAAAAGATAGACAGTAAGAAGAGTCAGTTTTCTTGTACTTAAGTCGGCATTGTGGCTTTTGTATTTAATTCCGATGCAATTTCTGTATTTCATCGTCAATAAGAAGGTCGGAGGGATACAGTAAACCGGAAGTGAAGCATCGGAATCTATAACTAATGTCACAGGAATGGTTCAAATCATAGTCAGTAAGAAGAGTCAGTCTTCTTGTCCTTAAGTCGGCATTGTGCCTTTTGTATTTAATTCCGATGCAGTTTCTGTATTTCATCGGCAATAACGTCAGAGGGATACAATAAACCTGAAGTGAAGCATCGGAATCTATAACTAGTGTCACAGGAATGGTTCAAAACATAGACAGTAGGAAGAGTCAGTCTCCTTGTACTTAAGTCGGCATTGTGCCATTTCTATTTAATTCCGATGCAATTTCTGTGTTCCATCGTCAATAAGAAGGTCCAAGGTATACAGTAAACCTGAAGTGAAGCATCGGAATCCATAAGTAGTGTCACTGGAATGGTTCAAAACATAGTCAGTAAGAAGAGACAGTCTTCTTGTCCTTAAGTCGGCATTGTGCCTTTTGTATTTAATTTCGATGCAGTTTCTGTGTTTCATCGGCAATAACGTCAGAGGGATACAATAAACCTGAAGTGAAGCATCGGAATCTATAACTAGTGTCACAGGAATGGTTCAAAACATAGACAGTAGGAAGAGTCAGTCTTCTTGTACTTAAGTCGGCATAGTGATTTTAGTATTTAATTCCGATGCAATTTCTGTGTTTCATCGTCAATAAGAAGGTCGGAGGGATACAGTAAACCTGAAGTGAAGCATCGGAATCCAAAACTAGTGTCACTGGAATGGTTCAAGAAATAGACAGTAGGAAGAGTCAGTCTTCTTGTACTTAAGTCGGCATTGTGCCTTTTGTATTTAATTCCGATGCAATTTCTGTGTTTCAACGTCAATTAGAAGGTCCAAGGGATACAATCAACCTGGAGTGTAGCATCGGAAACTATAACTAGTGTCACAGGAATGGTTCAAAACATAGACAGTAGGAAGAGTCAGTCTTCTTGTACTTAAGTCGGCATTTTGCCTTTTGTATTTATTTCCGATGCAATTTCTGTGTTTCATCGTCAATAAGAAGGTACAAGGGATACAGTAAACCTGAAGTGAAGCATGGGAATCTATAACTAGTGACGCAGAATTGGATCAAAACATAGACAGTAGGAAGAGTATGTCTTCTTATACTTAAGTCGGCATTGTGGCTTCTGTAGTTAATTCCGATGCAATTTCTGTGTTTCATCGTCAATAAGACGGTCAGAGGGATACAGTAAACCTGAAGTGAAGCATCGGAATCTATAACTAGTGTCAATGGAATGGTTCAAAACATAGTCAGTAAGAAGAGTCAGTCTTCTGGTCCTTAAGTCGGCATTGTGCCTTTTGTATTTAATTCCGATGCAATTTCTATGTCTCTACGACATTAAGGTCAGACGGATACAGTAAATCTGAAGTGAAGCATCGGAATCTATAACTAGTGTCACAGGAAAAGTACAAAACATAGACAGTAGGAAGACTCAGTCTTCTTGTACTTAAGTCGGCATTGTGCCTTGTTTATTTAATTCCGTTGCAATTTCTGTGTTTCGTCGTCAATAAGAAGGTCCAAGGTATACAGTAAACCTGAAGTGAAGCATCAGAATCCATAACTAGTGTCACTGGAATGGTTCAAAATATAGACAGTAAGAAGAGTCAGTCTTTTTGTACTTAAGTCGGCATTGTGCCTTTCGTATTTTATCCCGATGCAATTTCAGTGTTTCATCGTCAACAAGAAGGTCAGAGGGATACAGTAAACCTGAAGTGAAGCATCGGAATCTATAACTAGTGTCACAGGAATGGTTCAAACATAGACAGTAAGAAGAGTCAGTCTTCTTGTACTTAAGTCGGCATTGTGCCTTTTGTATTTAATACTGATGCAATTTCTTTGTTTCATCATCAATAAGAAGGTCAAAGGGATAGAGTAAACATGAAGTGAAGCATCGGAATCTATAACTAGTGTCACAGGAATGGTTCAAAACATAGACAGTAAGAAGAGTCCATCTTCTTGTACTTATGTCGGCATTGTGCCTTTTGTATTTAATTCCGATGCAATTTCTGTGTTTCGTCGTCAATAAGAAGGTCCAAGGTATACAGTAAACCTGAAGTGAAGCATCAGAATCCATAACTAGTGTCACTGGAATGGTTCAAAATATAGACAGTAAGAAGAGTCAGTCTTTTTGTACTTAAGTCGGCATTGCGCCTTTTGTATTTAATTCCGATGCAATATCTGTGATTCATCGACAATAAGAAGGTCCAAGGGAAACAGTAAACCTGAAGTCAAGCATCGGAATCTATAACTACTGCCCCAGAAACGGTTCAAAACATAGACAGTAAGAAGAGTCAGTCCTCTTGTACTTAAGTCGGCATTGTGGCTTTTGTATTTAATTTTGATGCAATTTCTGTGTTTCATCGTCAATACGAACGTCAGAGGGATACAGTAAACCTGAAGTGAAGCATCGGAATCTATAACTAGTTTCACAGGAATGGTTCAAAACATAGTCACTAAGAAAAGTCAGTCTCCTTGTACTTAAGTCGGCATTGTGCCATTTCTATTTAATTCCGATGCAATTTCTGTGTTCCATCGTCAATAAGAAGGTCCAAGGTATACAGTAAACCTGAAGTGAAGCATGGGAATCCATAAGTAGTGTCACTGGAATGTTTCAAAACATAGTCAGTAAGAAGAGTCAGTCTTCTTGTCCTTAAGTCGGCATTGTGCCTTTTGTATTTAATTCCGATGCAGTTTCTGTGTTTCATCGGCAATAACGTCAGAGGGATACAATAAACCTGAAGTGATGCATCGGAATCTATAACTAGTGTCACAGGAATGGTTCAAAACATAGACAGTAGGAAGAGTCAGTCTTCTTGTACTTAAGTCGGCATAGTCATTTTAGTATTTAATTCCGATGCAATTTCTGTGTTTCATCGTCAATAAGCAGGTCGCAGGGATACAGTAAACCTGAAGTGAAGCATCTGAATCCAAAACTAGTGTCACTGGAATGGTTCAAGAAATAGACAGTAGGAAGAGTCAGTCTTCTTGTACTTAAGTCGGCATTGTGCCTTTTGTATTCAATTCCGATGCAATTTCTGTGTTTCAACGTCAATTAGAAGGTCCAAGGGATACAATCAACCTGGAGTGTGGCATCGGAAACTATAACTAGTGTCACAGGAATGGTTCAAAGCGTAGACAGTAAGAAGAGTCAGTCTTCGTGTACTTAAGTCGGCATTTTGCCTTTTGTATTTATTTCCGATGCAATTTCTGTGTTTCTTCGTCAATAAGAAGGTCAGAGGGATACAGTAAACCTGAAGTGAAGCATCGGAATCCACAACTAGTGTCACAGGAATGGTTCCAAACATAGTCAGTAAGAAGAGCCAGTCTTCTTGTCCTTAAGTCGGCATTGTGCCTTTTTTATTTAATTCCGATGCAATTTCTGTGTTTCATCGTCAATAAGAAGGTACAAGGGATACAGTAAAACTGAAGTGAAGCATGGGAATCTATAACTAGTGACGCAGAAATGGATCAAAACATAGACAGTAGGAAGAGTATGTCTTCTTATACTTAATACGGCATTGTGCCTTTTGTATTTAATTCCGATGCAATTTCTGTGTTTCATCGTCAATAAGAAGGTCCAAGGAAAACGGTAAACCTGAAGTGAAGCATCGGATCTATAACTAGTGTCACAGGAATGGTTCAAAACATAGACAGTACGAAGAGTCAGTCTTCTTATACTTAAGTCGGCATTGTGGCTTCTGTAGTTAATTCCGATGCAATTTCTGTATTTCATCGTCTATAAGAAGGTCAGAGGGATACAGTAAACCTGAAGTGAAGCATCGGAATCTATAACTAGTGTCAATGGAATGGTTCAAAACATAGTCAGTAAGAAGAGTCAGTCTTCTGGTCCTTAAGTCGGCATTGTGCCTTTTGTATTTAATTCCGATGCAATTTCTATGTCTCATCGACATTAAGGTCAGAGGGATACAGTATATCTGAAGTGAAGCATCGGAATCTATAACTAGTGTCACAGGAAAAGTACAAAACATAGACAGTAGGAAGACTCAGTCTTCTTGTACTTAAGTCGGCATTGTGCCTTGTTTATTTAATTCCGTTGCAATTTCTGTGTTTCATCGTCAATAAGAAGGTCAAAGGGATACAATCAACCTGGAGTGTAGCATCGGAATCAATAACTAGTGTCACAGGAAAGGTTCAAAACATAGACAGTAAGAAGAGTCAGTCTTCGTGTACTTAAGTCGGCATTTTGCATTTTGTACTTATTTCCGATGCAATTTCTGTGTTTCATCGTCAATAAGAAGGTCAGAGGGATACAGTAAACCTGAAGTGAAGCATCGGAATTAATAACTAGTGTCACAGGAATGGTTCAAACATAGCAGTAGGAAGAGTCAGTGTTCTTGTACTTAAGTCGGCATTGTGCCTTTTGTATTGAATTCCGATGCAATTTCTGTGTTTCATCGTCAATAAGACGGTCCAAGGGATACAGTAAACCTGAAGTGAAGCATCGGAATCTACAACTAGTGTCACAGGAATGGTTCAGAACATAGACAGTAAGAAGAGTCAGTCTTCTTGTACATAAGTCGGCATTGTGGCTTTTGTATTTAATTCCGATGCAATTTCTGTGTTTCACCGTCAATAAGAAGGTCAGAGGGATAAAGTAAACCTGAAGTGAAGCATCGGAATCTAAAACTAGTGTCACAGGAATGGTTCAAAACATAGTCAATGAGATGAGTCAGTCTTCTTGTCCTTACGTCGGCATTGTGCCTATTGTATTTAATTCCGATGCAATTTCTGTGTTTCATCGTCAATAAGAAGGTCCAAGGGATACAGTAAACCTGGAGTGAAGCATCGGAATCTATAACTAGTGTCACAGTAATGGTTCAAAACATAGACAGTAGGAAGAGTCAGTCTTCTTGTACTTAAGTCGGCATTGTGCCTTTTGTATTAAATTACGATGCAATTTCTGTGTTTCATCGTCAGTAAGAAGGCCCAAGCGATACAGTAAACCTGAAGTGAAGCATCGGAATCAATAACTAGTCTCACAGGAATAGTTCAAAGCATAGACAGTAAGAAGAGTCAGTCTTCGTGTACTTGAGTCGGCATTTTGGCTTTTGTATTTAATTCCGATGCAATTTCTGTGCTTCTTCGTCAATAAGAAGGTCCAAGAGATACACTAAACGTGAAGAGAAGCATCGGAATCTATAACTAGTGTCACTGGAATGGTTCAAAATATAGACAGTAAGAAGAGTCAGTCTTCTTGTACTTAAGTCGGCATTGTGCATATTGTATTTAATTCCGATGCAATTTCTAAGAATCATCGTCAACAAGAAGGTCCAAGGGATACAGTAAACCTGAAGTGAAGCATCGGACTCTATAACTAGTGTCACAGAAATCGTTCAAAACATAGACAGTAAGAAGAGTCAGTCTTCTTGTACTTAGGTCGGCATTGTTACTTTTGTATTTAATTCCGATGCAGTTTCTGTGTTTCATCGTCAATAAGAAGGTCAGAGGGATACAGTAAACCTGAAGTGAAGCATCGGAATCTATAACTAGTTTCACAGGAATGGTTCAAAGTATAGTCAGTAAGAAGAGTCAGTCTTCTTGTCCTTAAGTCGCCACTGTGCCTTTTGTATTTAATTCCGAAGCAATTTCTGTGTTTCATCGGCAATAAGGCCAGAGGGATACAGTAAACCTGAAGTGAAGCATCGGAATCTATAACTAGTTTTACAGGAATGGGTCAAAATATAGTCAGTAAGAAGAGTCAGTCTTCTTGTACTTAAGTCGGCATTGTTCCTTTTGTATTTAATTCCGATGCATTTTCTGTATTTCATCGTCAACAAGAAAGTCCAAGGGATACAGTAAACCTGAAGTGAAGCATCGATTTCTATAACTAGTGTCACAGGAATGGTTCAAAACATAGTCAGTAAGAAGAGTCAGTCTTCTTGTACTTAAGTCGGCATTGTGCCTTTTGTATTTAATTCCGATGCAATTTCTGTGTTTCATCGTCAATAAGAAGGTCCAAAGGATACTGTAAACCTGAAGTGAAGCATCGGAATCTATAACTAGTGTCACTGGATGGTTCAAAATATAGACAGTAAGAAGAGTCAGTCTTCTTGCACTTAAGTCGGCATTGTGCGTTTTGAATTAAATTCCGATAAAATTTCTGTGATTCATCGTCAATAAAAAGGTCTAAGGGATACAGTAAACCTGAAGTGAAGCATCGGAATCTATAACTAGCGACACAGGAATGGTTCAAAACATAGACAGTAAGAACAGTCAGTCTTCTTGTACTTAAGTCGGCATTGTGGCTTTTGTATTTAATTCCGATGCAATTTCTGTGTTTCATCGTCAATAAGAAGGTCAGAGGGATACAGTAAACCTGAGGTGAAGCATCGGAATCTACAACTAGTGTCACAGGAATGGTTCAGAACATAGACAGTAAGAAGAGTCAGTCTTCTTGTACTTAAGTCGGCATTGTGCCCTTTGTATTTAATTGCGATGCAATTTCTGTGTTTCATCGTCAATTAGAAGGTCCAAGGGAAACAATAAACCTAAAGTGAAGCATCGGAATCTATAACTAGAGCCACAGGAATGGTTCAAAACATAGACAGTAAGAAGAGTCAGTCTTCTTGTACTTAGGTCGGCATTGTTACTTTTGTATTTAATTCCGATGCAATTTCTGTGTTTCATCGTCAATAAGAAGGTCAGAGGGATACAGTAAACCTGAAGTGAAGCATCGGAATCTATAACTAGTTTCACTTGAATGGTTCAAAGTATAGTCAGTAAGAAGAGTCAGTCTTCTTGTACTTAAGTCGGCATTATGCCATTTGTATTTAATTCCGATGCAATTTCTGTGTTTCACCGTCAATAAGAAGGTCCAAAGGATACTGTAAACCTGAAGTGAAGCATCGGAATCTATAACTAGTGTCACTGGATGGTTCAAAATATAGACAGTAAGAAGAGTCAGTCTTCTTGCACTTAAGTCGGCATTGTGCGTTTTGAATTTAATTCCGATAAAATTTCTGTGATTCATCGTCAATAAGAAGGTCTAAGGGATACAGTAAACCTGAAGTGAAGCATCGGAATCTATAACTAGTGACACAGGAATGGTTCAAAACATAGACAGTAAGAACAGTCAGTCTTCTTGTACTTAAGTCGGCATTGTGGCTTTTGTATTTAATTCCGATGCAATTTCTGTGTTTCATCGTCAATAAGAAGGTCAGAGGGATACAGTAAACCTGAGGTGAAGCATCGGAATCTATAACTAGTTTCACAGGAATGGTTCAAACATAGTCAGTAAGAAGAGTCAGTCTTCTTGTTCTTAAGTCGACATTTTGCCTTTTGTATTTAATTCCGATGCAATTACTGTGTTTCGTCGGCAATAAGGTCAGAGGGATACAGTACACCTGAAGTGAAGCATCGGAATCTATAACTAGTGTCGCAGGAATGGTTCAAAACATAGACAGTAGTAAGAGTCAGTCTTCTTGTACTTAACTCGGCATTGTTCCTTTTGTATTTAATTCCGATGCAATATCTGTGTTTCATCGTCAATAAGAAGGTCAGAGGGATACAGTGAACCTGAAGTAAAGCATCGGAATCCACAACTAGTGTCACAGGAATGGTTGAAAACATAGACAGTAGGAAGAGTCAGTCTTCTTGCACGTAAGTCGGCATTGTGCCTTTTGTATTTAATTCCGATGCAATTTCTGTGTTTCATCGTCAATAAGAAGGTCCATGGTATACAGTAAACCTGAAGTAAAGCATTGGAATCTATAACTAGTGTCACAGGAATGGTTCAAACTATAATCAGTAAGAAGAGTCAGTCTTCTTGCACTTAAGTCGGCATTGTGCCTTTTGTATTTAATTCCGACGCAATTTCTATGATTCATCGTCAATAAGAAGGTCAGAGGGATGCAGTAAACCTGAAGTGAAGCATCAGTCTCTATAACTAGTCTCACAGAAATGGTTCAAAACATATACAGTAGGAAGAGTCAGTCATCTTGTACTTAAGTCGGCATTGTGCGTTTTGTATTTAATTCCGATGCAATTTCTGTGTTTCATCGTCAATTAGAAGGACCAATGGAAACAGTAAACCTGAAGTGAAGCATCGGAATCTATAACTTCTTTCACAGTAATGGTTCAAAAGATAGTCAGTAAGAAGAGTCAGTCTTCTTGTCCTTAAGTCGGCATTGTGCCTTTTGTATTTAGTTGCTATGCAATTTCTGTGTTTCATCGGCAATAAGGTCAGAGGGATACAATAAACCTGAAGTGAAGCATCGGAATCTATAACTAGTGTCACAGGAAAGGTTTAAAACATAGACAGCAGGAAGAGTCAGTCTTCTTGTACTTAAGTCGGCATTGTGCCTTGTTTATTTAATTCCGTTGCAATTTCTGTTTTTCATCGTCAACAAGAAGGTCCAAGGGATACAGTAAACCTAAAGTGAAGCATCGTAATCTATAACTAGTGTCACAGGAATGGTTCAAACATAGACAGTAAGAAGAGTCAGTCTTCTTGTACTTAAGTCGGCATTGTGCCTTTTGTATTTAATACCGATGCAATTTCTGTGTTTCATCGTCAATAAGAAGGTCAGAGGGATACAGCAAACCTGAAGTGAAGCATCGGAATCTATAACTAGTTTCACAGGAATGGTTCAAAACATAGTCAGTAAGAAAAGTCAGTCTTCTTGTCCTTAAGTCGGCATTCTGCCTTTTGTATTTAATTCCGATGCAATTACTGTGTTTCATCGGCAATAAGGCCAGAGGGATACAGTAAACCTGAAGTGAAGCATCGGAATCTATAACTATTGTCACAGGAATGGTTCAAAACATAGACAGTAGGAAGAGTCAGTCTTCTTGTACTTAAGTCGGCATTGTCGCTTTTGTATTTAATTCCGATGCAATTTCTGTGTTTCATCGTAAAAAAGAAGATGCAAGGGATACAGTAAACGTGCAGAGAGGTGTCGGAAAATATAACTAGTGTCACAGGAATGGTTCAAATCATAGACAGTAAGAAGAGTCAGTCTTCTTGTACTTAAGTCGGATTTGTGCCTTTTCTATTTCATTCCGATGCAATTTCTGTGTTTCATCGTCAATAAGAAGGTCAGAGGGATAGAGTAAAAGAGAAGTGAAGCATCGGAATCTATAACTAGTGTCACAGGAATGGTTCAAAACATAGTCAGTACGAAGATTCAGTCTACTTGTACCTAAGTCGGCATTGTGCCTTTTGTATTTAATTCTGAGGCAATTTCTGTGTTTCATCGTAAATAAGAAGGTCCAAGGGATACAGTAAACCTGGAGTGTAGCATCGGAATCTATGACTAGTGTCACAGGAATGGTTCAAAAGATAGACAGTAAGAAGAGTCAGTCTTCGTGTACTTAAGTCGGCATTTTGCCTTTTGTATTTAATTCCGGTGCAATTTCTGTGTTTCATCGTCAATACGAAGGTCCAAGGGATACAGTAAACCTGAAGTGAAGCATTGGACTCTATAACTAGTGTCACAGAAATGAATGAAAACATAGACAGAAGGGAGAGTCAGTCTTCTTGTACTTAGGTTGGAATTGTGCCTTTTGTATTTCATTCCGATGCAATTTCTGTGTTTCATCGTCAATACGAAGGTCCGAGGGAAACAGTTAACCTGAAGTGAAGCATCGTAATCTATAACTAGTGTCACCGGAATGGTTCAAAACATAGACGGTAAGAAGAGTCAGTCTTCTTGTACTTAAGTCGGCATTGTGGCTTTTGTATTTAATTCCGATGCAATTTCTGTGTTTCATCGTCAATAAGAAGGTCAGAGGGATACAGTAAACCGGAAGTGAAGCATCGGAATCTATAACTAGTGTCGCAGGAATGGTTCAAAACATAGTCAGTAAGAAGAGTCAGTCTTCTTGTCCTTAAGTCGGCATTGTGCCTTTTGTATTAAATTCCGTTGCAGTCTCTGTGTTTCATCGGCAATAACGTCAGAGGGATACAATAAACCTGAAGTGAAGCATCGGAATCTATAACTAGTGTCACAGGAATGGTTCAAAACATAGATAGTAGGAAAGGTCAGTCTTCTTGTACTTAAGTCGGCATAGTGATTTTTGTATTTAATTCCGATGCAATTTCTGTGTTTCATCGTCAATAAGAAGGTCAGAAGGATACAGTAAACCTGAAGTGAAGCATCGGAATCCAAAACTAGTGTCACAGGAATGGTTCAAGGAATAGACAGTAGGAAGAGTCAGTCTTCTTGTACTTAAGTCGGCATTGTGTTTTTTGTATTTAATTCCGAAGCAATTTCTGTGTTTCATCGTCAATAACAAGGTCCAAGGTATACAGTAAACCTGAAGTGAAGCATCGGAATCTATAACTAATGTCACAGGAATGGTTCCAAACACAGTCAGTAAGAAGAGTCAGTCTTCTTGTACTTAAGTCGGCATTGTGCCTTTTGTATTTAATTCCGATGCGATTTCTATGTTTCATCGTCAATAAGAAGCTCCAAGGGATACACTGAACCAGGAGTGTAGCATCGGAATCTATAACTAGTGTCACAGGAATGGTTCAAACATAGAAAGTAAGAAGAGTCAGTCTTCTTGTCCTTAAGTTGGCATTGTGCCTTTTCTATTTAATTCCGATGCAATTTCTGTGTTTCATCGTCAATAAGAAGGTCCAAGGGATACAGTAAACCTGGAGTGAAGCATCGGAATCTATAACTAGTGTCACAAGAATGGTTCAAAACATAGACACTAAGACGAGTCAGTCTTCTTGTACTTAAGTCGA
The DNA here is from genome assembly GCF_021461385.2 of Schistocerca piceifrons. NCBI lineage: Eukaryota > Metazoa > Arthropoda > Insecta > Orthoptera > Acrididae > Schistocerca > Schistocerca piceifrons. The sequence continues at coordinate 100,511 of NW_025728956.1, read as the reverse complement.
CATTGTGCCTTTTCAATTTAATTCCCATGCAATTTCTGTGCTTCATCGTCAATAAGAAGGTCAGAGGGATACAATAAACCTGAAGTAAAGCATTGGAATCTACAACAATTGTCATAGGAATGGTTCAAAACAAAGTCAATAAGAAGAGTCAGTCTTCTTGTCCTTAAGTCGGCATTGTGCCTTTTGTATTTAATTCCGATGCAATTTCTGTGTTTCATCGTCAATAACAAAGTCCAAGGGATACAGTAAACCTGGAGTGTAGCATCGGAATCTATAACTAGTGTCACAGGAATGATTCAAACATAGTCCTTATGAAGAGTCAGTCTTCCTGTCATTAAGTTGGCGTAGTGCCTTTTGTACTTAATTCCGATGCAATATCTGTGTTTCATCGTCAATAAGAACGTCAGAGGGATACAGTAAACCTGAAGTGAAGCATCGGAATCAACAACTAGTGTCACAGGAATGGTTCAAAACATAGACAGTAGGAAGAGTCAGCCTTCTTGTACTTAAGTCGCCATTGTGCCACTTGTATTGAATTCCGATTCAATTTCCGTGTTTCATCGTCTATAAGAGGGTGCAAGGTATACAGTAAACCTGAAGTAAAGCATCGGAATCTATAACTAGTGTCACAGGAATGGTTCAAACTATAATCATAAGAAGAGTCAGTCTTCTTGTGCTTAAGTCGGCATTGTGCCTTTTCTATTTAATTCCGATGCAATATCTGTCTTTCATCGTCAATAAGAGGGTCCAAGGGATACGGTAAACCTGATGTGAAGCATCGGAATCTATAACTAGTGTCACAGGAATGGTTCAAACAAAGACAGTAAGAAGAGTCAGTCTTCGTGTACTTAAGTTGGCATTTTGCCTTTTGTAATTAATTCCGATGCAATTTCTGTGTTTCATCGTCAATAAGAAGGTCAAAGGGATACAGTAAACCTGAAGTGAAGCATCGGAATCTATAACTAGTGTCACAGGGATGGTTCAAAGCATAGTCAGTAAGAAGAGTCAGTCTTCTTGTACTTAAGTCGGCATTGTGCCTTTTCTATTTAATTCCGATGCAAGTTCTGTGTTCCATCGTCAATAAGAAGGTCCAAGGGATACAGTAAACCTGGAGTGAAGCATCGGAATCTATAACTAGTGTCACAGGAATGATTCAAAGCATAGTCAGTAAGAAGAGTCGGTCTTCTTGTCCTTTGGTTGGCATTGTGCCATTTGTATTTAATTCCGATGCAATTTCTGTGTTTCATCGTCAACAAGAAGGTCAGAGGGATACAGTAAACCTGAAGTGAAGCATCGGAATCAGCAACTAGTGTCACAGGAATGGTTCAAAACATAGACAGTAGGAAGAGTCAGTCTTCTTGTACATAAGTCGGCATTGTGCCTCTTGTATTTAATTCCGATGCAATTTCTGTGTTTCATCGTCAATAAGAAGCCGCAAGGTATACAGTAAACCCGAAATAAAGCATCGGAAATTATAATTAGTGTCACAGGAATGGTTCAAACTATAATCATGAGAAGAGTCAGTCTTCTTGTACTTAAGTCGGCATTGTGCCTTTTCTATTTAATTCCGATGCAATTTCTGTGTTTCATCGTCAATAAGAAGGTACAAGGGATACAACAAACCTGAAGTGAAGCATGGGAATCTATAACTAGTGACGCAGAAATGGTTCAAAACATAGACAGTAGGAAGAGTATGTCTTCTTATTCTTAAATCGGCATTGTGCCTTTTGTACTTAATTCCGATGCAATTTCTGTGTTTCATCGTCAATAAGAAGGTCCAAGGGAAACGGTAAACCTGAAGTGAAGCATCGGAATCTATAACTAGTGTCACAGGAATGGTTCAAAACATAGACAGTAAGAAGAGTCAGTCTTCGTGTACATATGTCGGCATGTCGCCTTTTGCATTTAATTTCGATGCAATTTCTGTGTTTCATCGTCAATAAGAAAGTCCAAGGGATACAATCAACCTGGAGTGTAGCATCGGAATCTATAACTAGTGTCACAAGAATGGTTCAAAACATAGACAGTAAGAAGAGTCAGTCTTCTAGTACTTAAGGAGGCATTGTGCCTTTTCTATTTAATTCCGATGCAATTTCTGTGTTTCATCGTCAATAACTAGGTCCAAGGGATACAGTAAACCTGAAGTGAAGCATCGGAATCTATAACTAGTGTCAATGGAATGGTTCAAAACATAGACAGTAAGAAGAGTCAGTCTTCTTGTACTTAAGTCGGCATTGTGCCTTTTGTATTTAATTCCGATGCCATTTCTGTGTTTCATCGTCAATAAGAAAATCAGAGGGATACAGTAAAACTGAAGTGAAGCATCGGAATCTATAGCTAGTGTTACAGGAATGGATCAAAACAAAGTCAGCAAGAAGAGCCAATCTTCTTGTCCTTAAGTCGGCATTGTGCCTTTTGTATTTAATTCCGATGCAATTTCTGTGTTTCATCGTCAATAAGAAGGTCAAAGGGATACAATCAACCTGGAGTGTAGCATCGGAATCTATAACTAGTGTCAAAGGAATGGTTCAAAACATAGGCAATAAGAAGAGTCAGTCTTCGTGTTCTTAAGTCGGCATTTTGCCTTTTGTACTTATTTCCGATGCAATTTCTGTGTTTCATCGTCAATAAGAAGGTCAGAGGGATACGGTAAACCTGAAGTGAAGCATCGGAATCAACAACTAGTGTCACAGGAATGGTTCCAAACGTAGTCAGTAAGAAGAGTCAGTCTTCTAGTACTTAAGTCGGCATTGTGCCTTTTGTATTTAATTCCGATGCAATTTCTGTGTCTCATCGTCAAATAGAAGGTACAAGGGATACATTCAACCTGGAGTGTAGCACCGGAATCTATAACTAGTGTCACAGGAATGGTTCAAACATAGTCAGTAAGAAGAGTCAGTCTTCGTGTACTTAAGTCGGCATTTTGCCTTTTTTTTTTAATTCTGATGCAATTTCAGTGTTTCATCGTCAATAAGAAGGTCCAAGGGATACAGTAAACCTGAAGTGAAGCATCGGAATCTACAACTAGTGTCACAGGAATGGTTCAAATCATAGTCAGTAAGAAGAGTCAGTCTTTTTGTCCTTAAGTTGGCATTGTGCCTTTTCTATTTAATTCCGATGCAAATTCTATGTTTCATCGTCAATAAGAAGGTCCAAGGGATACAGTAAACCTGGAGTGAAGCATCGGAAACTATAACTAGTGCCACAGGAATGGTTCAAAACATAGTCAGTATGAAGAGTCAGTCTTCTTGTATTTAAGTCGGCAATGTGCCTTTTGTATTTAATTCCGATGCAATTTCTGTGTTTCATCATCAATAAGATTGTCCAAGGGATACACTAAACCTGAAGTAAAGCTTCGGATTCTATAACTAGTGTCACAGGAATGGTACAAATCAATGTCAATAAGAAGAGTCGGTCTTCATGTACTTAAGTCGGCATTGTGCCTTTTCTATTGAATTCCGATGCAATTTCTGTGTTTCATCGTCAGTAAGAAGGTCCAAGGGATACAGTAAACCTGGAGTAAAGCATCGGAATCTATAACTAGTGTCACAAGAATGGTTAAAAACATAGAGACTAAGAAGAGTCAGTCTTCTTGTACTTAAGTCGACATTGTGCGTTTTCAATTTAATTCCGATGCAATTTCTGTGTTTCATCGTCAATAAGAAGGTCAGAGGGATACAATAGATCTGAGATGAAGCATCGGAATCTACAACTAATGTCACAGGAATGGTTCAAAACAAAGTCAGTAAGAAGAGTCAGTCTTCTTGTACTTGAGTCGGCATTGTGCCTCTTGCATTTAATTCCGATGCAATTTCTGTGTTTCATCGTCAATAAGAAGGTGCAAGGTATACAGTAAACCTGAAGTAAAGCATCGGAATCTATAACTAGTGTCACAGGAATGGTTCAAACTATAATCATAAGAAGAGTCCGTCTTCTTGTACTTAAGTCGGCATTGTGCTTTTCTATTTAATTCCGATGCAATTTCTGTGTTTCATCGTCAATTCGAAGGTCCTAGGGATACAGTAAACCTGGAGTGAAGCATCGGAATCTATAACTAGTGTCACAGGAATGGATCAAAACATAGACAGTAAGAAGAGTCAGTCTTCTTGTACTTAGGTCCGCATTGTGCCTTTTCTATTTAATTCCACTGCAATTTCTGTGTTTCATCGTCAATAAGAAGGTCAGAGGGATACAGTAGACCTGAAGTGAAGCATCGGAATCTATAACTAGTGTCACAGGAATGGTTCAAAACATAGCCTGCAAGAAGAGTCAGTCTTCTTGTGCTTAAGTCGGCATTGTGCCTTTTGTATCTAATTCCGATGCAATTTCCGTGTTTCATCGTCAATAAGAAGGTCCAAGGGATACAGTAAACCTGGAGTGAAGCACCGGAATCTATAACTAGTGTCAATGGAATGGTTCAAAACATAGACAGTAAGGAGAGTCAGTCTTCTTGTACTTAAGTCGCCATTGTGCTTTTGTATTTAATTCCGATGCAATTTCTGTGTTTCATCGACAATAAGAAGGTCAGAGGGATACAGTAAACCTGAAGTGAAGCATCGGAAACTATAACTAGTGTCACAGGAATGGTTCAAAACATAGACAGTAAGGAGAGTCAGTCTTCTTGTACTTAAGTCGGCATTGTGCTTTTGTATTTAATTCCGATGCAATTTCTGTGTTTCATCGACAATAAGAAGGTCAGAGGGATACAGTAAACCTGAAGTGAAGCATCGGAATCTATAACTAGTGTCACAGGAATGGTTCAAATCATAGAGAGTAGGAAGAGTTAGTCTTCTTGTACTTAAGTCGGCATTGTGCCTTTTGTATTTAATTCCGATGCAATTTCCGTGTTTCATCGTCAATAAGAAGGTCCAAGGGATATAGTAAACCAGGAGTGAAGCATCGGAATCTATAACTAGTGTCACAGGAATGGTTCAAAGCATAGACAGTAAGAAGAGTCAGTCTTCTTGTACTTAAGTCGGCATTGTGCCTTTTGTATTTAATTCCGATGCAATTTCTGTGTTTCATCGTCAACAAGAATGTCCAAGGGATACAGTAATCCTGAAGTGAAGCATCGGAATCTATAACTAGTGTCACAGAAATGGTTCCAAACATAGACAGTTGGAAGAGTAAGTCTTCTTATTCTTAAGTCGGCATTGTGCCTTTTGTATTTAATTCCGATGCAATTTCTGTGGTCCATCGTCAATAAGAAGGTCCAAGGGAAACGGTAAACTTGTAGTGAAGCATCGGAATCTATAACTAGTGTCACAGGAATGGTTCAAAACATAGACAGTACGAAGAGTCAGTCTTCTTGCACTGAAGTCGGCATTGTGGCTTTTGTAGTTAATTCCGATGTAATTTCTGTGATTCATCGTCAATAAGAAGGTCAGAGGGATACAGTAAACCTGAAGTGAAGCATCGGAATCTATAACTAGTGTCAATGGAATGGTTCAAAACCTAGTCAGTAAGAAGAGTCAGTCTTCTAGTCCTTAAGTCGGCATTGTGCCTTTTGTATTTAATTCCGATGCAATTTCTGTGTCTCATCGGCAATAAGGTCAGAGGGATACAGTAAACCAGAAGTGAAGCATCGGAATCAATAACTAGTGTCACAGGAATCGTTTAAAACATAGACAGTAGGAAGACTCAGTCTTCTTGTACCTACGTCGGCATTGTGCCTTTGGTATTTAATTCCGATGCAATTTCTGTGTTTCATCGTCAATAAGAAGGCCAGAGGGATACAGTAAACCTAAAGTGAAGCATCGGAATCAATAACTAGTGTCACAGGAATCGTTCAAATCATAGACAGTAGGAAGACTCAGTCTTCTTGTACCTAAGTCGGCATTGTGCCTTTTCTATTTAATTCCGATGCAATATCTGTGTTTCATCGTCAATAAGAAGGTCCAAGGGATACAGTAAACCTATAGTGAAGCATCGGAATATATAACTAGTGTCACAGGAATTGTTTAAAACAATGTCAGTAAGAAGAGTCAGTCTTCATGTCCTTAAGTCGGCATTGTGCATTTTGTATTTAATTCCGATGCAATTTGTGTGTTTCATCGTCAATAAGAAGGTCCAAGGGCTACAGTAATCCTGGAGTGAAGCATCGAAATCTATAACTAGTGTCACAGGAATGGTTCAAAACATATAGAGTAAGAAGAGTCAGTCTTCGTGTACTTAAGTCGGCATTGTGCCTTTTGTTTTTAATTCCGATGCCATTTCTGTGTTTCATCGTCAATAAGAAAGTCAGAGGGATACAGTAAACCTGAAGTGAAGCATCGGAATCTATAGCTAGTGTCACAGGATTGGTTCAAAACATAGTCAGTAAGAAGAGTCCGTCTTCTTGTCCATAAGACGGCATTGTGCCGTTTGTATTTAATTCCGATGCAATTTCTGTGTTTCATCGTCAATAAGACGGTCCAAGGGATACAGTATACCTGGAGTGAAGCATCCGAATCTATAACTAGTGTCAGAGGAATGGTTCAAAACATAGTCAGTAAGAAGAGTCCGTCTTCTTGTCCTTAAGACGGCATTGTGCCTTTTGTATTTAATTCCGATGCTTTTTCTGTGGTCCATCGTCAATAAGAAGGTCCAAGGGAAACGGTAAACTTGAAGTGAAGCATACGAATCTATAACTAGTGTCACAGGAATGGTTCAAAACATAGACAGTACGAAGAGTCAGTCTTCTTGTACTGAAGTCGCCATTGTGGCTTTTGTAGTTAATTCCGATGTAATTTCTGTGATTCATAGTCAATAAGAAAGTCAGAGGGATACAGTATACCTGAAGTGAAGCATCGGAAACTATAACTAGTGTCACAGGAATGGTTCAAAAAATAGTCAGTAGGAAGAGTCGGTTTTCAAGTACTTAAAACGGCATTGTGCCTTTTGTATTTAATTCCGATGCAATTTCTGTGTTTCATCGTCAATAAGAAGGTCCAAGGGATACAGTAAACCTGAAGTGAAGCATCGGAATCTATAACTAGTGTCACAGGAATGGTTCAAAACATAGACAGTAGGAAGAGTCTGTCTTCTTGTACTTAGGTCGGCATTTTGCCTTTTGTATTTAATTCCGATTAAATTTCTGTGTTTCATCGTCAATAAGAAGGTCCAAGGGATACAGTAAACCTGAAGTGAAGCATCGGAATCTATAACTAGTGTCACAGGAATGGTTCAAAACAGAGTCAGTAAGAAGAGTCAGTCCTCTTGTACTTAAGTCGGCATTGTGCATATTCTATTTAATTCCGATGCAATTTCTGTGTTTCATCGTCAATAAGAAGGTATAAGGGATACAGTAAACCTGAAGTGAAGCATCGGAATATATAACTAGTGTCACAGGATTGGTTCAAATCTTTGTCAGTAAGGAGAGTCAGTCTTCTTCTACTTAAGTCGGCATTGTGCCTTTTCTATTTAATTCCGATGCAATTTCTGTTGTTCATCGTCAATAAGATGGTCCAAGGGATACAGTAAACCATTAGTGAAGCATCGGAATCTACAACTAGTGTCACAGGAATGGTTCAAAACATAGGCAGTAAGAAGAGTCAGTCTTCTTATACTTAAGTTGACATTGTGTCTTTTCTATTTAATTCCGATGCAATTTGTGTGTTTCATCGTCAATAAGAAGGTCAAATGGATACAGTAAACCTGGAGTGAAGCATCGGAATCTATAACTAGTGTCACAGGAATGGTTCAAAACATAGACAGTAAGAAGAGACAGTCTTCGTGTACTTAAGTCGGCATTTTGCCTTTTGTATTTAATTCCGATGCAATTTCTGTGTTTCATCGTCAATAAGAAGGTCCAAGGGATACAGTAAACCTGAAGTGAAGCATCGGAATCTATAACTAGTGTCACAGGAATGGTTCAAAGCATAGTCAGTAAGAAGAGTCAGTAATCTTGTACTTAAGTCGGCATTGTACATTATCAATTTAATTCCGATGCAATTTATGTGTTTCATCGTCAATAACAAGGTCCAAGGGATACAGTAAACCTCTAGTGAGGCATCGGAATCTATAACTAGTGTCAATGGAATGGTTAAAACATAGACAGTAAGAAGAGTCAGTCTTCTTGTACTTAAGTCGACATTGTGCCTTTTTTATTTAATTCCGATGGAATTTCTGTGTTTCATCGTTAATAAGAAGGTCCAAGGGATACAGTAAACCAGAAGTGAAGCATCGGAATCTATAACTAGTGTCACACTAATGGTTCAAAACAAAGTCAGTAAGAAGTCAGTACGAAGAGTCAGTCTTCTTGTCCTTAAGTCGGCAGTGTGCCTTTTGTATTTAATTCCGATGCAATTTCTGTGTTTCATCGTCAATATGAAGGTCCAAGGGTACCGTAAACCTGGAGTGTAGCATCGGAATCTATAACTAGTGTCACAGGAATGGTTCAAAACATAGACAGTTAGTAGAGTCAGTTTTCGTGTACTTAAGTCGACATTTTGCCTTTTGTATTGATTTCCGATGCAATTTCCGTGTTTCATCGTCAATACGATGTTCCAAGGGATACAGAAAACCTGAAGTGATGCATCGGAATCTATAACTAGTGTCACAGGAATGGTTCAAAACATAGTCAGTAAGAAGAGTCAGTCTACTTGTACTTAAGTCGGCATTGTGCCTTTTCTATTTAATTCCGATGCAATTTCTGTATTTCATCGTCAATAACAAGGTCCAAGAAATACAGTAAACCTGGAGTGAAGCATCGGAATCTATAACTAGTGTCGATGGAATGGTTCAAAACATAGACAGTAAGAAGAGTCAGTCTTCATGTACTTAAGTCGGCATTGTTCCTTTTGTATTTAATTCCGATGCAATTTCTGTGTTTCATCGTCAACAAGAAGGTCAGAGGAATACAGTAAACCTGAAGTGAAGCATCGGAATCTATAGCTAGTGTCTCCGGAATGGTTCAATCATAGTCAGTAAGAAGAGTCAGTCCTCTTGTTCTTATGTCGGCATTGTGCCTTTTGTACTTATTTCAGATGCAATTTCTGTGTTTCATCGTCAATTAGAAGGTCCAAGGGATACAGTAAACCTCAACTGAAGCATCGGAATCTATAACTAGTGTCACAGGAATGGTTCAAAACATAGACACTAGGAAGAGTCAGTCTTCTTGTACTTAAGTCGGCATTGTGCCTTTTGTATTTAATTCCGATGCCATTTCTGTGATTCATCGTCAATAAGAAAGTCAGAGGGATACAGTAAACCTGAAGTGAAGCATCGGAATCTATAACTAGTGTCACTGGAATGGTTCAAAACATAGTCAGTACGAAGAGTCAGTCTTCTTGTCCTTAAGTCAGCATTGTGCCTTTTGTATTTAATTCCGATGCAATTTCTGTGTTTCATTGTCAATAAGAAGGTCCAAGGGATACAGTAAACCTGGAGTGAAGCATCGGAATCTATAACTAGTGTCACAGAAATGGTTCAAAACAGAGTCAGTAAGAAGAGTCAGTCCTCTTGTACTTAAGTCGGCATTGTGCATATTCTATTTAATTCCGATGCAATTTCTGTGTTTCATCGTCAATAAGAAGGTATAAGGGATACAGTAAACCTGAAGTGAAGCATCGGAATATATAACTAGTGTCACAGGATTGGTTCAAATCTTTGTCAGTAAGGAGAGTCAGTCTTCTTCTACTTAAGTCGGCATTGTGCCTTTTCTATTTAATTCCGATGCAATTTCTGTTGTTCATCGTCAATAAGATGGTCCAAGGGATACAGTAAACCATTAGTGAAGCATCGGAATCTACAACTAGTGTCACAGGAATGGTTCAAAACATAGGCAGTAAGAAGAGTCAGTCTTCTTATACTTAAGTTGACATTGTGTCTTTTCTATTTAATTCCGATGCAATTTGTGTGTTTCATCGTCAATAAGAAGGTCATATGGATACAGTAAACCTGGAGTGAAGCATCGGAATCTATAACTAGTGTCACAGGAATGGTTCAAAACATAGACAGTAAGAAGAGACAGTCTTCGTGTACTTAAGTCGGCATTTTGCCTTTTGTATTTAATTCCGATGCAATTTCTGTGTTTCATCGTCAATAAGAAGGTCCAAGGGATACAGTAAACCTGAAGTGAAGCATCGGAATCTATAACTAGTGTCACAGGAATGGTTCAAAGCATAGTCAGTAAGAAGAGTCAGTAATCTTGTACTTAAGTCGGCATTGTACATTATCAATTTAATTCCGATGCAATTTATGTGTTTCATCGTCAATAACAAGGTCCAAGGGATACAGTAAACCTCTAGTGAGGCATCGGAATCTATAACTAGTGTCAATGGAATGGTTAAAACATAGACAGTAAGAAGAGTCAGTCTTCTTGTACTTAAGTCGACATTGTGCCTTTTTTATTTAATTCCGATGGAATTTCTGTGTTTCATCGTTAATAAGAAGGTCCAAGGGATACAGTAAACCAGAAGTGAAGCATCGGAATCTATAACTAGTGTCACACTAATGGTTCAAAACAAAGTCAGTAAGAAGTCAGTACGAAGAGTCAGTCTTCTTGTCCTTAAGTCGGCAGTGTGCCTTTTGTATTTAATTCCGATGCAATTTCTGTGTTTCATCGTCAATATGAAGGTCCAAGGGTACCGTAAACCTGGAGTGTAGCATCGGAATCTATAACTAGTGTCACAGGAATGGTTCAAAACATAGACAGTTAGTAGAGTCAGTTTTCGTGTACTTAAGTCGACATTTTGCCTTTTGTATTGATTTCCGATGCAATTTCCGTGTTTCATCGTCAATACGATGTTCCAAGGGATACAGAAAACCTGAAGTGAAGCATCGGAATCTATAACTAGTGTCACAGGAATGGTTCAAAACATAGTCAGTAAGAAGAGTCAGTCTACTTGTACTTAAGTCGGCATTGTGCCTTTTCTATTTAATTCCGATGCAATTTCTGTATTTCATCGTCAATAACAAGGTCCAAGAAATACAGTAAACCTGGAGTGAAGCATCGGAATCTATAACTAGTGTCAATGGAATGGTTCAAAACATAGACAGTAAGAAGAGTCAGTCTTCATGTACTTAAGTCGGCATTGTTCCTTTTGTATTTAATTCCGATGCAATTTCTGTGTTTCATCGTCAACAAGAAGGTCAGAGGAATACAGTAAACCTGAAGTGAAGCATCGGAATCTATAGCTAGTGTCTCCGGAATGGTTCAATCATAGTCAGTAAGAAGAGTCAGTCCTCTTGTTCTTATGTCGGCATTGTGCCTTTTGTACTTATTTCAGATGCAATTTCTGTGTTTCATCGTCAATTAGAAGGTCCAAGGGATACAGTAAACCTCAACTGAAGCATCGGAATCTATAACTAGTGTCACAGGAATGGTTCAAAACATAGACACTAGGAAGAGTCAGTCTTCTTGTACTTAAGTCGGCATTGTGCCTTTTGTATTTAATTCCGATGCCATTTCTGTGATTCATCGTCAATAAGAAAGTCAGAGGGATACAGTAAACCTGAAGTGAAGCATCGGAATCTATAACTAGTGTCACTGGAATGGTTCAAAACATAGTCAGTACGAAGAGTCAGTCTTCTTGTCCTTAAGTCAGCATTGTGCCTTTTGTATTTAATTCCGATGCAATTTCTGTGTTTCATTGTCAATAAGAAGGTCCAAGGGATACAGTAAACCTGGAGTGAAGCATCGGAATCTATAACTAGTGTCACAGAAATGGTTCAAAACATAGACAGTAAGAGGAGTCTGTCTTCTTGTACTTAAGTCGGCATTGTGCCTTTTGTATTTAATTCTGATGCAATTTCTGTGTTTCATCGTCAATAAGAAGGTCCAAGGGATACAGTAAACCTCAAGTAAAGCATCGGAATCTATAACTAGTGTCACAGGAATGGTTCAAATCATAATCTGTAGGATTAGTCGGTCTTCATGTACTTAAGTCGGCATTGTGCATTTTGTATTTAATTGCGATCCAATTTCTGTGTTTCATCGTCAATAAGAAGGTCCAAGGGATACAGAATACCTGAAGTGAAGCATCGGAATCTATAACTAGTGTCACAGGAATGGTTCAAAACATAGACAGTAGGAAGAGTCAGTCTTCCTGTACTTCAGTCGGCATTGTGCATTTTGTATTTAATTCCGATGCAATTTCTGTGTTTCATCGTCAATAAGAAGGTCCAAGGGATACAGTAAACCTGACGTGAAGCATCGGAATCTAAAACTAGTGTCACACTAATGGTTCAAAACAAAGTCAGTAAGAAGAGTCAGTCTTCTTGTCCTTAAGTCGGCATTGTGACTTTTGTATTTAATTCCGATGCAATTTTTGTGTTTCGTCTGCAATAAGGTCAGAGGGATACAGTAAACCTGAAGTGAAGCATCGGAATCCATAACTAGTGTCACAGGAATGGTTCAAAACATAGACAGTAGGAAGAGTCAGTCTTCTTTTACTTAAGTTGGCATTGTGCCTTTGGTATTTAATTCCGATGCAATTTCTGTGTTTCATCGTCAATAAGAAGGTCAGAGGGATACAGTAAACCTGAAGTGAAGCATCGGAATCCAAAATTAGTGTCACAGGAATGGTTCAAAACATAGACCGTAGGAAGAGTCAGTCTTCTTGTACTTATGTCGGCATTGTGCCTTTTGTATTTAATTCCGATGCAATATCTGTGTTTCATCGTCAATAAGAAGGTCCAAGGTATACAGTAAACCTGAAGTGAAGCATCGGAATCTATAACTAGTGTCACAGGAATGGTTCAAATCATAGCCAGTAAGAAGAGTCAGCCTTCTTGTACATATGTCGGCATTGTGCCTTTTCTATTTAAGTCCGATGCAATTTCTGTGTTTCATCGTCAACAAGAAGGTCCAAGGGATACAGTAAACCAGGAGTGAAGCATCGGAATCCATAACTAGTGTCACAGGAATGGTTCAAAACATAGACAGTAAGAAGAGTCAGTCTTCTTATACTTAAGTCGACATTGTGCCTTATCTATTTAATTCCGATGCAATTTCTGTGTTTCATCGTCAATAAGAAGGTCAAAGGGATACAATAAACCTGAAGTGAAGCATCGGAATCTATAAGTAGTGTCACATGAATGGTTAAAATCAAAGTCAGAAAGAAGAGTCAGTCTTCTTGTCCTTAAGTCCGCATTGTGCCTTCTGTATTTCATTCCGATGCAATTTGTGTGTTTCATCGTCAATACGATGGTCCAAGGGATACAGTAAACCTGGAGTGAAGCATCGGAATGTAAAACAAGTGTCACAGGAATGGTTCAAAGCATAGACAGTAAGAAGAGTCAGTCTTCGTGTACGTATGTCGGCATTTTGCCTTTTGTTTTTAATTCCGATGCAATTTCTGTGTTTCATCGACAATAAGACGGTCCAAGGGATACAGTAAACCTGAAGTGAAGCATCGGAATCTATAACTAGTGTCACAGGAATGGTTCAAAATCATAGTCAGTAAGAAGAGTCAGTCTACCTGTACTTAAGTTGGCATTGTGCCTTTTCTATTTAATTCCTATGCAATTTCTGTGTTTCATCGTCAATAACAAGGTCCAAGAAATACAGTAAACCTGGAGTGAAGCATCGGAATCTATAACTAGTGTCAATGGAATGGTTCAAAACATAGAGAGTAAGAAGAGTCAGTCTTCATGTACTTAAGGCGGCATTGTTCCTTTTGTATTTAATTCCGATGCAATTTCTTTGTTTCATCTTCAACAAGAAGGTCAGAGGAATACAGTAAACCTGAAGTAAAGCATCGGAATCTATAGCTAGTGTCACAGGAATGGTTCAAAACATAGACACTAGGAAGAGTCAGTCTTCTTGTACTTAAGTCGGCATTGTGCCTTTTGTATTTAATTCCGATGCCATTTCTGTGTTTCATCGTCAATAAGAAAGTCAGAGGGATACAGTAAACCTGAAGTGAAGCATCGGAATCTATAACTAGTGTCACTGGAATGGTTCAAAACATAGTCAGTACGAAGAGTCAGTCTTCTTGTCCTTAAGTCAGCATTGTGCCTTTTGTATTTAATTCCGATGCAATTTCTGTGTTTCATTGTCAATAAGAAGGTCCAAGGGATACAGTAAAGCTGAATTGAAGCATCGGAATCTAAAACTAGTGTCACACTAATGGTTCAAAACAAAGTTAGTAAGAAGAGTCAGTCTTCTTGTCCTTAAGTCGGCAATGTGCCCTTTGTATTTAATTCCGATGCAATTTCTGTGTTTCATCGTCAATAAGAAGGTCAGAGGGATACAGTAAACCTGAAGTGAAGCATCGGAATCTATAACTAGTGTCACAGGAATGGTTCTAAGCATAGTCAGCAAGAAGAGTCAGTCTTCTTGTCCTTAAGTCGGCATTGTGACTTTTGTATTTAATTCCGATGCAATTTCTGTGTTTCATCGGCAATAAGGTCAGAGGGATACAGTAAACCTGAAGTGAAGCATCGGAATCCATAACTAGTGTCACAGGAATGGTACAAAACATAGACAGTAGGAAGAGTCAGTCTTCTTGTACTTAAGTTGGCATTGTGCCTTTGGTATTTAATTCCGATGCAATTTCTGTGTTTCATCGTCAATAAGAAGGTCAGAGGGATACAGTAAACCTGAAGTGAAGCATCGGAATCCAAAACTAGTGTCACAGGAATGGTTCAAAACATAGACCGTAGGAAGAGTCAGTCTTCTTGTACTTATGTCGGCATTGTGCCTTTTGTATTTAATTCCGATGCAATATCTGTGATTCATCGTCAATAAGAAGGTCCAAGGTATACAGTAAACCTGAAGTGAAGCATCGGAATCTATAACTAGTGTCACAGGAATGGTTCAAATCATAGCCAGTAAGAAGAGTCAGCCTTCTTGTACTTATGTCGGCATTGTGCCTTTTCTATTTAAGTCCGATGCAATTTCTGTGTTTCATCGTCAGCAAGAAGGTCCAAGGGATACAGTAAACCATGAGTGAAGCATCGGAATCCATAACTAGTGTCACAGGAATGGTTCAAAACATAGCCAGTAAGAAGAGTCAGTCTTCTTGTCCTTAAGTCGGCATTGTGCCTTTTGTATTTAATTCCGATGCAATATCTGTGTTTCATCGTCAATAAGACGGTCCAAGGGATACAGTAAACCTGGAGTGAAGCATCGGAATTTATAACTAGTGTCACACTAATGGTTCAAAACAAAGTCAGTAAGAAGAGTCAGTCTTCTTGTCCTTAAGTCGGCAATGTGCCCTTTGTATTTAATTCCGATGCAATTTCTGTGTTTCATCGTCAATAAGATGGTCAGAGGGATACAGTAAACCTGAAGTGAAGCATCGGAATCTATAACTAGTGTCACAGGAATGGTTCAAAGCATAGTCAGCAAGAAGAGTCAGTCTTCTTGTCCTTAGGTCGGAATTGTGACTTTTGTATTTAATTCCGATGCACTTTCTGTGTTTCATCGGCAAAAAGGTCAGAGGGATACAGTAAACCTGAAGTGAAGCATCGGAATCCATAACTAGTGTCACAGGAATGGTTCAAAACATAGACAGTAGGAAGAGTCAGTCTTCTTGTACTTATGTCGGCATTGTGCCTTTTGTATTTAATTCCGATGCAATATCTGTGTTTCATCGTCAATAAGAGGGTCCAAGGTATACAGTAAACCTGAAGTGAAGCATCGGAATCTATAACTAGTGTCACAGGAATGGTTCAAATCATAGCCAGTAAGAAGAGACAGCCTTCTTGTACTTATGTCGGCATTGTGCCTTTTCCATTTAAGTCCGATGCAATTTCTGTGTTTCATCGTCAACAAGAAGGTCCAAGGGATACAGTAAACCAGGAGTGAAGCATCGGAATCCATAACTAGTGTCACAGGAATTGTTCAAAACATAGACAGTAAGAAGAGTCAGTCTTCTTATACTTAAGTCGACATTGTGCCTTTTCTATTTAATTCCGATGCATGTTCTGTGTTTCATCGTCAATAAGAAGGTCAAAGGGATACAATAAACCTGAAGTGAAGCATCGGAATCTATAACTAGTGTCACAGGATTGGTTAAAAACAAAGTCAGTAAGAAGAGTCAGTCTTCTTGTCCTTAAGTCGGCATTGTGACAACTGTATTTCATTCCGATGCAATTTGTGTGTTTCATCGTCAATAAGATGGTCCAAGGGATACAGTAAACCTGGAGTGAAGCATCGGAATGTAAAACAAGTGTCACAGGAATGGTTCAAAGCATAGACAGTAAGAAGAGTCAGTCTTCGTGTACGTATGTCGGCATTTTGCCTTTTGTAATTAATTCCGATGCAATTTCTGTGTTTCATCGTCAATAAGACGGTCCAAGGGATACAGTAAACCAGAAGTGAAGCATCGGAATCTATAACTAGTGTCACAGGAATGGTTCAAATTATAGTGAGTAAGAAGAGTCAGTCTTCTTGTACTTAAGTCGGCATTGTGCCTTTTCTATTTAATTCCGATGCAATTGCTGTGTTTCATCGTCAATAACAAGGTCCAAGGGATACAGTAAACCTGGAGTGAAGCATCGGAATCTATAACTAGTTTCAATGGAATGGTTCTAAACATAGACGGTAAGAAGTGTCAGTCATCTTGTACTTAATTCGGCATTGTGCCTTTTGTATTTATTTCCGATGCCATTTCCGTGTTTCATCGTCATTACGAAAGTCAGAGGGATACAGTAAACCTGAAGTGAACACATCGGAACCTATAGCTAGTGTCACAGGAATGGTTCAAAACATAGTCAGTAAGAAGAGTCAGTCTTCTTGTCCTTAAGTCGGCATTGTGCCTTTTGTATTTAATTCCGATGCAATTTCTGTGTTTCATCGTCAATAAGACGGTCCAAGGGATACAGTAAACCTGGAGTGAAGCATCGGAATCTATAACTAGTGTCACAGGAACGGTTCAAACATAGTCAGTAAAAAGAGTCAGTCTTCTTGTTTTTAAGTCGGCATTGTGCCTTTTGTATATAATTCCGATGCAATTTCTGTGTTACATCGTCAACAAGAAGGTCCAAGGGATACAGTAAACCTGAAGTGAAGCATCGGAATCTATAACTAGTGTCACAGGAATGGTTCAAAAACTAAGTCAGTAGGAAGAGTCGGTCTTCATGTACTTAAGTCGAGATTGTGCCTTTTGTATTTAATTCCGATGCAATTTCTGTGTTTCATCGTCAATAAGAAGGTCCAAGGGATACAGTAAACCTGAAGTGAAGCATCGGAATCTATAACTAGTGTCACAGGAATGGTTCAAATCATAGACAGTAGGAAGAGTCAGTCTTCTTGTACTTATGTCGGCATTGTGCCTTTTGTATTTAATTCCGATGCAATTTATGTGTTTCATCGTCAATAAGAAGGTCCAAGGGATACAGTAAACCTGAAGTGAAGCAGCGGAATCTATAACTAGAGTCACACTAATGGTTCAAAAGAAAGTCAGTAAGAAGAGTCAGTCTTCTTGTCCTTAAGTCGGCATTGTGCCTTTTGTATTTAATTCCGATGCAATTTCCGTGTTTCATCGTCAATAAGAAGGTCTAAGGGATACAGTAAACCAGGAGTGTAGCATCGGAATCTATAACTAGTGTCACAGGAATGGTTCAAAACATAGTCAGTAAGAAGAGTCTGTCTTCTTGTACTTAAGTCGGCATTGTGCCTTTTCTATTTAATTCCGATGCAATTTCTCTGTTTCATCGTCAATAACAAGGTCCAAGGGATACAGTAAACCTGGAGTGAAGCATCGGAATCTATAACTAGTGTCAATGGAACGGTTGAAAACATAGACAGTAAGAAGAGTCAGTCTTCTTGTACTTAAGACGGCATTGTGCCTTTTGTATTTAATTCCGATGCAATTTCTGTGTTACATCGTCAACAAGAAGGTCAGAGGGATACAGTAAACCTGAAGTGAAGCATCGGAATCTATAGCTAGTGTCACAGGAACGGTTCAAACATAGTCAGTAAGAAGAGTCAGTCTTCTTGTTTTTAAGTCGGCATTGTGCCTTTTGTATACAATTCCGATGCAATTTCTGTGTTACATCGTCAATAAGAAGGTCCAAGGGATACAGTAAACCTCAAGTGAAGCATCGTAACCTATAACTAGTGTCACAGGAATGGTCAAAACATAGTCAGTGGGAGGAGTCGGTCCTCATGTACTTAAGACGGCATTGTGCCTTTTGTATTTAATTCCGATGCAATTTCTGTGTTTCATCGTCAATAAGAATGTCCAAGGGATACAGTAAACCTGAAGTGACGCATCGGAATCTATAACTAGTGTCACACTAATGCTTCAAACAAAGTCAGGAAGAAGAGTCAATCATCTTGTCCTTAAGTCGGCATTGTGCCTTTTGTATTTAATTCCGATGCAATTTCTGTGTTTCATCGTCAATAAGGAGGTTAGAGGGATACAGTAAACCTGAAGAAAAGCATCGGAATCTATAACTAGTGTCACAGGAGTGGTTCAAATCATAGTCATTAAGAAGAGTCATTCTTCTTGTCCTTAAGTCGGCATTGTGCCTTTTGTATTTAATTCCGATGCAATTTCAGTGTTTCATCGTCAACAAGAAGGTCCGAGGGATACAGTAAACCTGAAGTGAAGCATCGGAATTTGTAGCTAGTGTCACAGGAACGGTTCAAACATTGTTAGTAAGAAGAGTCACTCTTCTTGTTTTTAAGTCGGCATTGTGGCTTTTGTATTTATATCCGATGCAATTTCTGTGTTACATCGTCAATAAGAAGGTCCAAGGGATACAGTAAACCTCAAGTGAAGCATCGGAATCTATAACTAGCGTCACAGGAATGGTTCAAAACATAGACACTAGGAAGAGT
This sequence comes from Schistocerca piceifrons, assembly GCF_021461385.2. NCBI lineage: Eukaryota > Metazoa > Arthropoda > Insecta > Orthoptera > Acrididae > Schistocerca > Schistocerca piceifrons. The sequence continues at coordinate 81,793 of NW_025728956.1, read as the reverse complement.
CACCCTTCTTGTACTTAAGTCGGCATTGTGCATTTTGTATTTAATTCCGATGCAATTTCTGTGTTTCATCGTCAATAACAAGGTCCAAGGGATACAGTAAACCTGAAGTGAAGTTTCGGAATCTATAACTAGTGTCACACTAATGCTTCAAACAAAGTCAGTAAGAAGAGTCAGTCATCTTGTCCTTAAGTCGGCATTGTGCCTTTTGTATTTAATTCCGATGCAATTTCTGTGTTTCATCGTCAATAAGGAGGTTAGAGGGATACAGTAAACCTGAAGAGAAGCATCGGAATCTATAACTAGTGTCACAGGAGTGGTTCAAAACATAGTCATTAAGAAGAGTCAGTCTTTTTGTCCTTAAGTCGGCATTGTGCCTTTTGTATTTAATTCCGATGCAATTTCTGTGTTTCATCGGCAATAATGTCAGAGGGATACAGTAAACCTGAAGTGAAGCATCGGAATCTATAACTAGTGTCACAGGAATGGTTCAAAACATAGACAGTAGGAAGAGTCAGTCTTCTTGCACTTAAGTCGGCATTGTGCCTTTGGTATTTAATTCCGATGCAATTTCTGTGTTTCATCGACAATAAGAAGGTCAGAGGGATACAATAAACCTGAAGTGAGGGGTCGGAATCACAAACTAGTGTCACAGGAATGGTTCAAAGCATAGACAATAGGAAGAGTCGGTCATCTTGTACTTAAGTCGGAATTGTGCCTTTTGTATTTAATTCCGATGCAATTTCTGTGTTTCATCGTCAATAAGAAGGTCCAAAGGATACAGTAAACCTGAAGTGAAGCTTCGGAATCTATAACTAGTGTCACACTAATGCTTCAAACAAAGTCAGTAAGAAGAGTCAGTCATCTTGTCCTTAAGTCGGCATTGTGCCTTTTGTATTTAATTCCGATGCAATTTCTGTGTTTCATCGTCAATAAGGAGGTTAGAGGGATACAGTAAACCTGAAGAGAAGCATCGGAATCTATAACTAGTGTCACAGGAGTGGTTCAAAACATAGTCATTAAGAAGAGTCAGTCTTTTTGTCCTTAAGTCGTCATTGTGCCTTTTGTATTTAATTCCGATGCAATTTCTGTGTTTCATCGGCAATAAGGTCAGAGGGATACAGTAAACCTGAAGTGAAGCATCGGAATCTATAACTAGTGTCACAGGAATGGTTCAAAACATAGACAGTAGGAAGAGTCAGTCTTCTTGCACTTAAGTCGGCATTGTGCCTTTGGTATTTAATTCCGATGCAATTTCTGTGTTTCATCGACAATAAGAAGGTCAGAGGGATACAATAAACCTGAAGTGAGGCGTCGGAATCACAAACTAGTGTCACAGGAATGTTTCAAAACATAGACAGTAGGAAGAGTCAGTCTTCTTGTACTTAAGTCGGCATTGTGCCTTTTGTATTTCATTCCGATGCAATTTCTGTGTTTCATCGTCAATAAGAAGGTCCAACGTATACAGTAAACCTGAAGTGAAGCATCGGAATCTATAACTAGTGTCACAGGAATGGTTCAAACATAGTCAGTAAGAAGAGTCAGTCTTCTTGTACTTAAGCCGGCAGTGTGCCTTTTCTATTTAATTCCGATGCAATTTCTGTGTTTCATCGTCAACAAGAAGGTCCAAGGGATACAGTAAACCAGGAGTGAAGCATCGGAATCTATAACTAGTTTGACAGGAGTGGTTCAAAACATAGACAGTAAGAAGAGTCAGTCTTCTTATACTTAAGTCGACCTTGTGCCTTTTCTATTTAATTCCGATGCAAATTCTGTGTTTCATCGTCAATAAGCAGGCCAGAGGGATACAATAAACCTGATGTGAAGCATCGGAATCTGTAACTAGTGTCACAGGAATGGTTCAAATCAAAGTCAGTAAGAAGAGGAAGTCTTCTTGTACTTAAGTCGGCATTGTGCCTTTTCTATTTAAATCCGATGTAATTTCTGTGTTTCATCGTCAATAACAAGGTCCAAGGGATACAGTAAACCTGGAGTGAAGCATCGGTATCTATAACTAGTGTCACAGTAATCATTCTAAACATAGACAGTAAGAAGAGTCAGTCTTCGTGTACTTAAGTCGGCATTTTGCCTTTTGTATTTAATTCCGATGCAGTTTCTGTGTTTCAACGTCGATAAGAAGGTCCAAGGCATACATTAAACCTGAAGTGAAGCATCGGAATCTATAACTAGTGTCACAGGAATGGTTCAAAACATAGTCAGTAGGAAGAGTCAGTCTTCTTGTACTTAAGTCGGCATTGTGCCTTTTCTATTTAATTCCGATGCAATTTCTGTGTTTCATCGTCAATAAGAAAGTCAGAGAGATAAAGTAAACCTGAAGTGAAGCATCGGAATCTATAACTAGTGTCACAGGAATGGTTCAAAACATAGACAGTAGGAAGAGTCAGTCTTCTTGCACTTAAGTCGGCATTGTGCCTTTGGTATTTAATTCCGATGCAATTTCTGTGTTTCATCGACAATAAGAAGGTCAGAGGGATACAATAAACCTGAAGTGAGGCGTCGGAATCACAAAGTAGTGTCACAGGAATGTTTCAAAGCATAGACAGTAGGAAGAGTCAGTCTTCTTGTACTTAAGTCGGCATTGTGCCTTTTGTATTTCATTCCGATGCAATTTCTGTGTTTCATCGTCAATAAGAAGGTCCAACGTATACAGTAAACCTGAAGTGAAGCATCGGAATCTATAACTAGTGTCACAGGAATGGTTCAAACATAGTCAGTAAGAAGAGTCAGTCTTCTTGTACTTAAGCCGGCAGTGTGCCTTTTCTATTTAATTCCGATGCAATTTCTGTGTTTCATCGTCAACAAGAAGGTCCAAGGGATACAGTAAACCAGGAGTGAAGCATCGGAATCTATAACTAATTTCACAGGAGTGGTTCAAAACATAGACAGTAAGAAGAGTCAGTCTTCTTATACTTAAGTCGACATTGTGCCTTTTGTATTTAATTCCGATGCAACTTCTGTGCTTCATAGTCAATAAGAAGGTCCAAGGGATACAGTAAACCAGAAGTGAAGCATCGGAATCTATAACTAGTCTCACACTAATAGTTCAAAACAATGCCAGTAAGAAGAGTCAGTCTTCTTGTCCTTAAGTCGGCATTGTGCTTTTTGTATTTAATTCCGATGCAATTTCTGTGTTTCATCGTCAATAAGAAGGTCCAAGGGATACAGTAAACCAGGAGTGTAGCATCGGAATCTATAACTAGTGTCACAGGAATGGGTCAAAACATAGACAGTAAGATGAGTCAGTCTTCGTGTACTTATGTCGGCATTTTGCCTTTTGTATTTAATTCCGATGCAATCTACGTGTTTCATCGTCAATAAGAAGGTACAAGGGATACAGTAAACCTGAAGTGAAGCATCGGAATCTATAACTAGTGTCACAGGAACGGTTCAAAACATAGTCATTAAGAGGAGTCAGTCTTCTTGTACTTAAGTCGGCATTGTGCCTTTTGTATTTAATTCCGATGCAATTTCTGTGTTTCATCATCAACAAGAAGGTCAGAGGGATACAGTAAACCTGAAGTGAAGCATAGGATCCGATAGCTAGTGTCACAGGAATGGTTCAAACATAGTCAGTAAGAAGAGTCAGTCTTCTTGTTCTTAAGTCGGCATTGTGCATTTTGTACTTAATTCCGATGCAATTTCTGTGTTTAATCGTCAATACGAAGGTCCAAGGGATACAGTAAACCTCAAGAGAAGCATCGGAATCTATAACTAGTGTCACAGGAATGCTTCAAAACATAGACACTAGAAAGAGTCAGTCTTCTTGTACTTAAGTCGGCATTGTGCCTTTTGTATTTAATTCCGATGCAATTTCTGTGTTTCATCGTCAATAAGAAGGTCCAAGGGATACAGTAAACCTCAAGTGAAGCATCGTAACCTATAACTAGTGTCACAGGAATGGTCAAAACATTGTCAGTGGGAGGAGTCGGTCATCATGTACTTAAGTCGGCATTGTGCCTTTTGTATTTAATTCCGATGCAATTTCTGTGTTTCATCGTCAATAAGAAGGTCCAAGGGATACCGTAAGCCTGATGTGAAGCATCGGAATATATAACTAGTGTCACAGGAATGGTTCAAAGCATGGACAGTAGGAAGAGTCAGTCATCTTGTACTTAAGTCGGCATTGTGCCTTTTGTATTTAATTCCGATGACATTTCTGAGTTTCATCGTCAATAAGAAGGTCCAAGGGATACAGTAAACCTGAAGTGAAGCATCGGAATCTATAACTAGTGTCACACTAATGCTTCAAACAAAGTCAGTAAGAAGAGTCAGTCATCTTGTCCTTAAGTCGGCATTGTGCCTTTTGTATTTAATTCCGATGCAATTTCTGTGTTTCATTGTCGATAAGGAGGTTAGAGGGATACAGTAAACCTGAAGAGAAGCATCGGAATCTATAACTAGTGTCATAGGAGTGGTTCAAAACATAGTCATTAAAAAGAGTCAGTCTTCTTGTCCTTAAGTCGGCATTGTGCCTTTTGTATTTAATTCCGATGCAATTTCTGTGTTTCATCGGCAATAAGGTCAGAGGGATACAGTAAACCTGAAGTGAAGCATCGGAATCTATAACTAGTGTCACAGGAATGGTTCAAAACATAGACAGTAGGAAGAGTCAGTCTTCTTGTACTTAAGTCGGCATTGTGCCCTTGGTATTTCATTCCGATGCAATTACTGTGTTTCATCGACAATAAGAAGGTCAGAGGGATACAGTAAACCTGAAGTGAGGCATCGGAATCCCAAACTAGTGTCACAGGAATGGTTCAAAACATAGACAGTAGGAAGAGTTAGTCTTCATGTACTTAAGTCGGCATTTTGCCTTTTGTATTTAATTCCGATGCAATTTCCGTGTTTCATCGTCAATAAGAAGGTCCAAGGGATACAGTAAACCTGAAGTGAAGCATCGGAATCTATAACTAGTGTCACAGGAATGGTTCAAAGCATAGTCAGTAAGAAGAGTCTGTCTTCTTGTACTTAAGTCAGCATTGTGCCTTTTCTATTTAATTCCGATGCAATTTCTCTGTTTCATCGTCAATAACAAGGTCCAAGGGATACGGTAAACCTGGAGTGAAGCATCGGAATCAATAACTAGTGTCAATGGAATGGTTCAAAACATAGACACTAAGAAGAGTCAGTCTTCTTGTACTTAAGTCGGCATTGTGCCTTTTGTATTTAATTCCGATGCAATTTCAGTGTTTCATCGTCAACAAGAAGGTCAGAGGGATACAGTAAACCTGAAGTGAAGCATCGGAATCTGTAGCTAGTGTCACAGGAACGGTTCAAACATAGTCAGTAAGAAGAGTCTGTCTTCTTGTTTTTAAGTCGGCATTGTGCCTTTTCTATTTAATTCCGATGCAATTTCTGTGTTACATCGTCAATAAGAAGGTCCAAGGGATACAGTAAACCTCAAGTGAAGCATCGGAATCTATAACAAGCGTCACAGGAATGGTTCAAAACATAGACACTAGGAAGAGTCACTCTTCTTGTACTTAAGTCGGCATTGTGCATTTTGTATTTAATTCCGATACAATTTCTGTGTTTCATCGTCAATAAGAAAGTCAGGGGGATACAGTAAATCTGAAGTGAAGCATCGGAATCTATAACTAGTGTCACAGGAGTGGTTCAAAACATAGTCATTAAAAAGAGTCAGTCTTGTTGTCCTTAAGTCGGCATTGTGCCTTTTGTATTTAATTCCGATGCAATTTCTGTGTTTCATCGGCAATAAGGTCAGAGGGATACAGTAAACCTGAAGTGAAGCATCGGAATCTATAACTAGTGTCACAGGAATGGTTCAAAACGTAGACTGTAGGAAGAGTCAGTCTTCTTGTACTTAAGTCGGCATTGTGCCTTTGGTATTTAATTCCGATGCAATTTCTGTGTTTCATCGACATTAAGAAGGTCAGAGGGATACAGTAAACCTGAAGTGAGGCATCGGAATCCCAAACTAGTGTCACAGGAATGGTTCAAAACATAGACAGTAGGAAGAGTTAGTCTTCATGTACTTAAGTCGGCATTTTGCCTTTTGTATTTAATTCCGATGCAATTTCCGTGTTTCATCGTCAATAAGAAGGTCCAAGGGATACAGTAAACCTGAAGTGAAGCATCGGAATCTATAACTAGTGTCACAGGAATGGTTCAAAACATAGTCAGTAAGAAGAGTCTGTCTTCTTGTACTTAAGTCGGCATTGTGCCTTTTCTATTTAATTCCGATGCAATTTCTCTGTTTCATCGTCAATAACAAGGTCCAAGGGATACGGTAAACCTGGAGTGAAGCATCGGAATCTATAACTAGTGTCAATGGAATGGTTCAAAACATAGACACTAAGAAGAGTCAGTCTTCTTGTACTTAAGTCGGCATTGTGCCTTTTGTATTTCATTCCGATGCAATTTCAGTGTTTCATCGTCAACAAGAAGGTCAGAGGGATACAGTAAACATGAAGTGAAGCATCTGAATCTGTAGCTAGTGTCACAGGAACGGTTCAAACATAGTCAGTAAGAAGAGTCAGTCTTCTTGTTTTTAAGTCGGCATTGTGCCTTTTGTATTTAATTCCGATGCAATTTCTGTGTTACATCGTCCATAAGAAGGTCCAAGGGTTACAGTAAACCTCAAGTGAAGCATCGGAATCTATAACTAGCGTCACAGGAATGGTTCTAAACATAGACACTAGGAAGAGTCACTCTTCTTGTACTTAAATCGGCATTGTGCATTTTGTATTTAATTCCGATGCAACTTCTGTGCTTCATTGTCAATAAGAAGGTCCAAGGGATACAGTAAACCAGAAGTGAAGCATCGGAATCTATAACTAGTCTCACACTAATAGTTCAAAACAAAGCCAGTAAGAAGAGTCAGTCTTCTTGTCCTTAAGTCGGCATTGTGCTTTTTGTATTTAATTCCGATGCAATTTCTGTGTTTCATCGTCAATAAGAAGGTCCAAGGGATACAGTAAACCAGGAGTGTAGCATCGGAATCTATAACTAGTGTCACAGGAATGGGTCAACACATAGACAGTAAGATGAGTCAGTCTTCTTGTCCTTAAGTCGGCATTGTGCTTTTTGTATTTAATTCCGATGCAATTTCTGTGTTTCATCGTCAATAAGAAGGTCCAAGGGATACAGTAAACCAGGAGTGTAGCATCGGAATCTATAACTAGTGTCACAGGAATGGGTCAACACATAGACAGTAAGAAGAGTCAGTCTTCTTGTACTTAAGTCGGCATTGTGCCTTTTGTATTTAATTCCGATGCAATTTCTGTGTTTCATCATCAACAAGAAGGTCAGAGGGATTCAGTAAACCTCAAGAGAAGCATCGGAATCTATAACTAGTGTCACAGGAGTGGTTCAAATCATAGTCATTAAGAAGAGTCAGTCTTCTTGTACTTAAGTCGTTATTGTGCCTTTTGTGTTTAATTCTGATGCCATTTCTGTGTTTCATCGTCAATACGAAAGTCAGAGGGATACAGTAAACCTGAAGTGAAGCATCGGAATCAATAGCTAGTGTCACAGGAATGGTTCAAAACATAGTCAATAATAAGAGTCAGTCTTCTTGTCCTTAATTCGGCATTGTGCCTTTTGTATTTAATTCCGATGCAATTTCTGTGTTTCATCGTCAATAAGAAGGCCAAGCGATACAGTAAACCTGGAGTGAAGCATCGGAATCTATAACTAGTGTCACAGGAATGGTTCAAAACATAGACAGTGAGATGAGTCAGTCCTCTTGTACTTAAGTCGGCATTGTGCCTTTTGTATTTAATTCCGATGCAATTTCTGTGTTTCATCGTCAATACGAAGGTCGAAGGGATACAGTAAACCTGAAGTGAAGCATCGGAATGTATAACTAGTGTCACAGGAATGGTTTAAACATAGACAGTAGGAAAAGTTAGTCTTCTAGTACTTAAGTCGTCATTGTGCCTTTTGTATTTAATTCCGATGCAATTTCTGTGTTTCATCGTCAATCAGAAGGTAAGAGGGAAACAGTAAACCTGAAGTGAAGCATCGGAATCTATAGCTAGTGTCACAGGAATGGTTCAAATCATAGCCAGTAAGAAGAGTCAGTCTTCTTGTCCTTAAGTCGGCATTGTGCCTTTTGTATTTAATTCCGAAACAATTTCTGTGTTTCATCGCAAATAAGAAGGCCCAAGGGATACAGTAAACGTCAAGTGAAGCATCGGAATCTATAACTAGTGTCACAGGAATGGTTCAAACAAAGTCAGTAAGAAGAGTCAGTCTTCATGTCCTTAAGTCGGCATTGTGCCTTTTGCATTTAATTTCGATGCAATTTGTGTCACAGGAATGGTTCAAAACATAGTCAGTAGGAAGAGTCGGTCTTCATGTACTTAAGTCGGCATTGTGCCTTTTGTATTTAATTCCGATGCAATTTCTGTGGTCCATCGTCAATAAGAAGGTCCAAGGGAAACGTTAAACTTGAAGTGAAGCATCGGAATCTATAACTAGTGTCACAGGAATGGTTCAAAACATAGACAGTAAGATGAGTCAGTCCTCTTGTACTGAAGTCGGCATTGTGGCTTTTGTAGTTAATTCCGATGTAATTTCTGTGATTCATCGTCAATAAGAAGGTCAGACGGATACAGTAAACCTGAAGTGAAGCATCGGAATCTATAACTAGTGTCAATGGAATGGTTCAAAACATAGTCAGTAAGAAGAGTCAGTCTTCTAGTCCTTAAGTCGGCATTGTGCCTTTTGTATTTAATTCCGATGCAATTTCTGTGTCTCATCGGCAATAAGGTCAGAGGGATACAGTAAACCTGAAGTGAAGCATCGGAATCAATAACTAGTGTCACAGGAATCGTTCAAAACATAGACAGTAAGAAGACTCAGTCTTCTTGTACCTAAGTCGGCATTGTGCCTTTTCTATTTAATTCCGATGTAATATCTGTGTTTCGTCGTCAATAAGAAGGTCCAAGGGATACAGTAAACCTGGAGTGAAGCATCGGAATATATAACTAGTGTCACAGGAATTGTTCAAAACAATGTCAGTAAGAAGAGTCAGTCTTCATGTCCTTAAGTCGGCATTGTGCATTTTGTATTTAATTCCGATGCAATTTGTGTGTTTCATCGTCAATAAGAAGGTCCAAGGGATACAGTAAACCTGGAGTGAAGCATCGGAATCTATAACTAGTGTCACAGGAATGGTTCAAAACATAGACAGTAAGAAGAGTCAGTCTTCGTGCACTTAAGTCGGCATTGTGCCTTTTGTTTTTAATTCCGATGCCATTTCTGTGTTTCATCGTCAATAAGAAAGTCAGAGGGATACAGTAAACCTGAAGTGAAGCATCGGAATCTATAGCTAGTGTCACAGGATTGGTTCAAAACATAGTCAGTAAGAAGAGTCAGTCTTCTTGTCCTTATGACGGCATTGTGCCTTTTGTTTTTAATTCCGATGCAATTTCTGTGTTTCATCGTCAATACGACGGTCCAAGGGATACAGTAAACCTGGAGTGAAGCATCCGAATCTATAACTAGTGTCAGAGGAATGGTTCAAAACATAGACAGTAAGGAGAATCAGTCTTCTTGTACTTAAGTCGGCATTGTGCGTTTTGTATTTAATTCCGATGCAATTTCTGTGTTTCATCGTCAATAAGAAGGTCCAAGGGATACAGTAAACCTGAAGTGAAGCATCGGAATCTTTAACTAGTGTCACAGGAGTGGTTCAAAACATAGTCAGTAGGAAGAGTCGGGCTTCATGTACTTAAGTCGGCATTGTGATTTTTGTATTTAATTTCGATCCAATTTCTGTGTTTCATAGTCAATAAGAAGGTCAGAGCGATACAGTAAACCTGAAGTGGAGCATCGGAAACTGTAACTAGTGTCACAGGAAAGGTTAAAACATAGACAGTAGGAAGAGTCAATCTTCTTGTACTTAAGTCGGCATTCTGCATTTTGTATTTAATTCCGATGCAATTTCTGTGTTTCATCGTCAATAAGAAGGTCCAAGGGATACAGTAAACCTGGAGTGTAGCATCGGAATCTATAACTAGTGTCACAGGAATGGTTCAAAGGATAGACAGTAAGAAGAGTCAGTCTTCTTGTACTTAAGTCGGCATTGTGCCTTTTCTATTTAATTCCGATGCAATTTCTGTGTTTCATCGACAATAACAAGGTCCAAGGGATACAGTAAACCTCGAGTGAAGCATCGGAATCTATAACTAGTATCAATGGAGTGGTTCAAAACATAGACAGTAGGAAGAGTCAATCTTCTTGTACTTAAGTCGGCATTGTGCCTTTTGTATTTAATTCCGATGTAATTTCTGTGTTTCATCGTCAACAAGATGGTCAGAAATATACAGTAAACCTGAAGTGAAGCATCGGAATTTATAGCTAGTGTCACAGGAATTGCTCATACATAGTCAGTAAGGAGAGTCAGTCTTCTTGTTCGTAAGTCGGCATTGTGCCTATTGTACTAAATTCTGATGCAATTTATGTGATTAATCGTCAATAAGAAGTTCCAAGGGATACAGTAAACCTCAAGTGAAGCATCGGAATCTATAACTAGTGTCGCAGGAATGGTTCGAAACATAGACACTAGGATGAGTCAGTCTTCTTGTACTTAAGTCGGCATTGTGCCTTTTGTATTTAATTCCGATGCCATTTCAGTGTTTCATCGTCAACAAGAAAGTCAGAGGGATACAGTAAACCTGAAGTGAAGCATCGGAATCTATAGCTAGTGTCACAGGAATGGTTCAAATCATAGTCAGTGGGAAGAGTCAGTCTTCTTGTCCTTAAGTCGGTATTGTGCCCTTTGTATTTAATTTCGATGCAATTTCTGTGTTTCATCGTCAATAAGACGGTCCAAGGGATACAGTAAACCTGGAGTGGAGCATCGAAATCTTTAACTAGTGTCACAGGAATGGTTCAAACATAGACAGTAAGAAGAGTCAGTCTTCTTGTACTTAAGACGGTTTGTGCCTTTTGTACTTAATTCCGATGCCATTTCTGTGTTTCATCGTCAATAAAAAAGTAAGAGGGTTACAGTAAACCTGAAGTGAAGCATCGGATTCTATAGCTAGTGTCACAGGAATGGTTCAAAACATAGTCAGTAAGAAGAGTCAGTCTTCTTGTCCTTAAGTCGTCATTGTGCCTTTTGTATTTAATTCCGATGCAATTTCTGTGTTTCATCGTCAATAAGACGGTCCAAGGGATACAGTAAACCTGGGGTGAAGCATCGGAATCTATAACGAGTGTCACAGGAATGGTTCAAAACATAGACAGTAAGAAGAGTCAGTTTTCTTGTACTTAAGTCGGCATTGTGCCTTTTGTGTATAACTCCCATGCAATTTGTGTGATTCATCGTCAATAAGAAGATCCAAGGGATACAATAAACCTCAAGTGAAGCATCGGAATCTATAACTAGTGGCACAGGAATGGTGCAAAAAATAGTCAGTAGGAAGAGTCGGTTTTCAAGTACTTAAAACGGCATTGTGCCTTTTGTATTTAATTCCGATGCAATTTCTGTGTTTCATCGTCAATAAGAAGGTCCAAGGGATACAGTAAACCTGAAGTGAAGCATCGGAATCTATAACTAGTGTCACAGGAATGGTTCAAAACATAGTCAGTAAGAAGAGTCAGTCCTCTTGTACTTAAGTCGGCATTGTGCCTCTTGTATTTAATTCCGATGCAATTTCTGTGTTTCATCGTCAATACGACGGTCCAAGGGATACAGTAAACATGGAGTGAAGCATCCGAATCTATAACTAGTGTCAGAGGAATGGTTCAAAACATAGACAGTAAGGAGAGTCAGTCTTCTTGTACTTAAGTCGGCATTGTGCCTTTTGTATTTAATTCCGATGCAATTTCTGTGTTTCATCGTCAATAAGAAGGTCCAAGGGATACAGTAAACCTGAAGTGAAGCATCGGAATCTTTAACTAGTGTCACAGGAATGGTTCAAAACATAGTCAGTAGGAAGAGTCGTTCTTCATGTACTTAAGTCAGCATTGTCATTTTTGTATTTAATTTCGATCCCATTTCTGTGTTTCATAGTCAATAAGAAGGTCAGAGGGATACAGTAAACCTGAAGTGAAGCATCGGAAACTGTAACTAGTGTCACAGGAAAGGTTCAAAACATAGACAGTAGGAAGAGTCAATCTTCTTGTACTTAAGTCGGCATTCTGCATTTTGTATTTAATTCCGATGCATTTTCTGTGTTTCATCGTCAATAAGAAGGTCCAAGGGATACAGTAAACCTGAAGTGAAGTGTCGGAATCTATAACTAGTGTCATACTAACGGTTGAAAACAGTCAGTAAGAAGAGTCAGTCTTCATGAACTTAAGTCGGCATTGTGCACTTTGTATTTAATTCCGATGAAATTTCTGTGTTTCATCGTCAATAAGAAGGTCCAAGGGATACAGTAAACCTGGAGTGTAGCATCGGAATCTATAACTAGTGTCACAGGAATGGTTCAAAGCATAGACAGTAAGAAGAGTCAGTCTTCTTGTACTTAAGTCGGCATTGTGCCTTTTCTATTTAATTCCGATGCAATTTCTGTGTTTCATCGACAATAACAAGGTCCATGGGATACAGTAAACCTCGAGTGAAGCATCGGAATCTATTTATTTATTTATTTATTTATTTATTTATTGTTCCGTGGGACCACATTTAGGAGAAGTCTCCATGGTCATGGAACGAGTCAATACATGAGATTATAACACGATTGTAGAAACACATAAAATGAAACAAGTCGTTAGTTTAAATAAAGAAAATCAAGAATGTAACACTGGAATTTGCTTAATTTTTTATCTCTTCCAGGAGCTCCTCGACAGAATAGAAGGAGTGAGCCATGAGGAAACTCTTCAGTTTAGACTTAAAAGTGTTTGGGCTACTGCTAAGATTTTTGAGTTCTTGTGGTAGCTTATTGAAAATGGATGCAGCAGAATACTGCACTCCTTTCTGCACAAGAGTCAAGGAAGTGCATTCCACATGCAGATTTGATTTCTGCCTAGTATTAACTGAGTGAAAGCTGCTAACTCTTGGGAATAAGCTAATATTGCTAACAACAAACGACATTAAAGAAAATACATACTGTGAGGGCAATGTCAAAATTCCCAGACTATTGAATAGGGGTCGACAAGAGGTTTTCGAACTTACACCATACATAGCTCGAACAGCCCGTTTTTGAGCCAAAAATACCCTTTTTGAATCAGAAGAATTACCCCAAAAAATAATACCATATGACATAAGCGTATGAAAATATGCGAAGTATACTACTTTTCGTGTTGAAATGTCACTTATTTCAGATACTGTTCTAATGGTAAATAAAGCGGCATTTAGTTTCTGAACAAGATCCTGAACATGGGCTTTCCACAACAGCTTACTATCTATCCGTACGCCTAGGAACTTGAACTGTTCCGTCTCGCTTATAACATGCCCATTCTGTCTGATTAAAATGTCAGTTCTTGTTGAATTGTGGGTTAGAAACTGTAAAAACTGAGTCTTACTGTGATTTAGCATCAAATTATTTTCCACAAGCCACGAACTTACTTCATGAACTACATTATTTGATAATGTTTCAATATTACACACAAGATCCTTCACTACCAAGGTGGTGTCATCAGCAAACAGAAATATTTTTGAATCACCTGTAATACTAGAAGGCATATCATTTACATAAATAAGGAACAGCAGTGGCCCCAGCACCGACCCTTGGGGAACGCCCCATTTAACAGTGCCCCATTGGGACTGAACATCATTACCACTCTCAATATTGCGGAGGATTACCTTCTGCTTTCTGTTCTTAAAGTAGGAGGCGAACCAATTGTAAGCTACTCCCCTTACTCCATAATGTTCCAACTTCTGCAGTAATATTTTGTGGTCAACACAGTCAAAAGCCTTCGTTAAATCAAAGAAAACACCTAACGTTCTCAACCTTTTATTTAATCCGTCCAAAACCTCACAGAGAAAAGAGAATATAGCATTTTCAGTTGTTAAGCCATTTCTAAAACCAAACTGTACATTTGACAGCAAATTATGTGAATTTAAATGCTGCAGTAACCTTGTATATACAAGCCTCTCGATAACTTTAGCAAACACCGATGGCATAGAAATAGGTCTATAATTGTCAACATTATCCCTGTCTCCCTTTTTATAAAGTGGCTTCACTACCGAGTACTTTAATCGGTCAGGAAACCGACCACTGCTAAAGGAAAAGTTACAGATATGGCTAAGTACTGAGCTAATATACGTGGAACAATACTTCAGTATTCTGCTAGATACCCCGTCATATCCATGAGAGTTCTTGGTCTTTAGTGATTTAATTATTAACTCAATCTCCCTCTTGTCAGTATCATGGAGGAGCATTTCAGGTAACAGTCTCGGAACACTTTTTTCTAAGAGCGCTATATGATTCCCTGTTGGGACTAGGTTTCTATTTAGTTCACCTGCTATATTCAGAAAGTGATTATTAAGTACTGTACATATATGCGACTTATCAGCAACACGGACATCCCCACTACGCACTGATTCTATATCCTCGACCTGTCTCTGCAGACCAGCCACTTCCTTTACGACTGACCATATGGTTTTAATTTTATCCTGAGACTTAGCTATTCTATCTGCATACCACATACTTTTTGCCTTCCTAATAACTTTTTTAAGCACCTTACAATACTGTTTGTAATGGGCTGCTGCATTTAGATTTTGACTGTTTCTAACGTTTTGATATAATTGCCACTTTGTTCTACAAGATATTCTTATCCCTTTAGTCAGCCACCCAGGCTGCCTGTTTGTGCTAGTACCCTGTTTTAAACGTTCTAACGGAAAGCAACTTTCAAAGAGCACGAGAAAAGTCTTGAGGAAAGCATTATATTTATCGTCTACTGTATCAGCACTATAAACATAACTAGTATCAATGGAATGGTTCAAAACATAGACAGTAAGAAGAGTCAGTCTTCTTGTAATTAAGTCGGCATTGTGCCTTTTGTATTTAATTCCGATGCAATTTCTGTGTTTCATCGTCAACAAGATGGTCAGAAATATACAGTAAACCTGAAGTGAAGCATCGGAATTTATAGCTAGTGTCACAGGAATTGCTCATACATAGTCAGTAAGGAGAGTCCGTCTTCTTGTTCGTAAGTCGGCATTGTGCCTATTGTACTAAATTCTGATGCAATTTATGTGTTTAATCGTCAATAAGAAGTTCCAAGGGATACAGTAAACCTCAAGTGAAGCATCGGAATCTATAACTAGTGTCGCAGGAATGGTTCGAAACATAGACACTAGGATGAGTCAGTCTTCTTGTACTTAAGTCGGCATTGTGCCTTTTGTATTTAATTCCGATGCCATTTCAGTGTTTCATCGTCAACAAGAAAGTCAGAGGGATACAGTAAACCTGAAGTGAAGCATCGGAATCTATAGCTAGTGTCACAGGAATGGTTCAAAACATAGTCAGTGAGAAGAGTCAGTCTTCTTGTCCTTAAGTCGGTATTGTGCCTTTTGTATTTAATTTCGATGCAATTTCTGTGTTTCATCGTCAATAAGACGGTCCAAGGGATACAGTAAACCTGGAGTGGAGCATCGGAATCTTTAACTAGTGTCACAGGAATGGTTCAAACATAGACAGTAAGAAGAGTCAGTCTTCTTGTACTTAAGACGGTTTGGGCCTTTTGTACTTAATTCCGATGCCATTTCTGTGTTTCATCGTCAATGAAAAAGTAAGAGGGTTACAGTAAACCTGATGTGAAGCATCGGATTCTATAGCTAGTGTCACAGGAATGGTTCAAAACATAGTCAGTAAGAAGAGTCAGTCTTCTTGTCCTTAAGTCGTCATTGTGCCTTTTGTATTTAATTCCGATGCAATTTCTGTGTTTCATCGTCAATAAGACGGTCCAAGGGATACAGTAAACCTGGGGTGAAGCATCGGAATCTATAACGAGTGTCACAGGAATGGTTCAAAACATAGACAGTAAGAAGAGTCAGTTTTCTTGTACTTAAGTCGGCATTGTGCCTTTTGTGTATAATTCCCATGCAATTTGTGTGATTCATCGTCAATAAGAAGATCCAAGGGATACAGTAAACCTCAAGTGAAGCATCGGAATCTATAACTAGTGTCACAGGAATGGTTCAAAAAATAGTCAGTAGGAAGAGTCGTTTTTCAAGTACTTAAAACGGCATTGTGCCTTTTGTATTTAATTCCGATGCAATTTCTGTGTTTCATCGTCAATAAGAAGGTCCAAGGGATACAGTAAACCTGAAGTGAAGCATCGGAAACTATAACTAGTGTCACAGGAATGGTTCAAAACATAGACAGTAGGAAGAGTCAGTCTTCTTGTACTTAAGTCGGCATTGTGCCTTTTCTATTTAATTCCGATGCAATTTCTGTGTTTCATCGGCAATAAGGTCAGAGGGATACAGTAAACCTGAAGTGAGGAATCGGAATCTATAACTAGTGTCACAGGGATGGTTCAAATCATAGACAGTAGGAAGAGTCAGTCTTGTTGTACTGAAGTCGGCATTGTGCCTTTGGTATTGATTTCCGATGCAATTTCTGTGTTTCATCGTCAATAAGAAGGTCAGAGGTATACAGTAAACCTGAAGTGAAGCATCGGAAACCAAAACTAGTGTCACTGGAATGGTTCAAACATAGACCGTAAGAAGAGACAGTCTTCGGGTACTTACGTCGGCATTTTGCCTTTTGTATTTAATTCCGATTACATTTCTGTGTTTCATCGTCAATAAGAAGGACCAAGGGATACAGTAAACCTGAAGTGAAGCATCGGAATCTATAACTAGTGTCACAGGAATGGCTCAAAACATAGTCAGTAAGAAGAGTCAGTCCTCTTGTACTTAAGTCGGCATTGTGCATTTTCTATTTAATTCCGAAGCAATTTCTGTGTTTCATCGTCAATAAGAAGGTCCAAGGGATACAGTAAACCTGAAGTGAAGCATCGGAATATATAACTAGTGTCACAGGAATGGTTCAAAACTTAGTCAGTAGGGAGAGTCAGTCTTCTTCTACTTAAGTCGGCATTGTGCCTTTTCTATTTAATTCCGATGCTATTTCTGTTGTTCATCGTCAATAAGAAGGTCCAAGGGATACAGTAAACCATTAGTGAAGCATCGGAATTTACAACTAGTGTCACAGGAATGGTTCAAAACATAGACAGTAAGAAGAGTCAGTCTTCTTATACTTAAGTCGACATTGTGTCTTTTCTATTTAATTCCGATGCAATTTGTGTGTTTCATCGTCAATAAGAAGGTCAAATGGATACAGTAAACCTGGAGTGAAGCATCGGAATCTATAACTAGTGTCACAGGAATGGTTCAAAACATAGACAGTCAGAAGAGACAGTCTTCGTGTACTTAAGTCGGCATTTTGCCTTTTGTATTTAATTCCGATGCAATTTCTGTGTTTCATCGTCAATAACAAGGTCCAAGGGATACAGTAAACCTCTAGTGAAGCATCGGAATCTATAACTAGTGTCAATGGAATGGTTAAGACATAGACTGTAAGAAGAGTCAGTCTTCTTGTACTTAAGTCGACATTGTGCCTTGTTTATTTAATTCCGATGGAATTTCTGTGTTTCATCGTTAATAAGAAGGTCCAAGAAATACAGTAAACCTGGAGTGAAGCATCGGAATCTATAACTAGTGTCAATGGAATGGTTCAAAACATAGACAGTAAGAAGAGTCAGTCTTCATGTACTTAAGTCGGCATTGTGCCTTTTGTATTTAATTCCGATACCATTTCTGTGATTCATCGTCAATAAGAAAGTCAGAGGGATACAGTAAACCTGAAGTGAAGCATCGGAATCTATAACTAGTGTCACAGGAATGGTTCAAATCATAATCAGTAGGATTAGTCGGTCTTCATGTACTTAAGTCGGCATTGTGCATTTTGTATTTAATTGCGAAGCAATTTCTGTGTTTCATCGTCAATAAGAAGGTCCAAGGGATACAGAAAACCTGAAGTGAAGCATCGGAATCTATAACTAGTGTCACAGGAATGGTTCAAAACATAGACAGTAGGAAGAGTCTGTCTTCCTGTACTTCAGTCGGCATTGTGCATTTTGTATTTAATTCCGATGCAATTTCTGTGTTTCATCGTCAATAAGAAGGTCCAAGGGATACAGTAAACCTGACGTGATGCATCGGAATCTAAAACTAGTGTCACACTAATGGTTCAAAACAAAGTCAGTAAGAAGAGTCAGTCTTCTTGTCCTTAAGTCGGCAATGTGCCCTTTGTATTTAATTCCGATGCAATTTCTGTGTTTCATCGTCAATAAGAAGGTCAGAGGGATACAGTAAACCTGAAGTGAAGCATCGGAATCTATAACTAGTGTCACAGGAATGGTTCAAAGCATAGTCAGCAAGAAGAGTCAGTCTTCTTGTCCTTAAGTCGGCATTGTGACTTTTGTATTTAATTTCGATGCAATTTCTGTGTTTCATCGGCAACAAGGTCAGAGGGATACAGTAAACCTGAAGTGAAGCATCGGAATCCATAACTAGTGTCACAGGAATGGTTCAAAACATAGACAGTAGGAAGAGTCAGTCTTCTTGTACTTAAGTTGGCATTGTGCCTTTGGTATTTAATTCCGATGCAATTTCTGTGTTTCATCGTCAATAAAAAGGTCAGAGGGATACAGTAAACCTGAAGTGAAGCATCGGAATCTATAACTAGTGTCACAGGAATTGTTCAAAAAATAGTCAGTAGGAAGAGTCGGTTTTCAAGTACTTAAAACGGCATTGTGCCTTTTGTATTTAATTCCGATGCAATTTCTGTGTTTCATCGTCAATAAGAAGGATCAAGGGATACAGTAAACCTGAAGTGAAGCATCGGAATCTATAACTAGTGTCACAGGAATGGTTCAAAACATAGACAGTAGGAAGAGTCAGTCTTCTTGTACTAAAGTCGGCATTGTGCCTTTTCTATTTAATTCCGATGCAATTTCTGTGTTTCATCGGCAATAAGGTCAGAGGGATACAGTAAACCTGAAGTGAAGAATCGGAATCTATAACTAGTGTCACAGGGATGGTTCAAATCATAGACAGTAGGAAGAGTCAGTCTTCTTGTACTGAAGTCGGCATTGTGCCTTTGGTATTTATTTCCGGTGCAATTTCTGTGTTTCATCGTCAATAAGAAGGTCAGAGGTATACAGTAAATCTGAAGTGAAGCATCGGAAACCAAAACTAGTGTCACAGGAATGGTTCAAAACATAGACCGTAAGTAGAGACAGTCTTCGTGTACTTAAGTAGGCATTTTGCCTTTTGTATTTAATTCCGATTACATTTCTGTGTTTCATCGTCAATAAGAAGGTCCAAGGGATACAGTAAACCTGAAGTGAAGCATCGGAATCTATAACTAGTGTCACAGGAATGGTTCAAAACATAGTCAGTAAGAAGAGTCAGTCCTCTTGTACTTAAGTCGGCATTGTGCATTTTCTATTTAATTCCGATGCAATTTCTGTGTTTCATCGTCAATAAGAAGGTCCAAGGGATACAGTAAACCTGAAGTGAAGCATCGGAATATATAACTAGTGTCACAGGAATGGTTCAAAACTTAGTCAGTAAGGAGAGTCAGTCTTCTTCTACTTAAGTCATTATTGTGCCTTTTCTATTTAATTCCGATGCAATTTCTGTTGTTCATCGTCAATAAGAAGGTCCAAGGGATACAGTAAACCATTAGTGAAGCATCGGAATCTACAACTAGTGTCACAGGAATGGTTCAAAACATAGACAGTAAGAAGAGTCAGTCTTCTTATACTTAAGTCGACATTATGTCTTTTCTATTTAATTCCGATGCAAATTGTGTGTTTCATCGTTAATAAGAAGGTCAAATGGATACAGTAAACCTGGAGTGAAGCATCGGAATCTATAACTAGTGTCACAGGAATGGTTCAAAACATAGACAGTAAGATGAGACAGTCTTCGTGTACTTAAGTCGGCATTTTGCCTTTTGTATTTAATTCCGATGCAATTTCTGTGTTTCATCGTCAATAACAAGGTCCAAGGGATACAGTAAACCTCTAGTGAAGCATCGGAATCTATAACTAGTGTCAATGGAATGGTTAAAACATAGACAGTAAGAAGAGTCAGTCTTCTTGTACTTAAGTCGACATTGTGCCATTTTTATTTAATTCCGATGGAATTTCTGTGTTTCATCGTTAATAAGAAGGTCCAAGGGATACAGTAAACCTGAAGTGAAGCATCGGAATCTATAACTAGTGTCACAGGAATGGTTCAAAACATAGTCAGTAAGAAGAGTCAGTCTTCTTGCCCTTAAGTCGGCAGTGTGCCTTTTGTATTTAATTCCGATGCAATTTCTGTGTTTCATCGTCAATAAGAAGGTCCAAGGGATACAGTAAACGTGAAGTGAAGCATCGGAATATATAACTAGTGTCACAAGAATGGTTCAAAACTTAGTCAGTAAGGAGAGTCAGTCTTCTTCTACTTAAGTCATTATTGTGCCTTTTCTATTTAATTCCGATGCAATTTCTGTTGTTCATCGTCAATAAGAAGGTCCAAGGGATACAGTAAACCATTTGTGAGGCATCGGAATCTACAACTAGTGTCACAGGAATGGTTCAAAACATAGACAGTAAGAAGAGTCAGTCTTCTTATACTTAAGTCGACATTATGTCTTTTCTATTTAATTCCGATGCAATTTGTGTGTTTCATCGTTAATAAGAAGGTCAAATGGATACAGTAAACCTGGAGTGAAGCATCGGAATCTATAACTAGTGTCACAGGAATGGTTCAAAACATAGACAGTAAGAAGAGACAGTCTTCGTGTACTTAAGTCGGCATTTTGCCTTTTGTATTTAATTCCGATGCAATTTCTGTGTTTCATCGTCAATAACAAGGTCCAAGGGATACAGTAAACCTCTAGTGAAGCATCGGAATCTATAACTAGTGTCAATGGAATGGTTAAAACATAGACAGTAAGAAGAGTCAGTCTTCTTGTACTTAAGTCGACATTGTGCCATTTTTATTTAATTCCGATGGAATTTCTGTGTTTCATCGTTAATAAGAAGGTCCAAGGGATACAGTAAACCAGAAGTGAAGCATCGGAATCTATAACTAGTGTCACAGGAATGGTTCAAAGCATAGTCAGCAAGAAGAGTCAGTCTTCTTGTCCTTAAGTCGGCATTGTGACTTTTGTATTTAATTTCGATGCAATTTCTGTGTTTCATCGGCAATAAGGTCAGAGGGATACAGTAAACCTGAAGTGAAGCATCGGAATCCATAACTAGTGTCACAGGAATGGTTCAAAACATAGACAGTAGGAAGAGTCAGTCTTCTTGTACTTAAGTTGGCATTGTGCCTTTGGTATTTAATTCCGATGCAATTTCTGTGTTTCATCGTCAATAAGAAGGTCAGAGGGATACAGTAAACTTGAAGTGAAGCATCGGAATCTATAACTAGTGTCACAGGAATTGTTAGAAAAATAGTCAGTAGGAAGAGTCGGTTTTCAAGTACTTAAAACGGCATTGTGCCTTTTGTATTTAATTCCGATGCAATTTCTGTGTTTCATCGTCAATAAGAAGGTCCAAGGGATACAGTAAACCTGAAGTGAAGCATCGGAATCTATAACTAGTGTCACAGGAATGGTTCAAAACATAGACAGTAGGAAGAGTCAGTCTTCTTGTACTAAAGTCGGCATTGTGCCTTTTCTATTTAATTCCGATGCAATTTCTGTGTTTCATCGGCAATAAGGTCAGAGGGATACAGTAAACCTGAAGTGAAGAATCGGAATCTATAACTAGTGTCACAGGGATGGTTCAAATCATAGACAGTAGGAAGAGTCAGTCTTCTTGTACTGAAGTCGGCATTGTGCCTTTGGTATTTATTTCCGGTGCAATTTCTGTGTTTCATCGTCAATAAGAAGGGCAGAGGTATACAGTAAATCTGAAGGAAGCATCGCAAACCAAAACTAGTGTCACAGGAATGGTTCAAAACATAGACCGTAAGAAGAGACAGTCTTCGTGTACTTAAGTAGGCATTTTGCCTTTTGTATTTAATTCCGATTACATTTCTGTGTTTCATCGTCAATAAGAAGGTCCAAGGGATACAGTAAACCTGAAGTGAAGCATCGGAATCTATAACTAGTGTCACAGGAATGGTTCAAAACATAGTCAGTAAGAAGAGTCAGTCCTCTTGTACTTAAGTCGGCATTGTGCATTTTCTATTTAATTCCGATGCAATTTCTGTGTTTCATCGTCAATACGAAGGTCCAAGGGATACAGTAAACCTGAAGTAAAGCATCGGAATATATAACTAGTGTCACAGGTATGGTTCAAAACTTAGTCAGTAAGGAGAGTCAGTCTTCTTCTACTTAAGTCATTATTGTGCCTTTTCTATTTAATTCCGATGCAATTTCTGTTGTTCATCGTCAATAAGAAGGTCCAAGGGATACAGTAAACCATTAGTGAAGCATCGGAATCTACAACTAGTGTCACAGGAATGGTTCAAAACATAGACAGTAAGAAGAGTCAGTCTTCTTATACTTAAGTCGACATTATGTCTTTTCTATTTAATTCCGATGCAATTTGTGTGTTTCATCGTTAATACGAAGGTCAAGTGGATACAGTAAACCTGGAGTGAAGCATCGGAATCTATAACTAGTGTCACAGGAATGGTTCAAAACATAGACAGTAAGAAGAGACAGTCTTCGTGTACTTAAGTCGACATTGTGCCATTTTTATTTAATTCCGATGGAATTTCTGTGTTTCATCGTTAATAAGAAGGTCCAAGGGATACAGTAAACCAGAAGTGAAGCATCGGAATCTATAACTAGTGTCACACTAATGGTTCAAAACAAAGTCAGTAAGAAGAGTCAGTCCTCTTGCCCTTAAGTCGGCAGTGTGCCTTTTGTATTTAATTCCGATGCAATTTCTGTGTTTCATCGTCAATATGAAGGTCCAAGGGTACAGTAAACCTGGAGTGTAGCATCGGATCTATAACTAGTGTCACAGGAATGGTTCAAAACATAGACAGTAAGAAGAGTCAGTCTTCGTGTACTTAAGTCGGCATTTTGCCTTTTGTATTGATTTCCGATGCAATTTCCGTGTTTCATCGTCAATACGAAGTTCCAAGGGATACAGAAAACCTGAAGTGAAGCATCGGAATCTATAACTAGTGTCACAGGAATGGTTCAAAACATAGTCAGTAAGAAGAGTCAGTCTACTTGTACTTAAGTCGGCATTGTGCCTTTTCTATTTAATTCCGATGCAATTTCTGTATTTCATCGTCAATAACAAGGCCCAAGAAATACAGTAAACCTGGAGTGAAGCATCCGAATCTATAACTAGTGTCAATGGAATGGTTCAAAACATAGACAGTAAGAAGAGTCAGTCTTCATGTACTTAAGTCGGCATTGTTCCTTTTGTATTTAATTCCGATGCAATTTCTGTGTTTCATCGTCAACAAGAAGGTCAGAGGAATACAGAAACCTGAAGTGAAGCATCGGAATCTATAGCTAGTGTCTCCGGAATGGTTCAATCATAGTCAGTAAGAAGAGTCAGTCCTCTTGTTCTTATGTCGGCATTGTGCCTTTTGTACTTAATTCCGATGCAACTTCTGTGTTTCATCGTCAATAAGAAGGTCCAAGGGATACAGTAAACCTCAAGTGAAGCATCGGAATCTATAACTAGTGTCACAGGAATGGTTCAGAACATAGACACTAGGAAGAGTCAGTCTTCTTGTACTTAAGTCGGCATTGTGCCTTTTGTATTTAATTCCGATACCATTTCTGTGATTCATCATCAATAAGAAAGTCAGAGGGATACAGTAAACCTGAAGTGAAGCATCGGAATCTATAACTAGTGTCACAGGAATGGTTCAAATCATAATCAGTAGGATTAGACGGTCTTCATGTACTTAAGTCGGCATTGTGCATTTTGTATTTAATTGCGATGCAATTTCTGTGTTTCATCGTCAATAAGAAGGTCCAAGGTATACAGAAAACCTGAAGTGAAGCATCGGAATCTATAACTAGTGTCAATGGAATGGTTCAAAACATAGACAGTAAGAAGAGTCAGTCATCTTGTACTTAAATCGGCATTGTGCCTTTTGTATTTATTTCCGATGCCATTTCCGTGTTTCATCGTCAATAAGAAAGTCAGAGGGATACAGTAAACCTGAAGTGAAACATCGGAAACTATAGCTAGTGTCACAGGAATGGTTAAAAACAAAGTCAGTAAGAAGAGTCAGTCTTCTTGTCCTTAAGTCGGCATTGTGCCTTCTGTATTTCATTCCGATGCAATTTGTGTGTTTCATCGTCAATAAGATGGTTCAAGGGATACAGTAAACCTGGAGTGAAGCATCGGATGTAAAACCAGTGTCACAGGAATGGTTCAAAGCATAGACAGTAAGAAGAGTCAGTCTTCGTGTACGTATGTCGGCATTTTGCCGTTTGTATTTAATTCCGATGCAATTTCAGTGTTTCATCGTCAATAAGACGGTCCAAGGGATACAGTAAACCTGAAGTGAAGCATCGGAATCTATAACTAGTGTCACAGGAATGGTTCAAAATATAGTGAGTAAGAAGAGTCAGCCTTCTTGTACTTAAGTCGGCATTGTGCCTTTTCTATTTTATTCCTATGCAATTGCTGTGTTTCATCGTCAATAACAAGGTTCAAGGGATACAGTAAACCTGGAGTGAAGCATCGGAATTTATAACTAGTGTCAATGGAATGGTTCAAAACATAGACAGAAAGAAGAGTCAGTCATCTTGTACTTAAGTCGGCATTGTGCCTTTTGTATTTATTTCCGATGCCATTTCCGTGTTTCATCGTCAACAAGAAAGTCAGAGGGATACAGTAAACCTGAAGTGAAACATCGGAACCTATAGCTAGTGTCACAGGAATGGTTCAAAACATAGTCAGTAAGAAGAGTCAATCTTCTTGTTCTTAAGTTGGCATTGTGCCTCTTGTATTTAATTCCGATGCAATTTCTGTGTTTCATCGTCAATAAGACGCTCCAAGGGATACAGTAAACCTGGAGTGAAGCATCGGAATCTATAACTAGTGTCACACTAATGGTTCAAACAAAGTCAGTAAGAAGAGTCAGTCTTCTTGTCCTTAAGTCGGCAATATGCCCTTTGTATTTTATCCCGATGCAATTTCTGTGTTTCATCGTCAATAAGAAGGTCAGAGGGATACAGTAAACCTGAAGTGAAGCATCGGAATCTATAACTAGTGTCACAGGAATGGTTCAAAGCATAGTCAGCAAGAAGAGTCAGTCTTCTTGTCCTTAAGTCGACATTGTGACTTTTGTATTTAATTCCGATGCAATTTCTGTGTTTCATCGGCAATAAGGTCAGAGGGATACAGTAAACCTGAAGTGAAGCATCGGAATCCATAACTAGTGTCACAGGAATGGTTCAAAACATAGACAGTAGGAAGAGTCAGTCTTCATGTACTTAAGTTGGCATTGTGCCTTTGGTATTTATTTCCGATGCAATTTCTGTGTTTCATCGTCAATAAGAAGGTCAGAGGGATACAGTAAACCTGAAGTGAAGCATCGGAATCCAAAACTAGTGTCACAGGAATGGTTCAAAACATAGACCGTAGGAAGAGTCAGTCTTCTTGTACTTATGTCGGCATTGTGCCTTTTGTATTTAATTCCGATGCAATATCTGTGTTTCAACGTCAATAAGAAGGTCCAAGGTATACATTAAACCTGAAGTGAAGCATCGGAATCCATAACTAGTGTCACAGGAATGGTTCAAAACATAGACAGTAGGAAGAGTCAGTCTTCTTGTACTTAAGTTGGCATTGTGCCTTTGGTATTTAATTCCGATGCAATTTCTGTGTTTCATCGTCAATAAGAAGGTCAGAGGGATACAGTAAACTTGAAGTGAAGCATCGGAATCTATAACTAGTGTCACAGGAATTGTTAGAAAAATAGTCAGTAGGAAGAGTCGGTTTTCAAGTACTTAAAACGGCATTGTGCCTTTTGTATTTAATTCCGATGCAATTTCTGTGTTTCATCGTCAATAAGAAGGTCCAAGGGATACAGTAAACCTGAAGTGAAGCATCGGAATCTATAACTAGTGTCACAGGAATGGTTCAAAACATAGACAGTAGGAAGAGTCAGTCTTCTTGTACTAAAGTCGGCATTGTGCCTTTTCTATTTAATTCCGATGCAATTTCTGTGTTTCATCGGCAATAAGGTCAGAGGGATACAGTAAACCTGAAGTGAAGAATCGGAATCTATAACTAGTGTCACAGGGATGGTTCAAATCATAGACAGTAGGAAGAGTCAGTCTTCTTGTACTGAAGTCGGCATTGTGCCTTTGGTATTTATTTCCGGTGCAATTTCTGTGTTTCATCGTCAATAAGAAGGTCAGAGGTATACAGTAAATCTGAAGTGAAGCATCGGAAACCAAAACTAGTGTCACAGGAATGGTTCAAAACATAGACCGTAAGAAGAGACAGTCTTCGTGTACTTAAGTAGGCATTTTGCCTTTTGTATTTAATTCCGATTACTTTTCTGTGTTTCATCGTCAATAAGAAGGTCCAAGGGATACAGTAAACCTGAAGTGAAGCATCGGAATCTATAACTAGTGTCACAGGAATGGTTCAAAACATAGTCAGTAAGAAGAGTCAGTCCTCTTGTACTTAAGTCGGCATTGTGTATTTTCTAATTAATTCCGATGCAATTTCTGTGTTTCATCGTCAATAAGAAGGTCCAAGGGATACAGTAAACCTGAAGTGAAGCATCGGAATATATAACTAGTGTCACAGGAATGGTTCAAAACTTAGTCAGTAAGGAGAGTCAGTCTTCTTCTACTTAAGTCATTATTGTGCCTTTTCTATTTAATTCCGATGCAATTTCTGTTGTTCATCGTCAATAAGAAGGTCCAAGGGATACAGTAAACCATTAGTGAAGCATCGGAATCTACAACTAGTGTCACAGGAATGGTTCAAAACATAGACAGTAAGAAGAGTCAGTCTTCTTATACTTAAGTCGACATTATGTCTTTTCTATTTAATTCCGATGCAATTTGTGTGTTTCATCGTTAATACGAAGGTCAAATGGATACAGTAAACCTGGAGTGAAGCATCGGAATCTATAACTAGTGTCACAGGAATGGTTCAAAACATAGACAGTAAGAAGAGACAGTCTTCGTGTACTTTAGTCGGCATTTTGCCTTTTGTATTTAATTCCGATGCAATTTCTGTGTTTCATCGTCAATAACAAGGTCCAAGGGATACAGTAAACCTCTAGTGAAGCATCGGAATCTATAACTAGTGTCAATGGAATGGTTAAAACATAGACAGTAAGAAGAATCAGTCTTCTTGTACTTAAGTCGACATTGTGCCATTTTTATTTAATTCCGATGGAATTTCTGTGTTTCATCGTTAATAAGAAGGTCCAAGGGATACAGTAAACCAGAAGTGAAGCATCGGAATCTATAACTAGTGTCACACTAATGGTTCAAAACAAAGTCAGTAAGAAGAGTCAGTCTTCTTGCCCTTAAGTCGGGAGTGTGCCTTTTGTATTTAATTCCGATGCAATTTCTGTGTTTCATCGTCAATATGAAGGTCCAAGGGTACAGTAAAACTGGAGTGTAGCATCGGATCTATAACTAGTGTCACAGGAATGGTTCAAAACATAGACAGTAAGAAGAGTCAGTCTTCGTGTACTTAAGTCGGCATTTTGCCTTTTGTATTGATTTCCGATGCAATTTCCGTGTTTCATCGTCAATACGAAGTTCCAAGGGATACAGAAAACCTGAAGTGAAGCATCGGAATCTATAACTAGTGTCACAGGAATGGTTCAAAACATAGTCAGTAAGAAGAGTCAGTCTACTTGTACTTAAGTCGGCATTGTGCCTTTTCTATTTAATTCCGATGCAATTTCTGTATTTCATCGTCAATAACAAGGTCCAAGAAATACAGTAAACCTGGAGTGAAGCATCCGAATCTATAACTAGTGTCAATGGAATGGTTCAAAACATAGACAGTAAGAAGAGTCAGTCTTCATGTACTTAAGTCGGCATTGTTCCTTTTGTATTTAATTCCGATGCAATTTCTGTGTTTCATCGTCAACAAGAAGGTCAGAGGAATACAGAAACCTGAAGTGAAGCATCGGAATCTATAGCTAGTGTCTCCGGAATGGTTCAATCATAGTCAGTAAGAAGAGTCAGTCCTCTTGTTCTTATGTCGGCATTGTGCCTTTTGTACTTAATTCCGATGCAACTTCTGTGTTTCATCGTCAATAAGAAGGTCCAAGGGATACAGTAAACCTCAAGTGAAGCATCGGAATCTATAACTAGTGTCACAGGAATGGTTCAAAACATAGACACTAGGAAGAGTCAGTCTTCTTGTACTTAAGTCGGCATTGTGCCTTTTGTATTTAATTCCGATACCATTTCTGTGATTCATCATCAATAAGAAAGTCAGAGGGATACAGTAAACCTGAAGTGAAGCATCGGAATCTATAACTAGTGTCACAGGAATGGTTCAAATCATAATCAGTAGGATTAGACGGTCTTCATGTACTTAAGTCGGCATTGTGCATTTTGTATTTAATTGCGATACAATTTCTGTGTTTCATCGTCAATAAGAAGGTCCAAGGTATACAGAAAACCTGAAGTGAAGCATCGGAATCTATAACTAGTGTCAATGGAATGGTTCAAAACATAGACAGTAAGAAGAGTCAGTCATCTTGTACTTAAATCGGCATTGTGCCTTTTGTATTTATTTCCGACGCCATTTCCGTGTTTCATCGTCAATAAGAAAGTCAGAGGGATACAGTAAACCTGAAGTGAAACATCGGAACCTATAGCTAGTGTCACAGGAATGGTTAAAAACAAAGTCAGTAAGAAGAGTCAGTCTTCTTGTCCTTAAGTCGGCATTGTGCCTTCTGTATTTCATTCCGATGCAATTTGTGTGTTTCATCGTCAATAAGATGGTCCAAGGGATACAGTAAACCTGGAGTGAAGCATCGGATGTAAAACAAGTGTCACAGGAATGGTTCAAAGCATAGACAGTAAGAAGAGTCAGTCTTCGTGTACGTATGTCGGCATTTTGCCGTTTGTATTTAATTCCGATGCAATTTCAGTGTTTCATCGTCAATAAGACGGTCCAAGGGATACAGTAAACCTGAAGTGAAGCATCGGAATCTATAACTAGTGTCACAGGAATGGTTCAAAATATAGTGAGTAAGAAGAGTCAGCCTTCTTGTACTTAAGTCGGCATTGTGCCTTTTCTATTTTATTCCTATGCAATTGCTGTGTTTCATCGTCAATAACAAGGTCCAAGGGATACAGTAAACCTGGAGTGAAGCATCGGAATCTATAACTAGTGTCAATGGAATGGTTCAAAACATAGACAGAAAGAAGAGTCAGTCATCTTGTACTTAAGTCGGCATTGTGCCTTTTGTATTTATTTCCGATGCCATTTCCGTGTTTCATCGTCAACAAGAAAGTCAGAGGGATACAGTAAACCTGAAGTGAAACATCGGAACCTATAGCTAGTGTCACAGGAATGGTTCAAAACATAGTCAGTAAGAAGAGTCAATCTTCTTGTTCTTAAGTCGGCATTGTGCCTCTTGTATTTAATTCCGATGCAATTTCTGTGTTTCATCGTCAATAAGACGCTCCAAGGGATACAGTAAACCTGGAGTGAAGCATCGGAATCTATAACTAGTGTCACACTAATGGTTCAAACAAAGTCAGTAAGAAGAGTCAGTCTTCTTGTCCTTAAGTCGGCAATATGCCCTTTGTATTTTATCCCGATGCAATTTCTGTGTTTCATCGTCAATAAGAAGGTCAGAGGGATACAGTAAACCTGAAGTGAAGCATCGGAATCTATAACTAGTGTCACAGGAATGGTTCAAAGCATAGTCAGCAAGAAGAGTCAGTCTTCTTGTCCTTAAGTCGACATTGTGACTTTTGTATTTAATTCCGATGCAATTTCTGTGTTTCATCGGCAATAAGGTCAGAGGGATACAGTAAACCTGAAGTGAAGCATCGGAATCCATAACTAGTGTCACAGGAATGGTTCAAAACATAGACAGTAGGAAGAGTCAGTCTTCATGTACTTAAGTTGGCATTGTGCCTTTGGTATTTATTTCCGATGCAATTTCTGTGTTTCATCGTCAATAAGAAGGTCAGAGGGATACAGTAAACCTGAAGTGAAGCATCGGAATCCAAAACTAGTGTCACAGGAATGGTTCAAAACATAGACCGTAGGAAGAGTCAGTCTTCTTGTACTTATGTCGGCATTGTGCCTTTTGTATTTAATTCCGATGCAATATCTGTGTTTCAACGTCAATAAGAAGGTCCAAGGTATACATTAAACCTGAAGTGAAGCATCGGAATCCATAACTAGTGTCACAGGAATGGTTCAAAACATAGACAGTAGGAAGAGTCAGTCTTCTTGTACTTAAGTTGGCATTGTGCCTTTGGTATTTAATTCCGATGCAATTTCTGTGTTTCATCGTCAATAAGAAGGTCAGAGGGATACAGTAAACTTGAAGTGAAGCATCGGAATCTATAACTAGTGTCACAGGAATTGTTAGAAAAATAGTCAGTAGGAAGAGTCGGTTTTCAAGTACTTAAAACGGCATTGTGCCTTTTGTATTTAATTCCGATGCAATTTCTGTGTTTCATCGTCAATAAGAAGGTCCAAGGGATACAGTAAACCTGAAGTGAAGCATCGGAATCTATAACTAGTGTCACAGGAATGGTTCAAAACATAGACAGTAGGAAGAGTCAGTCTTCTTGTACTAAAGTCGGCATTGTGCCTTTTCTATTTAATTCCGATGCAATTTCTGTGTTTCATCGGCAATAAGGTCAGAGGGATACAGTAAACCTGAAGTGAAGAATCGGAATCTATAACTAGTGTCACAGGGATGGTTCAAATCATAGACAGTAGGAAGAGTCAGTCTTCTTGTACTGAAGTCGGCATTGTGCCTTTGGTATTTATTTCCGGTGCAATTTCTGTGTTTCATCGTCAATAAGAAGGTCAGAGGTATACAGTAAATCTGAAGTGAAGCATCGGAAACCAAAACTAGTGTCACAGGAATGGTTCAAAACATAGACCGTAAGAAGAGACAGTCTTCGTGTACTTAAGTAGGCATTTTGCCTTTTGTATTTAATTCCGATTACTTTTCTGTGTTTCATCGTCAATAAGAAGGTCCAAGGGATACAGTAAACCTGAAGTGAAGCATCGGAATCTATAACTAGTGTCACAGGAATGGTTCAAAACATAGTCAGTAAGAAGAGTCAGTCCTCTTGTACTTAAGTCGGCATTGTGCATTTTCTAATTAATTCCGATGCAATTTCTGTGTTTCATCGTCAATATGAAGGTCCAAGGGATACAGTAAACCTGAAGTGAAGCATCGGAATATATAACTAGTGTCACAGGAATGGTTCAAAACTTAGTCAGTAAGGAGAGTCAGTCTTCTTCTACTTAAGTCATTATTGTGCCTTTTCTATTTAATTCCGATGCAATTTCTGTTGTTCATCGTCAATAAGAAGGTCCAAGGGATACAGTAAACCATTAGTGAAGCATCGGAATCTACAACTAGCGTCACAGGAATGGTTCAAAACATAGACAGTAAGAAGAGTCAGTCTTCTTATACTTAAGTCGACATTATGTCTTTTCTATTTAATTCCGATGCAATTTGTGTGTTTCATCGTTAATACGAAGGTCAAATGGATACAGTAAACCTGGAGTGAAGCATCGGAATCTATAACTAGTGTCACAGGAATGGTTCAAAACATAGACAGTAAGAAGAGACAGTCTTCGTGTACTTTAGTCGGCATTTTGCCTTTTGTATTTAATTCCGATGCAATTTCTGTGTTTCATCGTCAATAACAAGGTCCAAGGGATACAGTAAACCTCTAGTGAAGCATCGGAATCTATAACTAGTGTCAATGGAATGGTTAAAACATAGACAGTAAGAAGAATCAGTCTTCTTGTACTTAAGTCGACATTGTGCCATTTTTATTTAATTCCGATGGAATTTCTGTGTTTCATCGTTAATAAGAAGGTCCAAGGGATACAGTAAACCAGAAGTGAAGCATCGGAATCTATAACTAGTGTCACACTAATGGTTCAAAACAAAGTCAGTAAGAAGAGTCAGTCTTCTTGCCCTTAAGTCGGCAGTGTGCCTTTTGTATTTAATTCCGATGCAATTTCTGTGTTTCATCGTCAATATGAAGGTCCAAGGGTACAGTAAAACTGGAGTGTAGCATCGGATCTATAACTAGTGTCACAGGAATGGTTCAAAACATAGACAGTAAGAAGAGTCAGTCTTCGTGTACTTAAGTCGGCATTTTGCCTTTTGTATTGATTTCCGATGCAATTTCCGTGTTTCATCGTCAATACGAAGTTCCAAGGGATACAGAAAACCTGAAGTGAAGCATCGGAATCTATAACTAGTGTCACAGGAATGGTTCAAAACATAGTCAGTAAGAAGAGTCAGTCTACTTGTACTTAAGTCGGCATTGTGCCTTTTCTATTTAATTCCGATGCAATTTCTGTATTTCATCGTCAATAACAAGGTCCAAGAAATACAGTAAACCTGGAGTGAAGCATCCGAATCTATAACTAGTGTCAATGGAATGGTTCAAAACATAGACAGTAAGAAGAGTCAGTCTTCATGTACTTAAGTCGGCATTGTTCCTTTTGTATTTAATTCCGATGCAATTTCTGTGTTTCATCGTCAACAAGAAGGTCAGAGGAATACAGAAACCTGAAGTGAAGCATCGGAATCTATAGCTAGTGTCTCCGGAATGGTTCAATCATAGTCAGTAAGAAGAGTCAGTCCTCTTGTTCTTATGTCGGCATTGTGCCTTTTGTTCTTAATTCCGATGCAACTTCTGTGTTTCATCGTCAATAAGAAGGTCCAAGGGATACAGTAAACCTCAAGTGAAGCATCGGAATCTATAACTAGTGTCACAGGAATGGTTCAAAACATAGACACTAGGAAGAGTCAGTCTTCTTGTACTTAAGTCGGCATTGTGCCTTTTGTATTTAATTCCGATACCATTTCTGTGATTCATCATCAATAAGAAAGTCAGAGGGATACAGTAAACCTGAAGTGAAGCATCGGAATCTATAACTAGTGTCACAGGAATGGTTCAAATCATAATCAGTAGGATTAGACGGTCTTCATGTACTTAAGTCGGCATTGTGCAATTTGTATTTAATTGCGATGCAATTTCTGTGTTTCATCGTCAATAAGAAGGTCCAAGGTATACAGAAAACCTGAAGTGAAGCATCGGAATCTATAACTAGTGTCAATGGAATGGTTCAAAACATAGACAGTAAGAAGAGTCAGTCATCTTGTACTTAAATCGGCATTGTGCCTTTTGTATTTATTTCCGATGCCATTTCCGTGTTTCATCGTCAATAAGAAAGTCAGAGGGATACAGTAAACCTGAAGTGAAACATCGGAACCTATAGCTAGTGTCACAGGAATGGTTAAAAACAAAGTCAGTAAGAAGAGTCAGTCTTCTTGTCCTTAAGTCGGCATTGTGCCTTCTGTATTTCATTCCGATGCAATTTGTGTGTTTCATCGTCAATAAGATGGTCCAAGGGATACAGTAAACCTGGAGTGAAGCATCGGATGTAAAACAAGTGTCACAGGAATGGTTCAAAGCATAGACAGTAAGAAGAGTCAGTCTTCGTGTACGTATGTCGGCATTTTGCCGTTTGTATTTAATTCCGATGCAATTTCAGTGTTTCATCGTCAATAAGACGGTCCAAGGGATACAGTAAACCTGAAGTGAAGCATCGGAATCTATAACTAGTGTCACAGGAATGGTTCAAAATATAGTGAGTAAGAAGAGTCAGCCTTCTTGTACTTAAGTCGGCATTGTGCCTTTTCTATTTTATTCCTATGCAATTGCTGTGTTTCATCGTCAATAACAAGGTCCAAGGGATACAGTAAACCTGGAGTGAAGCATCGGAATCTATAACTAGTGTCACACTAATGGTTCAAACAAAGTCAGTAAGAAGAGTCAGTCTTCTTGTCCTTAAGTCGGCAATATGCCCTTTGTATTTTATCCCGATGCAATTTCTGTGTTTCATCGTCAATAAGAAGGTCAGAGGGATACAGTAAACCTGAAGTGAAGCATCGGAATCTATAACTAGTGTCACAGGAATGGTTCAAAGCATAGTCAGCAAGATGAGTCAGTCTTCTTGTCCTTAAGTCGACATTGTGACTTTTGTATTTAATTCCGATGCAATTTCTGTGGTTCATCTTCAATAAGGTCAGAGGGATACAGTAAACCTGAAGTGAAGCATCGGAATCCATAACTAGTGTCACAGGAATGGTTCAAAACATAGACAGTAGGAAGAGTCAGTCTTCATGTACTTAAGTTGGCATTGTGCCTTTGGTATTTATTTCCGATGCAATTTCTGTGTTTCATCGTCAATAAGAAGGTCAGAGGGATACAGTAAACCTGAAGTGAAGCATCGGAATCCAAAACTAGTGTCACAGGAATGGTTCAAAACATAGACCGTAGGAAGAGTCAGTCTTCTTGTACTTATGTCGGCATTGTGCCTTTTGTATTTAATTCCGATGCAATATCTGTGTTTCAACGTCAATAAGAAGGTCCAAGGTATACATTAAACCTGAAGTGAAGCATCGGAATCTATAACTAGTGTCACAGGAATTATTCAAATCATAGCCAGTAAGAAGAGTCAGCCTTCTTGTACTTATGTCGGCATTGTGCCTTTTCTATTTAAGTCCGATGCTATTTCTGTGTTTCATCGTCAACAAGAAGGTCCAAGGGATACAGTAAACCAGGAGTGAAGCATCGGAAACCACAACTAGTGTCACAGGAATGGTTCAAAGCATAGACAGTAAGAATAGTCAGTCTTCTTATACTTAAGTCGACATTGTGACTTTTCTATTTAATTCCGATGCTATTTCTGTGTTTCATCGTCAATAAGAAGGTCAAAGGGATACAATAAACCTGAAGTGAAGCATCGGAATCTATAACTAGTGTCACAGGAATGGTTAAAAACAAAGTCAGTAAGAAGAGTCAGTCTACTTGTCCTTAAGTCGGCATTGTGCCTTCTGTATTTCATTCCGATGCAATTTATGTGTTTCATCGTCAATAAGATGGTCCAAGGGATACAGTAAACCTGGAGTGAAGCATCGGAAACCACAACTAGTGTCACAGGAATGGTTCAAAGCATAGACAGTAAGAATAGTCAGTCTTCTTGTACTTAAGTCGGCATTGTGCCTTTTCTATTTAAATCCGATGCAATTGCTGTGTTTCATCGTCAATAACAAGGTCCAAGGGATACAGTAAACCTGGAGTGAAGCATCGGAATCTATAACTAGTGTCAATGGAATGGTTCAAAACATAGACAGTAAGAAGAGTCAGTCATCTTGTACTTAAGTCGGCATTGTGCCTTTTGTATTTATTTCCGATGCAATTTCTGTGTTTCATCGTCAATACGACGGTCCAAGGGATACAGTAAACCTGGAGTGAAGCATCGGAATCTATAACTAGTCTCACAGGAATGGTTCAAAACATAGACAGTAAGAAGAGTCAGTCTTCGTGTACTTAAGTCGGCATTTTGCCTTTTGTATTTATTTCCGATGCAATTTCCGTGTTTCATCGTCAATACAAAGTTCCAAGGGATACAGAAAACCTGAAGTGAAGCATCGGAATCTATAACTAGTGTCACAGGAATGGTTCAAAACATAGTCAGTAAGAAGAGTCAGTCTACCTGTACTTAAGTCGGCATTGTTCCTTTTGTATTATTTTCCGATGCAATTTCTGTGTTTCATCTTCAACAAAAACGTCAGAGGAATACAGTAAACCTGAAGTGAAGCATCGGAATCTATAGCTAGTGTCTCCGCAATGGTTCAATTATAGTCAGTGAGAAGAGTCAGTCCTCTTGTTCTTATGTCGGCATTGTGCCTTTTGTACTTAATACCGATGCAATTTCTGTGTTTCATCGTCAATAAGAAGGTCCAAGGGATACAGAATACCTGAAGTGAAGCATCGGAATCTATAACTAGTGTCACAGGAATGGTTCAAAACATAGACAGTAGGAAGAGTCAGTCTTCCTGTACTTCAGTCGGCATTGTGCATTTTGTATTTAATTCCGATGCAATTTCTGTGTTTCATTGTCAATAAGAACGTCCTAGGGACACAGTAAACCTGACGTGAAGCATTGGAATCTAAAACTAGTGTCACACTAATGGTTCAAAACAAAGTCAGTAAAAAGAGTCAGTCTTCTTGTCCTTAAGTCGGCAATGTGCCCTTTGTATTTAATTCCGATGCAATTTCTGTGTTTCATCGTCAATAAGAAGGTCAGAGGGATACAGTAAACCTGAAGTGAAGCATCGGAATCTATAACTAGTGTCACAGGAATGGTTCAAAGCATAGTCAGCAAGAAGAGTCAGTCTTCTTGTCCTTAAGTCGGCATTGTGACTTTTGTATTTAATTCCGATGCAATTTCTGTGTTTCATCGGCAATAAGGTCAGAGGGATACAGTAAACCTGAAGTGAAGCATCGGAATCCATAACTAGTGTCACAGGAATGGTTCAAATCATAGACAGTAGGAAGAGTCAGTCTTCTTGTACTTAAGTTGGCATTGAGCCTTTGGTATTTAATTCCGATGCAATTTCTGTGTTTCATCGTCAATAAGAAGGTCAGAGGGATACAGTAAACCTGAAGTGAAGCATCGGAATCCAAAACTAGTGTCACAGGAATTATTCAAATCATAGCCAGTAAGAAGAGTCAGCCTTCTTGTACTTATGTCGGCATTGTGCCTTTTCTATTTAAGTCCGATGCTATTTCTGTGTTTCATCGTCAACAAGAAGGTCCAAGGGATACAGTAAACCAGGAGTGAAGCATCGGAAACCACAACTAGTGTCACAGGAATGGTTCAAAGCATAGACAGTAAGAATAGTCAGTCTTCTTATACTTAAGTCGACATTGTGCCTTTTCTATTTAATTCCGATGCAATTTCTGTGTTTCATCGTCAATAAGAAGGTCAAAGGGATACAATAAACCTGAAGGGAAGCATCGGAATCTATAACTAGTGTCACAGGAATGGTTCAAAATATAGTGAGTAAGAAGAGTCAGTCTTCTTGTACTTAAGTCGGCATTGTGCCTTTTCTATTTAATTCCGACGCAATTGCTGTGTTTCATCGTCAATAACAAGGTCCAAGGGATACAGTAAATCTGGAGTGAAGCATCGGAATCTATAACTAGTGTCAATGGAATGGTTCAAAACATAGACAGTAAGAAGAGTCAGTCATCTTGTACTTAAGTCGGCATTGTGCCTTTTGTATTTATTTCCGATGCAATTTCTGTGTTTCATCGTCAATACGACGGTCCAAGGGATACAGTAA
Source organism: Schistocerca piceifrons (assembly GCF_021461385.2). Classification (NCBI taxonomy): domain Eukaryota; kingdom Metazoa; phylum Arthropoda; class Insecta; order Orthoptera; family Acrididae; genus Schistocerca; species Schistocerca piceifrons. Next base: position 44,490 of record NW_025728956.1, on the reverse strand, counting down.
ACCTGGAGTGAAGCATCGGAATCTATAACTAGTCTTACAGGAATGGTTCAAAACATAGACAGTAAGAAGAGTCAGTCTTCGTGTACTTAAGTCGGCATTTTGCCTTTTGTATTTATTTCCGATGCAATTTCCGTGTTTCATCGTCAATACGAAGTTCCAAGGGATACAGAAAACCTGAAGTGAAGCATCGGAATCTATAACTAGTGTCACAGGAATGGTTCAAAACATAGTCAGTAAGAAGAGTCAGTCTACCTGTACTTGAGTCGGCATTGTTCCTTTTGTATATAAATCCGATGCAATTTCTGTGTTTCATCGTCAACAAGAAGGTCAGAGGAATACAGTAAACCTGAAGTGAAGCATCGGAATCTATAGCTAGTGTCTCCGCAATGGTTCAATCATAGTCAGTGAGAAGAGTCAGTCCTCTTGTTCTTATGTCGGCATTGTGCCTTTTGTACTTAATACCGATGCAATTTCTGTGTTTCATCGTCAATAAGAAGGTCCAAGGGATACAGAATACCTGAAGTGAAGCATCGGAATCTATAACTAGTGACACAGGAATGGTTCAAAATATAGACAGTAGGAAGAGTCAGTCTTCCTGTACTTCAGTCGGCATTGTGCATTTTGTATTTAATTCCGATGCAATTTCTGTGTTTCATTGTCAATAAGATCGTCCTAGGGACACAGTTAACCTGACGTGAAGCATTGGAATCTAAAACTAGTGTCACACTAATGGTTCAAAACAAAGTCAGTAAAAAGAGTCAGTCTTCTTGTCCTTAAGCCGGCAATGTGCCCTTTGTATTTAATTCCGATGCAATTGCTGTGTTTCATCGTCAATAAGAAGGTCAGAAGGATACAGTAAACCTGAAGTGAAGCATCGGAATCTATAACTAGTGTCACAGAATTGGTTCAAAGCATAGTCAGCAAAGAGAGTCAGTCTTCTTGTCCTTAAGTCGGCATTGTGACTTTTGTATTTAATTCCGATGCAATTTCTGTGTTTCATCGGCAATAAGGTCAGAGGGATACAGTAAACCTGAAGTGAAGCATCGGAATCCATAACTAGTGTCACAGGAATGGTTCAAAACATAGACAGTAGGAAGAGTCAGTCTTCTTGTACTTAAGTTGGCATTGAGCCTTTGGTATTTAATTCCGATGCAATTTCTGTGTTTCATCGTCAATAAGAAAGTCAGAGGGATACAGTAAACCTGAAGTGAAGCATCGGAATCCAAAACTAGTGTCACAGGAATGGTTCAAAACATAGACCGTAGGAAGAGTCAGTCTTCTTGTACTTATGTCGGCATTGTGCCTTTTGTATTTAATTCCGATGCAATATCTGTGTTTCATTGTCAATAAGAAGGTCCAAGGTTTACAGTAAACCTGAAGTGAAGCATCGGAATCTATAACTAGTGTCACAGGAATGGTTCAAATCATAGCCAGTAAGAAGAGTCAGCCTTCTTGTACTTATGTCGGCATTGTGCCTTTTCTATTTAAGTCCGATGCAATTTCTGTGTTTCATCGTCAATAAGAGGGTCAAAGGGATACAATAAACCTGAAGCGAAGCATCGGAATCTATAACTAGTGTCACAGGAAAGGTTAAAAACAAAGTCAGTAAGAAGAGTCAGTCTTCTTGTCCTTAAGTCGGCATTGTGCCTTCTGTATTTCATTCCGATGCAATTTGTGTGTTTCATCGTCAATAAGATGGTCGAAGGGATACAGTAAACCTGGAGTGAAGCATCGGAATGTAAAACAAGTGTCACAGGATTGGTTCAAAGCATAGACAGTAAGAAGAGTCAGTCTTCGTGTACATATGTCGGCATTTTGCCTTTTGTATTTAATTCCGATGCAATTTCTGTGATTCATCGTCAATAAGACGGTCCAAGGGATACAGTAAACCTGAAGTGAAGCATCGGAATCTATAACTAGTGTCACAGGAATGGTTCAAAATATAGTGAGTAAGAAGAGTCAGTCTTCTTGTAATTAAGTCGGCATTGCGCCTTTTCTATTTAATACCGATGCAATTGCTGTGTTTCATCGTCAATAACAAGGTCCAAAGGATACAGTAAACCTGGAGTGAAGCATCGGAATCTATAACTAGTGTCAATGGAATGGTTCAAAACATAGACAGTAAGATGTGTCAGTCATCTTGTACTTAAGTCGGCATTGTGCCTTTTGTATTTATTTCCGATGCCATTTCCGTGTTTAATCGTCATTACGAAAGTCAGAGGGATACAGTAAACCTGAAGTGAACACATCGGAACCTATAGCTAGTGTCACAGGAATGGTTCAAAACATAGTCAGTAAGAAGAGTCAGTCTTCTTGTCCTTAAGTCGGCATTGTGCTTTTTGTATTTAATTCCGATGCAATTTCTGTGTTTCATCGTCAATAATACGGTCCAAGGGATACAGTAAACATGGAGTGAAGCATCGGAATCTATAACTAGTGTCACAGGAATGGTTCAAAACATAGACTGTAAGAAGAGTCTGTCTTCTTGTACTTCAGTCGGCATTGTGCCTTTTGTATTTAATTCCGATGCAGTTTCTTTGTTTCATCGTCAATAAGAAGGTCCAAGGGATACAGTAAACCTGAAGTGAAGCATCGGAATCTATAACTAGTGTCACAGGAATGGTTCAAAAACTAAGTCAGTAGGAAGAGTCGGTCTTCATGTACTTAAGTCGGCATTGTGAATTTTGTATTTAATTCCGATGCAATTTCTGTGTTTCATCGTCAATAAGAAGGTCCAAGGGATACAGTAAACCTGAAGTGAAGCATCGGAATCTATAACTAGTGTCACAGGAATGGTTCAAAACATAGACAGTAGGAAGAGTCAGTCTTCTTGTACTTATGTCGGCATTGTGCCTTTTGTATTTAATTCCGATGCAATTTAAGTGTTTCATCGTCAATAAGAAGGTCCAAGGGATACAGTAAACCTGAAGTAAAGCATCGGAATCTATAACTAGAGTCACACTAATGGTTCAAAAGAAAGTCAGTAAGAACAGTCAGTCTTCTTGTCCTCAAGTCGGCATTGTGCCTTTTGTATTTAATTCCGATGCAATTTCTGTGTTTCATCGTCAATAAGAAGATCCAAGGGATACAGTAAACCTGGAGTGTAGCATCGGAATCTATAACTAGTGTCACAGGAATGTTTCAAAACATAGACAGTAAGAAGAGTCAGTCTTCGTGTACTTAAGTCGGCATTTTGCCTTTTGTATTTAATTCCGATGCAACTTCCGTGATTCATCGTCAATAAGAAGGTCCAAGGGATACAGTAAATCTGAAGTGAAGCATCGGAATCTATAACTAGTGTCACAGGAATGGTTCAAAACATAGTCAGTAAGAAGAGTCTGTCTTCTTGTACTTAAGTCGGCATTGTGCGTTTTCTATTTAATTCCGATGCAATTTCTCTGTTTCATCGTCAATAACAAGGTCCAAGGGATACAGTAAACCTGGAGTGAAGCATCGGAATCTATAACTAGTGTCAATGGAACGGTTCAAAACATAGACAGTAAGAAGAGTCAGTCTTCTTGTACTTAAGTCGGCATTGTGCCTTTTGTATTTAATTCCGATGCAATTTCTGTGTTTCATCGTCAACAAGAAGGTCAGAGGGATACAGTAAACCTGAAGTGAAGCATTGGAATCTATAGCAAGTGTCACAGGAACGGTTCAAACATAGTCAGTAAGAAGAGTCAGTCTTCTTGTTTTTAAGTCGGCATTGTGCCTTTTGTATTTAATTCCGATGCAATTTCTGTGTCTTATCGTCAACAAGAAGGTCAGAGGGAACAGTAAACCTGAAGAGAAGCATCGGAATCTATAACTAGTGTCACAGGAGTGGTTCAAAACATAGTCATTAAGAAGAGTCACTCTTCTTGTACTTAAGTCGGCATTGTGCATTTTGTATTTAATTCCGATGCAATTTCTGTGTTTCACCGTCAATAAGAAAGTCAGAGGGATACAGTAAATCTGAAGTGAAGCATCGGAATCTATAGCTAGTGTCATAGGAATGGTTCAAAACATAGTCAGTAGGAAGAGTCAGCCTTCTTGTCCATTAGTCGGCATTGCGCCTTTTGTATTTAATTCCGATGCAATTTCTATGTTTCATCGTCAATAAGAAGGTCCAAGGGATACAGTAAACCTGGAGTGAAGCATCGGAATCTATATCTAGTGTCACAGGAATGGTTCATAACATAGACAGTATGAAGAGTCAGTCTTCTTGTACTTAAGTCGGCATTGTGCCTTTTGTATTTAATTCCGATGCAATATCTGTGTTTCATCGTCAATAAGAAGGTCCAAGGGATACAGTAAACCTCAAGTGAAGCATCGTAACCTATAACTAGTGTCACAGGAATGGTCAAAACATAGACAGTAGGAAGAGTCAGTCTTCTTGTACTTAAGTCGGCATTGTGCCTTTTGTATTTAATTCCGATGCAATTTCTGTGTTTCATCGTCAATAACAAGGTCCAAGGGATACAGTAAACCTGTAGTGAAGCATCGGAATCTATAACTAGCGTCAATGGAATGGTTGAAAGCATAGACAGTAAGAAGAGTCAGTCTTCTTGTACTTAAGTCGGCATTGTGCCTTTTGTATTTAATTCCGATGCAATTTCTGTGTCTTATCGTCAACAAGAAGGTCAGAGGGAACAGTAAACCTGAAGAGAAGCATCGGAATCTATAACTAGTGTCACAGGAGTGGTTCAAAACATAGTCATTAAGAAGAGTCAGTCTTTTTGTCCTTAAGTCGGCATTGTGCCTTTTGTATTTAATTCCGATGCAATTTCTGTGTTTCATCGGCAATAAGGTCAGAGGGATACAGTAAACCTGAAGTGAAGCATCGGAATCTATAACTAGTGTCACAGGAATGGTTCAAAACATAGACAGTAGGAAGAGTCAGTCTTCTTGTACGTAAGTCGGCATTGTGCCTTGGTATTAAATTCCGATGCAATTTCTGTGTTTCATCGACAATAAGAAGGTCAGAGGGATACAGTAAACCTGAAGTGAGGCATCGGAATCCCAAACTAGTGTCACAGGAATGTTTCAAAACATAGACAGTAGGAAGAGTCAGTCTTCTTGTACTTAAGTCGGCATTGTGCCTTTTGTATTTAATTCCGATGCAGTTTCTGTGTTTCAACGTCGATAAGAAGGTCCAAGGGATACATTAAACCTGGAGTGAAGCATCGGTATCTATAACTAGTGTCACAGTAATGATTCAAAACATAGAGAGTAAGAAGAGTCAGTCTTCGTGTACTTAAGTCGGCATTTTGCCTTTTGTATTTAATTCCGATGCAGTTTCTGTGTTTCAACGTCGATAAGAAGGTCCAAGGGATACATTGAACCTGAAGTGAAGCATCGGAATCTATAACTAGTGTCACAGGAATGGTTCAAAACATAGTCAGTAGGAAGAGTCAGTCTTCTTGTACTTAAGTCGGCATTGTGCCTTTTCTATTTAATTCCGATGCAATTTCTGTGTTTCATCGTCAATAAGAAAGTCAGAGAGATAAGGTAAACCTGAAGTGAAGCATCGGAATCTATAACTAGTGTTACAGGAATGGTTCAAATCATAGACTGTAGGAAGTGTCAGTCTTCTTGTACTTAAATCGGCATTGTGCCTTTTGTATTTAATTCCGATGCAACTTCTGTGCTTCATAGTCAATAAGAAGGTCCAAGGGATACAGTAAACCAGGAGTGTAGCAACGGAATCTATAACTAGTGTCACAGGAATGGGTCAAAACATAGACAGTAAGATGAGTCAGTCTTCGTGTACTTATGTCGGCATTTTGCCTTTTGTATTTAATTCCGATGCAATCTACGTGTTTCATCGTCAATAACAAGGTCCAAGGGATACAGTAAACCTGAAGTGAAGCATCGGAATCAATAACTAGTGTCACAGGAACGGTTCAAAACATAGTCATTAAGAAGAGTCAGTCTTCTTGTACTTAAGTCGGCATTGTGCCTTTTCTATTTAATTCCGATGCAATTTCTGTGTTTCATCGTCAATAACAAGGTCCAAGGGATACAGTAAACCTGGAGAGAAGCATCGGAATCTATAACTATCGTCAATGGAATGGTTCAAAACATAGACAGTAAGAAGAGTCAGTCTTCTTGTACTTAAGTCGGCATTGTGCCTTTTGTATTTAATTCCGATGCAATTTCTGTGTTTCATCATCAACAAGAAGGTCAGAGGGATACAGTAAATCTGAAGTGAAGCATCGGAATCTATAGCTAGTGTCACAGGAATGGTTCAAAACATAGTCAGTAGGAAGAGTCAGCCTTCTTGTCCATTAGTCGGCATTGCGCCTTTTGTATTTAATTCCGATGCAATTTCTATGTTTCATCGTCAATAAGAAGGTCCAAGGGATACAGTAAACCTGGAGTGTAGCATCGGAATCTATAACTAGTGTCACAGGAATGGTTCTAAACATAGACAGTAAGAAGAGTCAGTCTTCGTGTACTTAAGTCGGCATTTTGCCTTTTGTATTTAATTCCGATGCAATGTCCGTGTTTCATCGTCAATAAGAAGGTCCAAGGGATACAGAAAACCTAAAGTGAAGCATCGGAATCTACAACTAGTGTCACAGGAATGGTTCAAAACATAGTCAGTAAGAGGAGTCAGACTTCTTGTACTTAAGTCGGCATTGTGCTTTTTCTATTTAATTCCGATGCAATTTCTGTGTTTCATCGTCAATAACAAGGGCCAAGGGATACAGTAAACCTGGAATGAAGCATAGGAATCTATAACTAGTGTCAATGGAATGGTTCAAAACATAGACAGTAAGAAGAATCAGTCTTCTTGACTTAAGTAAGCATTGTGCCTTTTGTATTTAATTCCGATGCCATTTCTGTGTTTCATCGTCAATACGAAAGCCAGAGAGATAAAGTAAACCTGAAGTGAAGCATCGGAATCTATAACTAGTGTCACAGGAATGGTTCAAATCATAGACAGTAGGAAGAGTCAGTCTTCTTGTACTTAAGTCGGCATTGTGCCTTTTGTATTTAATTCCGATGCAATTTCTGTGTTTCATCGTCAATAACAAGGTCCAAGGGATACAGTAAACCTGTAGTGAAGCATCGGAATCTATAACTAGCGTCAATGGAATGGTTGAAAGCATAGACAGTAAGAAGAGTCAGTCTTCTTGTACTTAAGTCGGCATTGTGCCTTTTGTATTTAATTCCGATGCAATTTCTGTGTCTCATCGTCAACAAGAAGGTCAGAGGGAACAGTAAACGTGAAGTGAAGCATCGGATTCTATAGCTAGTGTCACAGGAATGGTTCAAACATAGTCAGTAAGAAGAGTCAGTCCTCTTGTTCTTAAGTCGGCATTGTGCATTTTGTACTTAATTCCGATGCAATTTCTGTGTTTCATCGTCAATAAGAAGGTCCAAGGGATACAGTAAATCTCAAGAGAAGCATCGGAATCTATAACTAGTGTCACAGGAATGGTTCAATACATAGACACTAGGAAGAGTCAGTCTTCTTGTACTTAAGTCGGCATTGTGCCTTTTCTAATTAATTCCGATGCAATTTCTGTGTTTCATCGTCAATAAGAACGTCAGAGGGGAACAATAAACCTGAAGTGAAGCATCCGAATCCATAACTAGTGTCACAGGAATGGTTCAAACAAAGTCAGTAAGAAGAGTTAGTCTTCATGTCCTTAAGCCGGCATTGTGCCTTTTGCATTTAATTTCGATGCAATTTGTGTGTTTCATCGTCAATAATAAGGTCCAAGGGATACAGTAAATCTGGAGTGAAGCATCGGAATCTATAACTAGTGTCAGAGGTATGGTACAAAACATAGACAGTAGGAAGAGTCAGTCTTCTTGTACTTAAGTCGGCATTGTGCCTTTTGTATTTAATTCCGATGCAATTTCTGTGTTTCATCGTCAATAAGAAGGTCCAAGGGATACAGTAAACCTCAAGTGAAGCATCGGAATCTATAACTAGTGTCACAGGAGTCGTTCAAACATAGTCAGTAAGAAGAGTCGGTCTTTTTGTCCTTAAGTCGGCATTGGGCATTTTGTATTTAATTCCGATGCAATTTCTGTGTTTCATCGTCAATAAGACGGTCCAAGGGATACAGTAAACCTGGAGTGAGGCATCTGAATCTATATATAGTGTCAAGGAATGGTTCAAAACATAGACAGTAAGAAGAGTCAGTATTCTTGTTCTTAAGTCGGCAATGTGCCTTTTGTATTTAATTCCGATGCAATTTCTGTGTTTCATTGTCAATAAGAAAGTCAGAGGGATACAGTAAACCTGAAGTGATGCATCGGAATTTATAGCTAGTGTTACAGGAATGGTTCAAAGCATAGTCAGTAAGAAGAGTCTGTCTTCTAGTCCTTAAGTCGGCATTGTGCCTTTTGTATTTAATTCCGATGCAATTTCTGTGTTTCATCGTCAATAAGAAGGTACAAGGGATACAGTAAACCTGCAGTGAAGCATCGGATTCTATAACTAGTGTCACAGGAATGGTTCAAAACATAGTCAGTAAGAAGAGTCAGTCTTCTTGTACATAAGTCGGCATTGTGCTTTTTCTATTTAATTCCGATGCAATATCTGTGTTTCATCGTCAATAACAAGGTCCAAGGGGTACAGTAAACCTTGGAGTGAAGCATCGGAATCTATAACAAGTGTCACAGGAATGGTTCAAAACATAGACAGTAAGAAGAGTCAGTCTTCTTGTACTTAAGTCGGCATTGTACCTTTTGTATTTAATTCCGATGCAATTTCTGTGTTTCATCGTCAATAAGAAGGTCCAAGGGATACAGTAAACCTCAAGTGAAGCATCGGAATCTATAACTAGTGTCACAGGAATGGTTCAAAACATAGTCAGTAGGAAGTGTCGGTCTTCATGTACTTAAGTCGGCATTGTGCCTTTTCTATTTATTTCCCATGCAATTTCTGTGTTTCATCGTCATTATGAAGGTCCAAGGGATACAGTAAACCTGAAGTGAAGCATCGGAATCTATAACTAGTGTCACAGGAATGGTTCAAAACATAGACAGTAGGAAGAGTCAGTCTTCTTGTACTTAAGTCAGCATTGTGCATTTTGTATTTAATTCCGATGCAATTTCTGTGTTTCATCGTCAATAAGAAGGTCCAAGGGATACAGTAAACCTCAAGTGAAGCATCGGAATCTATAACTAGTGTTACAGGAATGGTTCAAAACATAGACAGTAAGAAGACTCTGTCTTCTTGTCCTTAAGTCGGCATTGTGCCTTTTCTATTTAATTCCGATGCAATTTCTGTGTTTCATCGTCAACAAGAAGGTCCAAGGGATACAGTAAACCTCAAGTGAAGCATCGGAATCTATAACTAGTGTCCCAGGAATGTTTCAAAACATAGTCAGTAAGAAGAGTCAGTCTTCTTGTCCCTAAGTCGGCATTGTGCCTTTTCTATTTAATTCCGATCCAATTTCTGTGTTTCATCGTCAATAAGAAGGTGCAAGGGATACAGTACACCAGGAGTGAAGCATCGGAATCTATAACTAGTGTCACAGGAATGGTTCAAAGCATAGGCAGTAACAAGAGTCAGTCTTCTTATACTTAAGTCGACATAGTGCCTTTTCTATTTATTTCCGATGAAATTTCTGTGTTTCATCGTCAATAAGAAGGTCAGAGGGATACAATAAACCTGAAGTGAAGCATCGGAATCTGTAACTAGTGTCACAGGAATGGTTCGAAACAAAGTCAGTAAGAAGAGTCAGTCTACTTGTCCTCAAGTCGGCATTGTGCATTTTGTATTTAATTCCGAAGCAATTTGTGTGTTTCATCGTCAAAAAGAAGGTCCAAGGGATACAGCAAACCTGGAGTGAAGCATCGGAATCTATAACTAGTGTCACAGGAATGGTTCAAAACATAGACAGTAAGAAGAGTCAGTCTTCGTGTACTTAAGTCGGCATTGTGCCTTTTGTATTTAATTCCGATGCAATTTCTGTGTTTCATCGTCAATAACAAGGTCCAAGGGATACAGTAAACCTGTAGTGAAGCATCGCAATCTATAACTAGCGTCAATGGAATGGTTGAAAACATAGACAGTTAGAAGAGTCAGTCTTCTTGTACTTAAGTCGGCATTGTGCCTTTTGTATTTAATTCCGATGCAATTTCTGTGTCTCATCGTCAACAAGAAGGTAAGAGGGAACAGTAAACCTGAAGTGAAGCATCGGATTCTATAGCTAGTGTCACAGGAATGGTTCAAACATACTCAGTAAGAAGAGTCAGTCTTCTTGTTCTTAAGTCGGCATTGTGCATTTTGTACTTAATTCCGATGCAATTTCTGTGTTTCATCGTCAATAAGAAGGTCCAAGGGATACAGTAAACCTCAAGAGAAGCATCGGAATCTATAGCTAGTGTCACAGGAATGGTTCAATACATAGACACTAGGAAGAGTCACTCTTCTTGTACTTAAGTCGGCATTGTGCCTTTTCTAATTAATTCCGATGCAATTTCTGTGTTTCATCGTCAATAAGAACGTCAGAGGGGTACAATAAACCTGAAGTGAAGCATCCGAATCCATAACTAGTGTCACAGGAATGGTTCAAACAAAGTCAGTAAGAAGAGTTAGTCTTAATGGCCTTACGCCGGCATTGTGCCTTTTGCATTTAATTTCGATGCAATTTGTGTGTTTCATCGTCAATAATAAGGTCCAAGGGATACAGTAAATCTGGAGTCAAGCATCGGAATCTATAACTAGTGCCAGAGGTATGGTACAAAACATAGACAGTAGGAAGAGTCAGTCTTCTTGTACTTAAGTCGGCATTGTGCCTTTTCTATTTAATTCCGATGCAATTTCTGTGTTTCATCGTCAATAAGAAGGTCCAAGGGATACAGTAAACCTCAAGTGAAGCATCGGAATCTATAACTAGTGTCACAGGAATGGTTCAAAACATAGTCAGTACCAAGAGTCGGTCTTCATGTACTTAAGTCGGCATTGTGCCTTTTCTATTTAATTCCGATGCAATTTCTGTGTTTCATCGTCAAGAAGAAGGTCCAAGGGATACAGTAAACCTCATGTGAAGCATCGGAATCTATAACTAGTGTCACAGGAATGTTTCAAAACATAGTCAGTAAGAAGAGTCAGTCTTCTTGTCCCTAAGTCGGCATTGTGCCTTTTCTATTTAATTCCGATCCAATTTCTGTGTTTCATGGTCAATAAGAAGGTCCAAGGGATACAGTAAACCTCAAGTGAAGCATCGGAATCTATAACTAGTGTCACAGGAATGGTTCAAAACATAGGCAGTAACAAGAGTCAGTCTTCTTATACTTAAGTCGACATAGTGCCTTTTCAATTTATTTCCGATGCAATTTCTGTGTTTCATCGTCAATACGAAGGTCAGAGGGATACAATAAACCTGAAGTGAAGCATCGGAATCTATAACTAGTGTCACAGGAATGGTTCAGAACAAAGTCAGTAAGAAGAGTCAGTCTACTTGTCCTTAAGTCGGCATTGTGCATTTTGTATATAATTCCGAAGCAATTTGTGTGTTTCATCGTTAATAAGAAGGTCCAAGGGATACAGCAAACCTGGAGTGAAGCATCGGAATCTATAACTAGTGTCACAGGAATGGTTCAAAACATAGACAGTAAGTAGAGTCAGTCTTCTTGTACTTAAGTCGGCATTGTGCCTTTTCCATTTAATCCCGATCCAATTTCTGTGTTTCATCGTCAATAAGAAGGTCCAAGGGATACAGTAAACCTGGAGTGAGGCATCGGAATCTATAACTAGTGTCAATGGAATGGTTCAAAACATAGACAGTAAGAAGAGTCAGTCTTCTTGTACTTAAGTCGCCATTGTGCCTTTTGTATTTAATTCCGATGCCATTTCTGTGTTTCATCGTCAATAAGAAAGTCAGAGGCATACAGTAAACCTGAAGTGAAGCATCGGAATCAATAGCTAGTGTCACAGGAATGGTTCAAAAGTAGTCAGTAAGAAGAGTAAGTCTTCTTGTCCTTAAGTCGGCATTGTGCCTTTTGTATTTAATTCCGATGCAATTTCTGTGTGTCATCGTCAATGAGACGGTCCAAGGGATACAGTAAACCTGGAGTAAAGCATCAGAATCTATAACTAGTGTCACAGGCATGGTCCAAATCATAGGCAGTAAGAACAGTCTGTCTTCTTGTACTTAAGTCGGCATTGTGCCTTTAGTATTTAGTTCCGATGCAATTTCTGTGTTTCATCGTCAATAAGAATGTCCAAGGGAAACAGTAAACCTCAAGTGAAGCATCGGAATCTATAACTGGTGTCACAGGAATGGTTCAAATCATAGACACTAGGAAGAGTCAGTCTTCTTGTACTTAAGTCAGCATTGTGCCTTTTGTAATTAATTCCGATGCAATTTCTGTGTTTCATCGTCAATAAGAAGGTCCAAGGGATACAGTAAACCTGAAGTGAAGCATCGGAATCTATAACAAGTGTCACAGGAATGGTTCAAAACATAGACAGTAAGAAAAGTCAGTCGTCTTGTACTTAAGTCGGCATTGTGCCTTTTCTATTTAATTCCGATACAATTTCTGTGTTTCATCGTCAATAATAAGGTCCAAGGAATACAGTAAATCTGGAGTGAAGCATCGGAATCTATAACTAGTGTCACAGGAATGGTACAAAAGATAGACAGTAAGAAGAGTCAGTCTTCGTGTACTTAATTCGGCATTATGCCTTTTGTATTTAATTCCGATGCAATTTCTGTGTTTCATCGTCAATAAGAAGGTCCAAGGGATACAGTAAACCTGAAGTGAAGCATCGGATTCTATAACTAGTGTCACAGGAATGGTTCAAAACATAGTCAGTAAGAAGAGTCAGTCTTCTTGTACTTAAGTCGGCATTGTGCCTTTTCTATTTAATTCCGATGCAATTGCTGTGTTTCATCGTCAATAACAAGGTCCAAGGGATACAATAAACCTGGAGTGTAGCATCGGAATCTATAACTAGTGTCACAGGAATGGTTCAATACATAGAGAGTAGGAAGAGTCAGTCTTCGTGTACTTAAGTCGGCATTTTGCCTTTTGAATTTAATTCCGATGCAATCTCCGTGTTTCATCGTCAATAAGGAGGTCCAAGGGATACAGTAAACCTGAAGTGAAGCATCGGAATTTATAGCTAGTGTTACAGGAATGGTTCAAAACATAGTAAGTAAGAAGAGTCTGTCTTCTAGTCCTTAAGTCGGCATTGTGCCTTTTGTATTTAATTCCGATGCAATTTCTGTGTTTCATCGTCAATAAGAAGGTACAAGGAATACAGTAAACCTGCAGTGAAGCATCGGAATCTATAACTAGTGTCACAGGAATGGTTCAAAACATAGTCAGTACCAAGAGTCGGTCTTCATGTACTTAAGTCGGCATTGTGCCTTTTCTATTTAATTCCGATGCAATTTCTGTGTTTCATCGTCAAGAAGAAGGTCCAAGGGATACAGTAAACCTCATGTGAAGCATCGGAATCTATAACTAGTGTCACAGGAATGTTTCAAAACATAGTCAGTAAGAAGAGTCAGTCTTCTTGTCCCTAAGTCGGCATTGTGCCTTTTCTATTTAATTCCGATCCAATTTCTGTGTTTCATCGTCAATAAGAAGGTCCAAGGGATACAGTAAACCTCAAGTGAAGCATCGGAATCTATAACTAGTGTCACAGGAATGGTTCAAAACATAGGCAGTAACCAGAGTCAGTCTTCTTATACTTAAGTCGACATAGTGCCTTTTCAATTTATTTCCGATGCAATTTCTGTGTTTCATCGTCAATACGAAGGTCAGAGGGATACAATAAACCTGAAGTGAAGCATCGGAATCTATAACTAGTGTCACAGGAATGGTTCAGAACAAAGTCAGTAAGAAGAGTCAGTCTACTTGTCCTTAAGTCGGCATTGTGCATTTTGTATTTAATTCCGAAGCAATTTGTGTGTTTCATCGTCAATAAGAAGGTCCAAGGGATACAGCAAACCTGGAGTGAAGCATCGGAATCTATAACTAGTGTCACAGGAATGGTTCAAAACATAGACAGTAAGTAGAGTCAGTCTTCTTGTACTTAAGTCGGCATTGTGCCTTTTCCATTTAATCCCGATCCAATTTCTGTGTTTCATCGTCAATAAGAAGGTCCAAGGGATACAGTAAACCTGGAGTGAGGCATCGGAATCTATAACTAGTGTCAATGGAATGGTTCAAAACATAGACAGTAAGAAGAGTCAGTCTTCTTGTACTTAAGTCGCCATTGTGCCTTTTGTATTTAATTCCGATGCCATTTCTGTGTTTCATCGTCAATAAGAAAGTCAGAGGCATACAGTAAACCTGAAGTGAAGCATCGGAATCAATAGCTAGTGTCACAGGAATGGTTCAAAAATAGTCAGTAAGAAGAGTAAGTCTTCTTGTCCTTAAGTCGGCATTGTGCCTTTTGTATTTAATTCCGATGCAATTTCTGTGTGTCATCGTCAATAAGACGGTCCAAGGGATACAGTAAACCTGGAGTAAAGCATCGGAATCTATAACTAATGTCACAGGCATGGTCCAAATCATAGGCAGTAAGAACAGTCTGTCTTCTTGTACTTAAGTCGGCATTGTGCCTTTAGTATTTAGTTCCGATGCAATTTCTGTGTTTCATCGTCAATAAGAATGTCCAAGGGAAACAGTAAACCTCAAGTGAAGCATCGGAATCTATAACTGGTGTCACAGGAAAGGTTCAAATCATAGACACTAGGAAGAGTCAGTCTTCTTGTACTTAAGTCAGCATTGTGCTTTTTGTAATTAATTCCGATGCAATTTCTGTGTTTCATCGTCAATAAGAAGGTCCAAGGGATACAGTAAACCTGAAGTGAAGCATCGGAATCTATAACAAGTGTCACAGGAATGGTTCAAAACATAGACAGTAAGAAAAGTCAGTCGTCTTGTACTTAAGTCGGCATTGTGCCTTTTCTATTTAATTCCGATACAATTTCTGTGTTTCATCGTCAATAATAAGGTCCAAGGAATACAGTAAATCTGGAGTGAAGCATCGGAATCTATAACTAGTGTCACAGGAATGGTACAAAAGATAGACAGTAAGAAGAGTCAGTCTTCGTGTACTTAATTCGGCATTATGCCTTTTGTATATAATTCCGATGCAATTTCTGTGTTTCATCGTCAATAAGAAGGTCCAAGGGATACAGTAAACCTGAAGTGAAGCATCGGATTCTATAACTAGTGTCACAAGAATGGTTCAAAACATAGTCAGTAAGAAGAGTCAGTCTTCTTGTACTTAAGTCGGCATTGTGCCTTTTCTATTTAATTCCGATGCAATTGCTGTGTTTCATCGTCAATAACAAGGTCCAAGGGATACAATAAACCTGGAGTGTAGCATCGGAATCTATAACTAGTGTCACAGGAATGGTTCAATACATAGAGAGTAGGAAGAGTCAGTCTTCGTGTACTTAAGTCGGCATTTTGCCTTTTGAATTTAATTCCGATGCAATCTCCGTGTTTCATCGTCAATAAGGAGGTCCAAGGGATACAGTAAACCTGAAGTGAAGCATCGGAATTTATAGCTAGTGTTACAGGAATGGTTCAAAACATAGTAAGTAAGAAGAGTCTGTCTTCTAGTCCTTAAGTCGGCATTGTGCCTTTTGTATTTAATTCCGATGCAATTTCTGTGTTTCATCGTCAATAAGAAGGTACAAGGAATACAGTAAACCTGCAGTGAAGCATCGGAATCTATAACTAGTGTCACAGGAATGGTTCAAAACATAGTCAGTACCAAGAGTCGGTCTTCATGTACTTAAGTCGGCATTGTGCCTTTTCTATTTAATTCCGATGCAATTTATGTGTTTCATCGTCAAGAAGAAGGTCCAAGGGATACAGTAAACCTCATGTGAAGCATCGGAATCTATAACTAGTGTCACAGGAATGTTTCAAAACATAGTCAGTAAGAAGAGTCAGTCTTCTTGTCCCTAAGTCGGCATTGTGCCTTTTCTATTTAATTCCGATCCAATTTCTGTGTTTCATCGTCAATAAGAAGTTCCAAGGGATACAGTAAACCTCAAGTGAAGCATCGGAATCTATAACTAGTGTCACAGGAATGGTTCAAAACATAGGCAGTAACCAGAGTCCGTCTTCTTATACTTAAGTCGACATAGTCCCTTTTCAATTTATTTCCGATGCAATTTCTGTGTTTCATCGTCAATACGAAGGTCAGAGGGATACAATAAACCTGAAGTGAAGCATCGGAATCTATAACTAGTGTCACAGGAATGGTTCAGAACAAAGTCAGTAAGAAGAGTCAGTCTACTTGTCCTTAAGTCGGCATTGTGCATTTTGTATTTAATTCCGAAGCAATTTGTGTGTTTCATCGTCAATAAGAAGGTCCAAGGGATACAGCAAACCTGGAGTGAAGCATCGGAATCTATAACTAGTGTCACAGGAATGGTTCAAAACATAGACAGTAAGTAGAGTCAGTCTTCTTGTACTTAAGTCGGCATTGTGCCTTTTCCATTTAATCCCGATCCAATTTCTGTGTTTCATCGTCAATAAGAAGGTCCAAGGGATACAGTAAACCTGGAGTGAGGCATCGGAATCTATAACTAGTGTCAATGGAATGGTTCAAAACATAGACAGTAAGAAGAGTCAGTCTTCTTGTACTTAAGTCGCCATTGTGCCTTTTGTATTTAATTCCGATGCCATTTCTGTGTTTCATCGTCAATAAGAAAGTCAGAGGCATACAGTAAACCTGAAGTGAAGCATCGGAATCAATAGCTAGTGTCACAGGAATGGTTCAAAAATAGTCAGTAAGAAGAGTAAGTCTTCTTGTCCTTAAGTCGGCATTGTGCCTTTTGTATTTAATTCCGATGCAATTTCTGTGTGTCATCGTCAATAAGACGGTCCAAGGGATACAGTAAACCTGGAGTAAAGCATCGGAATCTATAACTAATGTCACAGGCATGGTCCAAATCATAGGCAGTAAGAACAGTCTGTCTTCTTGTACTTAAGTCGGCATTGTGCCTTTAGTATTTAGTTCCGATGCAATTTCTGTGTTTCATCGTCAATAAGAATGTCCAAGGGAAACAGTAAACCTCAAGTGAAGCATCGGAATCTATAACTGGTGTCACAGGAAAGGTTCAAATCATAGACACTAGGAAGAGTCAGTCTTCTTGTACTTAAGTCAGCATTGTGCCTTTTGTAATTAATTCCGATGCAATTTCTGTGTTTCATCGTCAATAAGAAGGTCCAAGGGATACAGTAAACCTGAAGTGAAGCATCGGAATCTATAACAAGTGTCACAGGAATGGTTCAAAACATAGACAGTAAGAAAAGTCAGTCGTCTTGTACTTAAGTCGGCATTGTGCCTTTTCTATTTAATTCCGATACAATTTCTGTGTTTCATCGTCAATAATAAGGTCCAAGGAATACAGTAAATCTGGAGTGAAGCATCGGAATCTATAACTAGTGTCACAGGAATGGTACAAAAGATAGACAGTAAGAAGAGTCAGTCTTCGTGTACTTAATTCGGCATTATGCCTTTTGTATTTAATTCCGATGCAATTTCTGTGTTTCATCGTCAATAAGAAGGTCCAAGGGATACAGTAAACCTGAAGTGAAGCATCGGATTCTATAACTAGTGTCACAGGAATGGTTCAAAACATAGTCAGTAAGAAGAGTCAGTCTTCTTGTACTTAAGTCGGCATTGTGCCTTTTCTATTTAAATCCGATGCAATTGCTGTGTTTCATCGTCAATAACAAGGTCCAAGGGATACAATAAACCTGGAGTGTAGCATCGGAATCTATAACTAGTGTCACAGGAATGGTTCAATACATAGAGAGTAGGAAGAGTCAGTCTTCGTGTACTTAAGTCGGAATTTTGCCTTTTGAATTTAATTCCGATGCAATCTCCGTGTTTCATCGTCAATAAGGAGGTCCAAGGGATACAGTAAACCTGAAGTGAAGCATCGGAATTTATAGCTAGTGTTACAGGAATGGTTCAAATCATAGTAAGTAAGAAGAGTCTGTCTTCTAGTCCTTAAGTCGGCATTGTGCCTTTTGTATTTAATTCCGATGCAATTTCTGTGTTTCATCGTCAATAAGAAGGTACAAGGAATACAGTAAACCTGCAGTGAAGCATCGGATTCTATAACTAGTGTCACAGGAATGGTTCAAAACATAGTCAGTAAGAAGAGTCAGCCTTCTTGTACTTAAGTCGGCATTGTGCCTTTTCTATTTAATTCCGATGCAATTTCTGTGTTTCATCGTCAATAACAAGGTCCAAGGGATACAGTAAACCTCAAGTGAAGCATTGGAATCTATAACTGGTGTCACAGGAATGGTTCAAAACATAGACACTAGGAAGAGTCAGTCTTCTTGTACTTAAGTCAGCATTGTGCCTTTTGTATTTAATTCCGTTGCAATTTCTGTGTTTCATCGTCAATAAGAAGGTCCAAGTTATACAGTAAACCTGAAGTGAAGCATCGGAATCTATAACAAGTGTCACAGGAATGGTTCAAAATACAGACAGTAGGAAAAGTCAGTCGTCTTGTACTTAAGTCGGCACTGTGCCTTTTCTATTTAATTCCGATGCAATTTCTGTGTTTCATCGTCACTAATAAGGTCCAAGGAATACAGTAAATCTGGAGTGAAGCATTGGAATCTATAACTAGTGTCACAGGTATGGTACAAATCATAGACAGTAAGAAGAGTCAGTCTTCGTGTACTTAAATCGGCATTTTGCCTTTTGTATTTAATTCCGATGCAATTTCTGTGTTTCATCGTCAATAAGAAGGTACAAGGTATACAGTAAACCTGAAGTGAAGCATCGGAATCTATAACAAGTGTCACAGGAATGGTTCAAAATACAGACAGTAGGAAAAGTCAGTCGTCTTGTACTTAAGTCGGCATTGTGCCTTTTCTATTTAATTCCGATGCAATTTCTGTGTTTCATCGTCATTATGAAGGTCCAAGGGATACAGTAAACCTGAAGTGAAGTATCGGAATCTATAACTAGTGTCACAGGAATGGTTCAAAACATAGACAGTAGGAAGAGTCGGTCTTCTTGTACTTAAGTCGGCATTGTGCATTTTATATTTAATTCCGATGCAATTTCTGTGTTTCATCGTCAATAAGAAGGTCCAAGGGATATAGTAAACCTCAAGTGAAGCATCGGAATCTATAACTAGTGTCACAGGAGTGGTTCAAAACATAGTCAGTAAGAAGAGTCGGGCTTCTTGTCCTTAAGTCGGCATTGTGCATTTTGTATTTAATTCCGATGCAATTTCTGTGTTTCATCGTCAATAAGACGGTCCAAGGGATACAGTAACCTGGAGTGAGGCATCTGAATCTATAACTAGTGTCGCAGGAATGGTTCAAATCATAGACAGTAAGAAGAGTCAGTATTCTTGTTCTTAAGTCGGCATTGTGCCTTTTGTATTTAATTCCGATGCCATTTCTGTGTTTCATCGTCAATAACAAGGTCCAAGGGATACAGTAAACCTGGAGTGTAGCATCGGATTCTATAACTAGTGTCACAGGAATGGTTCAAACATTGACAGTAAGAAGAGTCAGTCTTCGTGTACTTAAGTCGGCATTTTGCCTTTTGTATTTAATTCCGATGCAATGTCCGTGTTTCATCGTCAATAAGAAGGTCCAAGGGATACAGTAAACCTGAAGTGAAGCATCGGAATCTATAACTAGTGTCACAGGAATGGTTCAAAACATAGTCAGTAAGAAGAGTCAGTATTCTTGTTCTTAAGTCGGCATTGTGCCTTTTGTATTTAATTACGATGCCATTTCTGTGTTTCATCGTAAATAAAAAAGTCAGAGGCATACAGTAAACCTGAAGTGAAGCATCGGAATCTATAGCTAGTGTTACAGGAATGGTTCAAAACATAGGCAGTAACAAGAGTCAGTCTTCTTATACTTAAGTCGACATAGTGCCTTTTCTACTTATTTCGAATGCAATTTCTGTGTTTCATCGTCAATAAGAAGGTCGGAGGGATACAATAAACCTGAAGTGAAGCATCGGAATCTATAACTAGTGTCACAGGAATGGTTCAAAACAAAGTCAGTAAGAAGAGTCAGTCTACTTGTCCTTGAGTCGGCATTGTGCATTTTGTATTTAATTCCGAAGCAATTTGTGTGTTTCATCGTCAATAAGAAGGTCCAAGGGATACAGCAAACCTGGAGTGAAGCATCGGAATCTATAACTAGTGTCACAGGAATGGTTCAAAACATAGACAGTAAGAAGAGTCAGTCTTCGTGTACTTAAGTCGGCATTGTGCCTTTTCTATTTAATCCCGATGCAATTTCTGTGTTTCATCGTCAATAAGAAGGCCCAAGGGATACAGTAAACCTGGAGTGAAGCATCGTAATCTATAACTAGTGTCACAGGAATGGTTCAAAACATAGACAGTAGGAAGAGTCAATCTTCTTGTCCTTAAGTCGGCATTGTGCCTTTTCTAATTAATTACGATGCAATTTCTGTGTTTCATCGTCAATAAGAAGGTCAGAGGGCTACAATAAACCTGAAGTGAAGCAACCGAATCTATAACTAGTGTCACAGGAATGGTTCAAACAAAGTCAGTAAGAAGAGTCAGTCTTCATGTCCTTAAGTCGGCATTGCGCCTTTTGCATTTAATTTCGATGCAATTTGTGTGTTTCATCGTCAATAATAAGGTCCAAGGGATTCAGTAAATCTGGAGTGAAGCATCGGAATCTATAACTAGTGTCACAGGAATGGTACAAAACATAGACAGTAAAAAGAGTCAGTCTTCGTGTACTTAAGTCGGCATTTTGCCTTTTGTATTTAATTCCGATGCAATTTCTGTGTTTCATCGTCAATAAGAAGGTGCAAGGGATACAGTAAACCTGAAGTGAAGCATCGGATTCTATAACTAGTGTCACAGGAATTGTACAAAACATAGACAGTGAGAAGAGTCAGTCTTCGTGTACTTAAGTCGGCATTTTGCCTATTGTACTCAATTCCGATGCAATTTCTGTGCTTCATCGTCAATAAGAAGGTGCAAGGGATACAGTAAACTTGAAGTGAAGCATCTGATTCTATAACTAGTGTCACAGGAATGTTTCAAAACATAGTCAGTAAGATGAGTCAGTCTTCTTGTACTTAAGTCGGCATTGTGCCTTTTCTATTTAATTCCGATGCAATTTCTGTGTTTCATCGTCAATAACAAGGTCCAAGGGATACAGTAAACCTGGAGTGTAGCATCGGATTCTATAACTAGTGTCACAGGAATGGTTCAAACATTGACAGTAAGAAGAGTCAGTCTTCGTGTACTTAAGTCGGCATTTTGCCTTTTGTATTTAATTCCGATGCAATGTCCGTGTTTCATCGTCAATAAGAAGGTCCAAGGGATACAGTAAACCTGAAGTGAAGCATCGGAATCTATAACTAGTGTCACAGGAATGGTTCAAAACATAGTCAGTAAGAAGAGTCAGTATTCTTGTTCTTAAGTCGGCATTGTGCCTTTTGTATTTAATTACGATGCCATTTCTGTGTTTCATCGTAAATAAAAAAGTCAGAGGGATACAGTAAACCTGAAGTGAAGCATCGGAATCTATAGCTAGTGTTACAGGAATGGTTCAAAACATAGTCAGTAAGAAGACTCTTTCTTCTTGCCCTTAAGTCGGCATTGTGCCTTTTGAATTTAATTCCGATGCAATTTCTGTGTTTCATCGTCAACAAGAAGGTCCAAGGGATACAGTAAACGTCAAGTGAAGCATCGGAATCTATAACTAGTGTCACAGGAGTGGTTCAAAACATAGTCAGTAAGAGAAGTCAGTCTTCTTGTCCCTAAGTCGGCATTGTGCCTTTTGTATTTAATTCCGATGCAAATTCTGTGTTTCATCGGCAATAAGGTAAGAGGGATACAGTAAACCTGAAGTGAAGCATTGGAATCTATAACTAGTGTCACAGGAATGGTTCAAAACATAGACAGTAAGAAGAGTCAGTCTTCTAGTACTTAAGTCGGCATTGTGCCTTTTGTATTTAATTCCGATGCAATTTCTGTGTTTCATCGTCAATAAGAAGGTCCAAGAGATACAGTAAACCTCAAGTGAAGCACCGGAATCTATAACTAGTGTCACAGGAATGGTTCAAAACATTGTCAGTAGGAAGAGTCGGTCTTCATGTACTTAAGTCGGCATTGTGCCTTTTGTATTTAATTCCGATGCAATTTCTGTGTTTCATCGTCATTATGAAGGTCCAAGGGATACAGTAAACCTGAAGTGAAGCATCGGAATCTATAACTAGTGTCAGAGGAATGGTTCAAAACATAGACAGTAGGAAGAGTCAGTCTTCATGTACTTAAGTCGGCATTGTGCATTTTGTATTTAATTCCGATGCAATTTCTGTGTTTCATCGTCAATAAGAAGGTCCAAGGGATACAGTAAACCTCAAGTGAAGCATCGGAATCTATAACTAGTGTCACAGGAGTGGTTCAAAACATAGTCAGTAAGAAGAGTCGGTCTTCTTGTCCTTAAGTCGGCATCGTGCATTTTGTATTTAATTCCGATGCAATTTCTGTGTTTCATCCTCAATAAAACGGTCCAACGGATACAGTAAACTTGGAGTGAGGCATCTGAATCTATAACTAGTGTCACAGGAATGGTTAAAAACATAGACAGTAAGAAGAGTCAGTATTCTTGTTCTTAAGTCGGCATTGTCCCTTTTGTATTTAATTACGATGCCATTTCTGTGTTTCTTCGTAAATAAAAAAGTCAGAGGGATACAGTAAACCTGAAGTGAAGCATCTGAATCTATAGCTAGTGTTACAGGAATGGTTCAAAACATAGTCAGTAAGAAGACTCTTTCTTCTTGTCCTTAAGTCGGCATTGTGCCTTTTGTATTTAATTCCGATGCAATTTCTGTGTTTCATCGTCAACAAGAAGGTCCAAGGGATACAGTAAACCTGAAGCGAAGCATCGGAATCCATAACTAGTGCCACAGGAATGGTTCAAAACATAGACAGTAGGAAGAGTCAGCCTTCTTGTACTTAAGTCGGTATTGTGTCTTTTGTATTTAATTCCGATGCAATTTCTGTGTTTCATCGTCAATAAGAAGTTACAAGGGATACAGTAAACCAGAAGTGATGGTTCGAAATCTATAGCTAGTGTCACAGGAATGGTTCAAACTAAGTCAGTAAGAAGAGTCAGTCTTCTTGTTCTTAAGTCATCATTGTGCCTTTTGTACTTAATTTCGATGCAATTTCTGTATTTCATCGTCAATAAGAATGTCCAAGGGATACAGTAAACCTCAAGTGAAGCATCGGAATCTATGACTGGTGTCACAGGAATGGTTCAAAACATAGACACTAGGAAGAGTCAGTCTTCTTGTACTTAAGACAGAATTGTGCATTTTGTATTTAATTCCGATGCAATTTCTGTGTTTCATCGTCAATAAGAAGGTCCAAGGGATACAGTAAACCTGAAGTGAAGCATCGAAATCTATAACTAGTGTCACAGGAATGGTTCAAAACATAGACAGTAAGAAAAGTCAATCGTCTTGTACTTAAGTCGGCATTGTGCCTTTTCTACTTAATTCCGATGCAATTTCTGTGTTTCATCGTCAATAATAAGGTCCAAGGAATACAGTAAATATGGAGTGAAGCATCGGAATCTATAACTAGTGTCACAGGAATGGTACAAAACATAGACAGTAAGAAGAGTCAGTCTTCGTGTACTTAAATCGGCATTTTGCCTTTTGTATTTAATTCCGATGCAATTTCTGTGTTTCATCGTCAATAATAAAGTCCAAGGGATACAGTAAACCTGAAGTGAAGCATCGGATTCTATAACTAGTGTCACAGGAATGAATCAAAACATAGTCAGTAAGAAGAATCAGTCTTCTTGTATTTAAGTCGGCATTGTTCCTTCTCTATTTAATTCGATGCAAATGCTGTGTTTTCATCGTCAATAACTAGGTCCAAGGGATACAGTAAACCTGGAGTGTAGCATCGGAATCTATAACTAGTGTCACAGGAATGGTTCAAAACATAGACAGTAGGAAGAGTCAGTCTACTTGTACTTAAGTCGGCATTGTATCTTTTGTATTTAATTCCGATGCAATTTCTGTGTTTCATCGTCAATAAGAAGGTCCAAGGGATACAGTAAACCTGGAGTGAAAGCATCGGAATCTATAACTAGCGTCAATGGAATGGTTCAAGACATAGACAGTAAGAAGAGTCAGTCTTCTTGTACTTAGGTCGGCATTGTCTCTTTTGTATTTAATTCCCTTGCAGTTTCTGTGTTTCATAGTCAACAAGAAGGTCAGAGGGAACAGTAACCTGAAGTGAAGCGATCGGATTCTATAGCTAGTGTCACAGGAATGGTTCAAACATAGTCAGTAAGAAGAGTCAAACTTCTTGTTCTTAAGTCGGCATTGTGCATTTTGTACTTAATTCCGCTGCAATTTTCTGTGTTTCATCGTCAATAAGAAGTGCCTAGGGATACAGTAAGCCTCAAGAGAAGCATCGGAATCTATAACTAGTGTCACAGGAATGGTTCAAAGCATAGACAGTAAGAAGAGTCAGTCTTCTTTTACTTAAGTCGACATTTTGCGTTTTCTAATTAATTCCAATGCAATTTCTGTGTTTCATCGTCAATAAGAAGGTCAGAGGGATACAATAAGACCTGAAGTGAAGCATCCGAATCTATAACTAGTGTGTACAAGGAATGGTACAAACAAAGTCAGTAAGAAGAGTAAGTCCTCATGACCTTAAATCGGCATAGTGCCTTTTCCATTTAATTTCGATGCAATTTGTGTGTTTCATCGTCAATAATAAGGTCCAAGGGATACAGTAAATCTGGAGTGAAGCATCGGAATCTATAACTAGTGTCACAGGAATGGTACAAAACATAGACAGTAAGAAGAGTCAGTAGTCTTCGTGTACTTAAGTCTGCATTTTGACTTTTGTATTTAAATCCGATGCTATTTCTGTGTTTCATCGTCAATAAGAAGGTCCAAGCGATACAGTAAACCTGAAGTGAAGCATCGGATTCTATAACAAGTGTCTCAGGAATGGTTCAAAACATAGACAGTAAGAAGAGTCAGTCTTCTTGTACTTAAGCCGGCATTGTGCTTTTTCTATTTAATTCCGATACAATTTCTGTGTTTCATCGTCAATAAGAAGGTCCAAGGGATACAGTAAACCTGGAGTGAAGCATCGGAATCTATAACTAGTGTCACAGGAATGGTTCAAAGCATAGACAGTAAGAAGAGTCAGTCTTCTTTTACTTAAGTCGACATTTTGCGTTTTTCTAATTAATTCCGATGCAATTTCTGTGTTTCGATCGTCAATAAGAAGGTCAGAGGGATACAGTAAACCTGAAGCGAAGCATCGGAATCCATAACTAGTGTCACAGGAATGGTTCAAAACATAGACAGTAGGAAGAGTCAGCCTTCTTGTACTTAAGTCGGCATTGTGTCTTTTGTATTTAACTCCGATGCAATTTCTGTGTTTCATCGTCAATAAGAAGTTACAAGGGATACAGTAGAACCAGAAGTGAAGCAGCGGAATCTATAGCAGTTGTCACAGGAATGGTTCAAACATAGTCAGTAAGAAGAGTCAGTCTTCTTGTTCTTAAGTCGGCATTGTGCATTTTGTACTTAATTTCGATGCTATTTCTGTATTTCATCGTCAATAAGAATGTCCAAAGGGATACAGTAAACCTCAAGTGAAGCATCGGAATCTATGACTGGTGTCACAGGAATGGTTCAAAACATAGACACTAGGAAGAGTCCAGTCTTCTTGTACTTAAGTCAGCATTGTGCCTTTTGTATTTAATTCGGATGCAATTCTGTGTTTCATCGTCAATAAGAAGGTCCAAGGGATACAGTAAACCTGAAGTGAAGCATCGAAATCTATAACTAGTGTCACAGGAATGGTTCAAAACATAGACAGTAAGAAAAGTCAATCGTCTTGTACTTAAGTCGGCATTGTGCCTTTTCTACTTAATTCCGATGCAATTTCTGTGTTTCATCGTCAATAATAAGGTCCAAGGAATACAGTAAATATGGAGTGAAGCATCGGAATCTCTATAACTAGTGTCACAGGAATCGTACAAAACATAGACAGTAAGAAGAGTCAGTCTTCGTGTACTTAAATCGGCATTTTGCCTTTTGTATTAATTCCGATGCAATTTCTGTGTTTCATCGTCAATAATAAGGTCCAAGGGATACAGTAAACCTGAAGTGAAGCTCGGATTCTATAACTAGTGTCACAGGAATGGTTCAAAACATAGTCAGTAAGAAGAGTCAGTCTTCTTGTATTTAAGTCGGCATTGTGACTTCTCTATTTAATTCCGATGCAAATGCTGTGTTTCGTCGTCAATAACAAGGTCCAAGGGATACAGTAAACCTGGAGTGTAGCATCGGAATCTATAACTAGTGTCACAGGAATGGTTCAAAACATAGACAGTAGGAAGAGTCAGTCTTCTTGTACTTATGTCGGCATTGTACCTTTTGTATTTAATTCCGATGCAATTTCTGTGTTTCATCGTCAATAAGAAGGTCCAAGGGATACAGTAAACCTGGAGTGAAGCATCGGAATCTGTAACTAGCGTCAATGGAATGGTTCAAAACATAGACAGTAAGAAGAGTCAGTCTTCTTGTACTTAAGTCGGCATTGTCTCTTTTGTATTTAATTCCGATGCAGTTTATGTGTTTCATCGTCAACAAGAAGGTCAGAGGGAATAGTAAACCTGAAGTGAAGCATCGGATTCTATAGCTAGTGTCACAGGAATGGTTCAAACATAGTCAGTAAGAAGAGTCAGTCGTCTTGTTCTTAAGTCGGCATTGTGCATTTTGTACTTAATTCCGCTGCAATTTCTGTGTTTCATCGTCAATAAGAAGTGCCAAGGGATACAGTAAACCTCAAGAGAAGCATCGGAATCTATAACTAGTGTCACAGGAATGGTTCAAAGCATAGACAGTAAGAAGAGTCAGTCTTCTTTTACTTAAGTCGACATTTTGCGTTTTCTAATTAATTCCGATGCAATTTCTGTGTTTCATCGTCAATAAGAAGGTCAGAGGGATACAATAAACCTGAAGTGAAGCATCCGAATCTATAACTAGTGTACAAGGAATGGTACAAACAAAGTCAATAAGAAGAGTAAGTTTTCATTACCTTAAATCGGCATAGTGCCTTTTGCATTTAATTTCGATGCAATTTGTGTGTTTCATCGTCAATAATAAGGTCCAAGGGATACAGTAAATCTAGAGTGAAGCATCGGAATCTATAACTAGTGTCACAGGAATGGTACAAACATAGACAGTAAGAAGAGTCAGTAGTCATCGTGTAGTTAAGTCTGCATTTTGCCTTTTGTATTTAAATCCGATGCTATTTCTGTGTTTCATCGTCAATAAGAAGGTCCAAGGGATACAGTAAACCTGAAGTGAAGCATCGGATTCTATAACTAGTGTCACAGGAATGGTTCAAAGCATAGGCAGTAGGAAGAGTCAGTCTTCTTGTACTTAAGCCGGCATTCTGCTTTTTCTATTTAATTCCGATACAATTTCCGTGTTTCATCGTCAATAAGAAAGTCCAAGGGATACAGCAAACCTGGAGTGAAGCATCGGAATCTATAACTAGTGTCACAGGAATGGTTCAAAGCAGAGACAGTAAGAAGAGTCAGTCTTCTTTTACTTAAGTCGACATTTTGCGTTTTCTAATTAATTCCGATGCAATTTCTGTGTTTCATCGTCAATAAGAAGGTCCAAGGGATACAGTAAACCTGAAGTGAAGCATCGGATTCTATAACTAGAGTCACAGGAATGGTTCAAAACATAGTCAGTAAGAAGAGTCAGTCTTCTTGTACTTAAGTCGGCATTGAGCCTTTTCTATTTAATTCCGATGCAATTTCTGTGTTTCATCGTCAATAACAAGGTCCAAGGGATACAGTAAAACTGAAGTGAAGCATCGGAATCTATAACTAGTGTCACAGGAATGGTTCAAAACATAGACAGTAAGAAGAGTCAGTCTTCTTGTACTTAAGTCGTCATTGTGCCTTTTGTATTTAATTCCGATGCAATTTCTGTGTTTCGTCGGCAATAAGAAGGTCCTAGGGATACAGTAAAGCTCAAGTGAAGCATCGGAATCTACAACTAGTGTCACAGGAATGGCTCACAACATAGTCAGTAGGAAGAGTCGGTCTTCATGTACTTAAGTCGGCATTGTGCCTTTTGTATTTAATTTCGATGCAATTTCTGTGTTTCATCGTCATTAAGAAGGTCCAAGGGATACAGTAAACCTGAAGTGAAGCATCGGAATCTATAACTAGTGTCACAGGAATGGTTCAAAACATAGACAGTAGGAAGAATCAGTCTCCTTGTACTTAAGTCGGCATTGTGCCTTTTGTATTTAATTCCCATGCAATTTCTGTGTTTCATCGTCAATAAGAAGGTCCAAGTGATACAGTAAACCTCAAGTGAAGCATCGGAATCTATAACTAGTGTCACAGGAGAGGTTCAAAACATAGTCAGTAAGAAGAGTCGGTCTTCTTGTCCTTAAGTCGGCATTGTGCATTTTGTATTTAATTCCGATGCAATTTCTGTGTTTCATCGTCAATAAGACGGTCCATGGGATACAGTAAACCTGGAGTGAGGCATCTGAATCTATAACTAGTGTCACAGGAATGGTTCAAAACATAGACAGTGAGAAGAGTCAGTCTTCTTGACTTAAGTCGGCATTGTGCCTTTTGTATTTAATTCCGATGCCATTTCTGTGTTTCATCGTCAATAAGAAAGTCAGAGAGATAAAGTAAACCTGAAGTGAAGCATCGGAATCTATAACTAGTATCACAGGAATGGTTCAAATCATAGACAGTAGGAAGAGTCAGTCTTCTTGTACTTAAGTCGGCATGGGCCTCTTCTTTTTAATTCCGATGCAATTTCTGTGTTTCATCGTCAATAAGAGGGTCCAAGGGATACAGTAAACCTGGAGTGAAGCATCGGAATCTATAACTAGCGTCAATGGAATGGCTCAAAGCATAGACTGTAAGAAGAGTCAGTCTTCTTGTACTTACGTCGGCATTGTGCCTTTTGTATTTAATTCCGATGCAATTTCTGTGTTTCATCGTCAACAAGAAGGTCAGAGGGAACAGTAAACCTGAAGTGAAGCATCGGATTCTATAGCTAGTGTCACAGGAATGGTTCAAACATAGTCAGTAAGAAGAGTCAGTCTTCTTGTTCTTAGGTCGGCATTGTGCATTATGTACTTAATTCCGCTGCAATTTCTGTGTTTCATCGTCAATAAAAATGTCCAAGGGAAACAGTAAACCTCAAGAGAAGCATCGGAATCTATAACTAGTGTCACAGGAATGGTTCAAAACATAGACGGTAAGAAGAGTCAGTCTTCTTTTACTTAAGTCGACATTTTGCGTTTTCTAATTAATTCCGATGCAATTTCTGTGTTTCATCGTCAATAAGAAGGTCAGAGGGATACAATGAACCTGAAGTGAAGCATCCGAATCTAAAACTAGTGTCACAGGAATGGTTCAAAGCAAAGTCAGTCAGAAGAGTCAGTCTTCACATCCTTAAGTCGGCATTGTGATTTTTGTATTTAATTCCGATGCAAGTTGCATGTTTCATCGGCAATAATAAGGTCCAAGGAATACAGTAAATCTGGAGTGATGCTTCGGAATCTATAACTAGTGTCACAGGAATGGTACAAAAAAATAGACAGTAAGAAGAGTCAGCCTTCGTGTACTTAAGTCGGTATTTTGCCTTTTGTATTTAATTCCGATGCAATTTCTGTGTTTTATCGTCAATAAGAAGGTCCAAGGGATACAGTAAACCTGAAGTGAAGCATCGGATTCTATAACTAGTGTCACAGGAATGGTACAAAACATAGTCAGTAAGAAGATTCTGTCTTCTTGTACTTAAGTCGGCATTGTGCCTTTTCTATTTAATTCCGATGCAATTTCTGTGTTTCGTCGTCAATAAGAAAGTGCAAGAGATACAGTAAACCTCAAGTGAAGCATCGGAATCTACAACTAGTGTCACAGGAATGGTTCAAAGCATAGTCAGTCGGAAGAGTCGGTCTTCATGTACTTAAGTCGGCATTGTGCCTTTTGTATTTAATTCCGATGCCATTTCTGTGTTTCATCGTCAATAAGAAGGTCCAAGGGATACAGTAAACCTCAAGAGAAGCATCGGAATCTATAACTAGTGTCACAGGAGTGGTTCAAAACATAGTCAGTAAGAGGAGTCCTTCTTCTTGTCCTTAAGTCGGCATTGTGCATTTTGTATTTAATTCCGATGCAATTTCTGTGTTTCATCGTCAATAAGACGGTCCAAGGGATACAGTAAACCTGGAGTGAGGCATCTGAATCTATAACTAGTGACACAGGAATGGTCCAAAACATAGACAGTAAGAAGAGTCAGTATTCTTGTTCTTAAGTCGCAATTGTGCCTTTTGTATTTAATTCCGATGCCATTTCTGTGTTTCATCGTCAATACGAAAGTCAGAGGGATACAGTAAACCTGAAGTGAAGCATCGGAATCTATAGCTAGTGTCACAGGAATGGTTGAGAACATAGTCAGTAAGAAGAGTCTGTCTTCTTGTCCTTTAGTCGGCATTGTGCCTTTTGTATTTAATTCCGATGCAATTTCTGTGTTTCATCGTCAATAAGACGGTCCCAGGGATACAGTAAACCTGGAGTGTAGCATCGGAATCTATAACTAGTGTCACAGGAATCGTTCAAAACATAGACAGTAAGAAGAGTCAGTCTCCTTGTACTTAAGTCGGCATTGTGCCTTTTGTATTTAATCCCGATGCAATTTCTGTGTTTCATCGTCAACAAGAAGGTCCAAGGGATACAGTAAACCTCAAGTGAAGCATCGGAATCTATAACTAGTGTCACAGGAATGGTTCAAAACATAGTCAGTAAGAAGAGTCAGTCGTCTTGTCCCTAAGTCGGCATTGTGCCTTTTGTATTTAATTCCGATGCAATTTCTGTGTTTCATCGGCAATAAGAAGGTCCAAGGGATACAGTAAACCTGAAGTGAAGCATCGGAATCTATAACTAGTGTCATAGGAATGGTTCAAAATATAGACAGTAGGAAGAGTCAGTCTTCTTGTACTTAAGTCGGCATTGTGCCTTTTCTATTTAATTCCGATGCAATTTCTGTGTTTCATAGTCAATAAGAAGGTACAAGGGATACAGTAAACAAGGAGTGAAGCATTGGAATCTATAACTAGTGTCACAGGAATGGTTCAAAACATAGGCAGTAACAAGAGTCAGTCTTCTTGTACTTAAGTCGGCATTTTGCCTTTTGTATTTAATTCCGATGCAATTTCTGTGTTTCATCGTCATTAAGACGGTCCAAGGGATACAGTAAACCTGGAGTAAAGCATCGGAATCCATAACTAGTGTCACAGGCATGGTTCAAATCATAGGCAGTAAGAAGAGTCTGTCTTATTGTACTTAAGTCGGCATTGTGCCTTTTGTAGTTAATTCCGATGCAATTTCTGTGTTTCATCATCAATAAGAAGGTCCAAGGAATACAGTAATTCTCAAGTGAAGCATCGGAATCTGTAACTAGTGTCACAGGAATGGTTCAAAACATAGTCAGTAGGAAGAGTCGGTCTTCATGTACTTAAGTCGGCATTGTGCCTTTTGTATTTACTTCTGATGCAATTTCTCTGTTTCATTGTCAATAAGACGGTCCAAGGGATACAGTAAACCTGGAGTGAGGCATCTGAATCTATAACTAGTGTCACAGGAATGGCTCAAAACATAGATAGTAAGAAGAGTCAGTATTCTTGTTCTTAAGTCGCCATTGTGCCTTTTGTATTTAAGTCCGTTGCCATTTCTGTGTTTCATCGTCAAAAAGAAAGTCAGAGGGATACAGTAAACCTGAAGTGAAGCTTCGCAATCTATAGCTAGTGTCACAGGAACGGTTCAAAACATAGGCAGTAAGAAGAGTCAGTCTTCTTGTACATAAGCCGGCATTGTGCCTTTTCTATTTAATTCCGATACAATTTCTGTGTTTCATCGTCAATAAGAATTTCCAAGGGATACAGTAAACCTGGAGTGAAGCATCGGAATCTATAACTAGTGTAACAGGAATGGTTCAAAGCATAGACAGAAGAGTCAGTCTTCTTTTACTTAAGTCGACATTTTGCGTTTTCTAATTAATTCCGATGCAATTTCTGTGTTTCATCGTCAATAAGAAGGTCTGAGGGATACAATAAACCTGAAGTGAAGCATCCGAATCTATAACTAGTGTCACAGGAATGGTTCAGAAACAAAGTCAGTAAGAAGATTCAGTCTTCACGTCCTTAAGTCTGCATTGTGATATTTGTATTTAATTCCGATGCAATTTGTATGTTTCATCGTCAATAATAAGGTCCAAGGAATACAGTAAATCTGGAGTGATGCTACGGAATCTATAACTAGTGTCACAGGAATGGTACAAAACATAGACAATAAGAAGAGTCAATCTTCTTGTACTTAAGTCGGCATTGTGCCTTTTCTATTTAATTCCGATGCAATTTCTGTGTTTCATAGTCAATAAGAAGGTACAAGGGATACAGTAAACAAGGAGTGAAGCATTGGAATCTATAACTAGTGTCACAGGAATGGTTCAAAACATAGGCAGTAACAAGAGTCAGTCTTCTTGTACTTAAGTCGGCATTTTGCCTTATGTATTTAATTCCGATGCAATTTCTGTGTTTCATCGTCAATAAGAAGGTCCTAGGCATACAGTGAACCTGAAGTGAAGCATCGGATTCTATAACTAGTGTCACAGGAATGGTTCAAAACATAGTCAGTAAGAAGAGTCAGTCTTCTTGTACTTAAGTCGGCATTCTGCCTTTTGTATTTAATAGCGATGCAATTTCTGTGTTTCGTCGTCAATAAGAAGGTCCAAGGGATACAGTAAACCTGAAGTGAAGCATCGGAATCTGTAACTAGTGTCACAGGAATGGTTCAAAACATAGACAGTAGGAAGAGTCAGTCTTCTTGTACTTAAGTCGGCATTGTGCCTTTTGTATTTAATTCCGATGCAATTTCTGTGTTTCATCGTCAATAAGAAGGTCCAAGGTATACAGTAAACCTCAAGTGAAGCATCGGAACCTATAACTAGTGTCACAGGAGTGGTTCAAAACATAGTCAGTAAGAGGAGTCGGTCTTCTTGTCCTTAAGTCGGCATTGTGCATTTTGTACTTAATTCCGATGCAATATCTGTGTTTCATCGTCAATAAGACGGTCCCAGGGATACAGTAAACCTGGAGTATGGCATCGGAATCTATAACTAGTGTCACAGGAATCGTTCAAAACATAGACAGTAAGAAGAGTCAGTCTCCTTGTAATTAAGTCGGCATTGTGCCTTTTGTATTTAATCCCGATGCAATTTCTGTGTTTCATCGTCAACAAGAAGGTCCAAGGAATACAGTAAACCTTAAGTGTAGCATCGGAATCTATAACTAGTGTCACAGGAATAGTTCAAACATAGTCAGTAAGAAGAGTCAGTCTTCTTGTCCCTAAGTCGGCTTTGTGCCTTTTGTATTTAATTCCGATACAATTTCTGTGTTTAATCGTCAATAAGAAGGTACAAGGGATACAGTAAACCAGGAGTGAAGCATCGGAATCTATAACTAGTGTCAGAGGAATGGTACAAAACATAGACAGTAAAAAGAGTCAGTCTTCGTGTACTTAAGTCGGCATTTTGCCTTTTGTATTAAATTCCGATGCAATTTCTGTGTTTCATCGTCAATAAGAAGGTCCAAGGGATACAGTAAACCTGAAGTGAAGCATCGGATTCTATAACTAGTGTCACAGGAATGGTTCAAAACATAGTCAGTAAGAAGAGTCAGTCTTCTTGTACTTAAGTCGGCATTGTGAATTTTCTATTTAATTCCGATGCAATTTCTGTGTTTCATCGTCAATAAGAAGGTCCATGGGATACAGTAAACCTCAAGTGAAGCATTGGAATCCATAACTAGTGTCATAGGAACGGTTCAAAACATGGACAGTACGAAGAGTCAATCTTCTTGTACTTAAGTCTGCATTGTGCCTTTTTTAATTAATTACGATGCAATTTCTGTGTTTCATCGTCAATAAGAAGGTTAGAGGGCTACAATAAACCCGAAGTGAAGCATCCGAATCTATAACTAGTGTCACAGGAATGGTTCAAAGAAAGTCAGTAAGAGGAGTCAGTCTTCATGTTCATAAATCGGCATTGTGCCTTTTGAATTTAATTTCGATGCAAGTTGTGTGTTTCATCGTCAATAATAAGGCCCAAGGGATACAGTAAATCTGGAGTGAAGCATCGGAATCTATAACTAGTGTCACAGGAATGGTACAAAACATAGACAGTAAAAAGAGTCAGTCTTCGTGTACGTAAGTCGGCATTTTGCCTTTTGTATTTAATTCCGATGCAATTTCTGTGTTTCATCGTCAATAAGAAGGTGCAAGGGATACAGTAAACCTGAAGTGAAGCATCGGATTCTATAACTAGTGTCATAGGAATTGTACAAAACATAGAAAGTGAGAAGAGTCAGTCTTCGTGTACTTAAGTCGGCATTTTGCCTATTGTACTTAATTCCGATGCAATTTCTGTGCTTCATCGTCAATAAGAAGGTGCAAGGGATACAGTAAACTTGAAGTGAAGCATCGGATTCTATAACTAGTGTCACAGGAATGTTTCAAAACATAGTCAGTAAGAAGAGTCAGTCTTCTTGTACTTAAGTCGGCATTGTGCCTTTTCTATTTAATTCCGATGCAATTTCTGTGTTTCATCGTCAATAACAAGGTCCAAGGGATACAGTAAACCTGGAGTGTAGCATCGGATTCTATAACTAGTGTCCCAGGAATGGTTCAAAACATTGACAGTAAGAAGAGTCAGTCTTCGTGTACTTAAGTCGGCATTTTGCCTTTTGTATTTAATTCCGATGCAATGTCCGTGTTTCATCGTCAATAAGAAGGTCCAAGGGATACAGTAAACCTGAAGTGAAGCATCGGAATCTATAACTAGTGTCACAGGAATGGTTCAAAACATAGTCAGTAAGAAGAGTCAGTATTCTTGTACTTAAGTCGGCATTGTGCCTTTTGTATTTAATTACGATGCCATTTCTGTGTTTCATCGTAAATAAAAAAGTCAGAGGGATACAGTAAACCTGAAGTGAAGCATCGGAATCTATAGCTAGTGTTACAGGAATGGTTCAAAACATAGTCAGTAAGAAGACTCTTTCATCTTGCCCTTAAGTCGGCATTGTGCCTTTTGAATTTAATTCCGATGCAATTTCTGTGTTTCATCGTCAACAAGAAGGTCCAAGGGATACAGTAAACTTCAAGTGAAGCATCGGAATCTATAACTAGTGTCACAGGAGTGGTTCAAAACATAGTCAGTAAGAGAAGTCAGTCTTCTTGTCCCTAAGTCGGCATTGTGCCTTTTGTAATTAATTCCGATGCAATTTCTGTGTTTCATCGGCAATAAGGTAAGAGGGATACAGTAAACCTGAAGTGAAGCATTGGAATCTATAACTAGTGTCACAGGAATGGTTCAAAACATTGTCAGTAGGAAGAGTCGGTCTTCATGTACTTAAGTCGGCATTGTGCCTTTTGTATTTAATTCCGATGCAATTTCTGTGTTTCATCGTCATTATGAAGGTCCAAGGGATACAGTAAACCTGAAGTGAAGCATCGGAATCTATAACTAGTGTCAGAGGAATGGTTCAAAACATAGACAGTAGGAAGAGTCAGTCTTCATGTACTTAAGTCGGCATTGTGCATTTTGTATTTAATTCCGATGCAATTTCTGTGTTTCATCGTCAATAAGAAGGTCCAAGGGATACAGTAAACCTCAAGTGAAGCATCGGAATCTATAACTAGTGTCACAGGAGTGGTTCAAAACATAGTCAGTAAGAAGAGTCGGTCTTCTTGTCCTTAAGTCGGCATCGTGCATTTTGTATTTCATTCCGATGCAATTTCTGTGTTTCATCCTCAATAAAACGGTCCAAGGGATACAGTAAACTTGGAGTGAGGCATCTGAATCTATAACTAGTGTCACAGGAATGGTTCAAAACATAGACAGTAAGAAGAGTCAGTATTCTTGTTCTTAAGTCGGCATTGTGCCTTTTGTATTTAATTACGATGCCATTTCTGTGTTTCTTCGTAAATAAAAAAGTCAGAGGGATACAGTAAACCTGAAGTGAAGCATCGGAATCTATAGCTAGTGTTACAGGAATGGTTCAAAACATAGTCAGTAAGAAGACTCTTTCTTCTTGTCCTTAAGTCGGCATTGTGCCTTTTGTATTTAATTCCGATGCAATTTCTGTGTTTCATCGTCAACAAGAAGGTCCAAGGGATACAGTAAACCTGAAGCGAAGCATCGGAATCCATAACTAGTGTCACAGGAATGGTTCAAAACATAGACAGTAGGAAGAGTCAGCCTTCTTGTACTTAAGTCAGTATTGTGTCTTTTGTATTTAATTCCGATGCAATTTCTGTGTTTCATCGTCAATAAGAAGTTACAAGGGATACAGTAAACCAGAAGTGAAGGTTCGAAATCTATAGCTAGTGTCACAGGAATGGTTCAAACATAGTCAGTAAGAAGTGTCAGTCTTCTTGTTCTTAAGTCGGCATTGTGCCTTTTGTACTTAATTTCGATGCAATTTCTGTATTTCATCGTCAATAAGAATGTCCAAGGGATACAGTAAACCTCAAGTGAAGCATTGGAATCTATGACTGGTGTCACAGGAATGGTTCAAAACATAGACACTAGGAAGAGTCAGTCTTCTTGTACTTAAGACAGAATTGTGCCTTTTGTATTTAATTCCGATGCAATTTCTGTGTTTCATCGTCAATAAGAAGGTCCAAGGGATACAGTAAACCTGAAGAGAAGCATCGAAATCTATAACTAGTGTCACAGGAATGGTTCAAAACATAGACAGTAAGAAAAGTCAATCGTCTTGTACTTAAGTCGGCATTGTGCCTTTTCTACTTAATTCCGATGCAATTTCTGTGTTTCATCGTCAATAATAAGGTCCAAGGAATACAGTAAATATGGAGTGAAGCATCGGAATCTATAACTAGTGTCACAGGAATGGTACAAAACATAGACAGTAAGAAGAGTCAGTCTTCGTGTACTTAAATCGGCATTTTGCCTTTTGTATTTAATTCCGATGCAATTTCTGTGTTTCATCGTCAATAATAAGGTCCAAGGGATACAGTAAACCTGAAGTGAAGCATCGGATTCTATAACTAGTGTCACAGGAATGAATCAAATCATAGTCAGTAAGAAGAGTCAGTCTTCTTGTATTTAAGTCGGCATTGTTCCTTCTCTATTTAATTCCGATGCAAATGCTGTGTTTCATCGTCAATAACTAGGTCCAAGGGATACAGTAAACCTGGAGTGTAGCATCGGAATCTATAACTAGTGTCACAGGAATGGTTCAAAACATAGACAGTAGGAAGAGTCAGTCTACTTGTACTTAAGTCGGCATTGTACCTTTTGTATTTAATTCCGATGCAATTTCTGTGTTTCATCGTCAATAAGAAGGTCCAAGGGATACAGTAAACCTGGAGTGAAGCATCGGAATCTATAACTAGCGTCAATGGAATGGTTCAAGACATAGACAGTAAGAAGAGTCAGTCTTCCTGTACTTAAGTCGGCATTGTCTCTTTTGTATTTAATTCCCTTGCAGTTTCTGTGTTTCATAGTCAACAAGAAGGTCAGAGGGAACAGTAAACCTGAAGTGAAGCATCGGATTCTATAGCTAGTGTCACAGGAATGGTTCAAACATAGTCAGTAAGAAGAGTCAAACTTCTTGTTCTTAAGTCGGCATTGTGCATTTTGTACTTAATTCCGCTGCAATTTCTGTGTTTCATCGTCAATAAGAAGTGCCAAGGGATACAGTAAGCCTCAAGAGAAGCATCGGAATCTATAACTAGTGTCACAGGAATGGTTCAAAGCATAGACAGTAAGAAGAGTCAGTCTTCTTTTACTTAAGTCGACATTTTGCGTTTTCTAATTAATTCCGATGCATTTTCTGTGTTTCATCGTCAATAAGAAGGTCAGAGGGATACAATAAACCTGAAGTGAAGCATCCGAATCTATAACTAGTGTACAAGGAATGGTACAAACAAAGTCAGTAAGAAGAGTAAGTCCTCATGACCTTAAATCGGCATAGTGCCTTTTCCATTTAATTTCGATGCAATTTGTGTGTTTCATCGTCAATAATAAGGTCCAAGGGATACAGTAAATCTGGAGTGAAGCATCGGAATCTATAACTAGTGTCACAGGAATGGTACAAAACATAGACAGTAAGAAGAGTCAGTAGTCTTCGTGTACTTAAGTCTGCATTTTGCCTTTTGTATTTAAATCCGATGCTATTTCTGTGTTTCATCGTCAATAAGAAGGTCCAAGCGATACAGTAAACCTGAAGTGAAGCATCGGATTCTATAACAAGTGTCACAGGAATGGTTCAAAACATAGGCAGTAAGAAGAGTCAGTCTTCTTGTACTTAAGCCGGCATTGTGCTTTTTCTATTTAATTCCGATACAATTTATGTGTTTCATCGTCAATAAGAAGGTCCAAGGGATACAGTAAACCTGGAGTGAAGCATCGGAATCTATAACTAGTGTCACAGGAATGGTTCAAAGCATAGACAGTAAGAAGAGTCAGTCTTCTTTTACTTAAGTAGACATTTTGCGTTTTCTAATTAATTCCGATGCAATTTCTGTGTTTCATCGTCAATAAGAAGGTCAGAGGGATACAGTAAACCTGAAGCGAAGCATCGGAATCCATAACTAGTGTCACAGGAATGGTTCAAAACATAGACAGTAGGAAGAGCCAGCCTTCTTGTACTTAAGTCGGCATTGTGTCTTTTGTATTTAATTCCGATGCAATTTCTGTGTTTCATCGTCAATAAGAAGTTACAAGGGATACAGTAAACCAGAAGTGAAGCAGCGGAATCTATAGCTGTTGTCACAGGAATGGTTCAAACATAGTCAGTAAGAAGAGTCAGTCTTCTTGTTCTTAAGTCGGCATTGTGCATTTTGTACTTAATTTCGATGCTATTTCTGTATTTCATCGTCAATAAGAATGTCCAAGGGATACAGTAAACCTCAAGTGAAGCATCGGAATCTATGACTGGTGTCACAGGAATTGTTCAAAACATAGACACTAGGAAGAGTCAGTCTTCTTGTACTTAAGTCAGCATTGTGCCTTTTGTATTTAATTCGGATGCAATTTCTGTGTTTCATCGTCAATAAGAAGGTCCAAGGGATACAGTAAACCTGAAGTGAAGCATCGAAATCTATAACTAGTGTCACAGGAATGGTTCAAAACATAGACAGTAAGAAAAGTCAATCGTCTTGTACTTAAGTCGGCAT
Organism: Schistocerca piceifrons; assembly: GCF_021461385.2. Taxonomy (NCBI): domain Eukaryota; kingdom Metazoa; phylum Arthropoda; class Insecta; order Orthoptera; family Acrididae; genus Schistocerca; species Schistocerca piceifrons. The sequence goes on along the minus strand of NW_025728956.1, from coordinate 5,211 downwards.
TGTGCCTTTTCTACTTAATTCCGATGCAATTTCTGTGTTTCATCGTCAATAATAAGGTCCAAGGAATACAGTAAATATGGAGTGAAGCATCGGAATCTATAACTAGTGTCACAGGAATGGTACAAAACATAGACAGTAAGAAGAGTCAGTCTTCGTGTACTTAAATCGGCATTTTGCCTTTTGTATTTAATTCCGATGCAATTTCTGTGTTTCATCGTCAATAATAAGGTCCAAGGGATACAGTAAACCTGAAGTGAAGCATCGGATTCTATAACTAGTGTCACAGGAATGGTTCAAAACATAGTCAGTAAGAAGAGTCAGTCTTCTTGTATTTAAGTCGGCATTGTGCCTTCTCTATTTAATTCCGATGCAAATGCTGTGTTTCATCGTCAATAACAAGGTCCAAGGGATACAGTAAACCTGGAGTGTAGCATCGGAATCTATAACTAGTGTCACAGGAATGGTTCAATACATAGACAGTAGGAAGAGTCAGTCTTCTTGTACTTAAGTCGGCATTGTACCTTTTGTATTTAATTCCGATGCAATTTCTGTGTTTCATCGTCAATAAGAAGGTCCAAGGGATACAGTAAACCTGGAGTGAAGCATCGGAATCTATAACTAGCGTCAATGGAATGGTTCAAAACATAGACAGTAAGAAGAGTCAGTCTTCTTGTACTTAGGTCGGCATTGTCTCTTTTGTATTTAATTCCGATGCAGTTTATGTGTTTCATCGTCAACAAGAAGGTCAGAGGGAATAGTAAACCTGAAGTGAAGCATCGGATTCTATAGCTAGTGTCACAGGAATGGTTCAAACATAGTCAGTAAGAAGAGTCAGTCTTCTTGTTCTTAAGTCGGCATTGTGCATTTTGTACTTAATTCGGCTGCAATTTCTGTGTTTCATCGTCAATAAGAAGTGCCAAGGGATACAGTAAACCTCAAGAGAAGCATCGGAATCTATAACTAGTGTCACAGGAATGGTTCAAAGCATAGACAGTAAGAAGAGTCAGTCTTCTTTTACTTAAGTCGACATTTTGCGTTTTCTAATTAGTTCCGATGCAATTTCTGTGTTTCATCGTCAATAAGAAGGTCAGAGGGATACAATAAACCTGAAGTGAAGCATCCGAATCTATAACTAGTGTACAAGGAATGGTACAAACAAAGTCAATAAGAAGAGTAAGTCTTCATTACCTTAAATCGGCATAGTGCCTTTTGCATTTAATTTCGATGCAATTTGTGTGTTTCATCGTCAATAATAAGGTCCAAGGGATACAGTAAATCTGGAGTGAAGCATCGGAATCTATAACTAGTGTCACAGGAATGGTACAAACATAGACAGTAAGAAGAGTCAGTAGTCTTCGTGTAGTTAAGTCTGCATTTTGCCTTTTGTATTTAAATCCGATGCTATTTCTGTGTTTCATCGTCAATAAGAAGGTCCAAGGGATACAGTAAACCTGAAGTGAAGCATCGGATTCTATAACTAGTGTCACAGGAATGGTTCAAAGCATAGGCAGTAGGAAGAGTCAGTCTTCTTGTAGTTAAGCCGGCATTCTGCTTTTTCTATTTAATTCCGATACAATTTCCGTGTTTCATCGTCAATAAGAAAGTCCAAGGGATACAGTAAACCTGGAGTGAAGCATCGGAATCTATAACTAGTGTCACAGGAATGGTTCAAAGCATAGACAGTAAGAAGAGTCAGTCTTCTTTTACTTATGTCGACATTTTGCGTTTTCTAATTAATTCCGATGCAATTTCTGTGTTTCATCGTCAATAAGAAGGTCCAAGGGATACAGTAAACCTGAAGTAAAGCATCGGATTCTATAACTAGAGTCACAGGAATGGTTCAAAACATAGTCAGTAAGAAGAGTCAGTCTTCTTGTACTTAAGTCGGCATTGTGCCTTTTCTATTTAATTCCGATGCAATTTCTGTGTTTCATCGTCAATAACAAGGTCCAAGGGATACAGTAAAACTGAAGTGAAGCATCGGAATCTATAACTAGTGTCACAGGAATGGTTCAAAACATAGACAGTAAGAAGAGTCAGTCTTCTTGTACTTAAGTCGGCATTGTGCCTTTTGTATTTAATTCCGATGCAATTTCTGTGTTTCGTCGGCAATAAGAAGGTCCAAGGGATACAGTAAAGCTCAAGTGAAGCATCGGAATCTACAACTAGTGTCACAGGAATGGCTCACAACTTAGTCAGTAGGAAGAGTCGGTCTTCATGTACTTAAGTCGGCATTGTGCCTTTTGTATTTAATTCCGATGCAATTTCTGTGTTTCATCGTCATTAAGAAGGTCCAAGGGATACAGTAAACCTGAAGTGAAGCATCGGAATCTATAACTAGTGTCACAGGAATGGTTCAAAACATAGACAGTAGGAAGAATCAGTCTCCTTGTACTTAAGTCGGCATTGTGCCTTTTGTATTTAATTCCGATGCAATTTCTGTGTTTCATCGTCAATAAGAAGGTCCAAGGGATACAGTAAACCTCAAGTGAAGCATCGAAATCTATAACTAGTGTCACAGGAGAGGTTCAAAACATAGTCAGTAAGAAGAGTCGGTCTTCTTGTCCTTAAGTCGGCATTGTGCATTTTGTATTTAATTCCGATGCAATTTCTGTGTTTCATCGTCAATAAGACGGTCCAAGGGATACAGTAAACCTGGAGTGAGGCATCTGAATCTATAACTAGTGTCACAGGAATGGTTCAAAACATAGACAGTGAGAAGAGTCAGTCTTCTTGACTTAAGTCGGCATTGTGCCTTTTGTATTTAATTCCGATGCCATTTCTGTGTTTCATCGTCAATAAGAAAGTCAGAGAGATAAAGTAAACCTGAAGTGAAGCATCGGAATCTATAACTTGTGTCACAGGAATGGTTCAAATCATAGACAGTAAGAAGAGTCAGTCTTCTTGTACTTAAGTCGGCATGGGCCTTTTCTTTTTAATTCCGATGCAATTTCTGTGTTTCATCGTCAATAAGAGGGTCCAAGGGATACAGTAAACCTGGAGTAAAGCATCGGAATCTATAACTAGCGTCAATGGAATGGTTCAAAGCATAGACAGTAAGAAGAGACAGTCTTCTTGTACTTACGTCGGCATTGTGCCTTTTGTATTTAATTCCGATGCAATTTCTGTGTTTCATCGTCAACAAGAAGGTCAGAGGGAACAGTAAACCTGAAGTGAAGCATCGGAATCTATAGCTAGTGTCACAGGAATGGTTCAAACATAGTCAGTAAGAAGAGTCAGTCTTCTTGTTCTTAAGTCGGCATTGTGCATTATGTACTTAATTCCGCTGCAATTTCTGTGTTTCATCGCCAATAAGAATGTCCAAGGGAAACAGTAAACCTCAAGAGAAGCATCGGAATCTATAACTAGTGTCACAGGAATGGTTCAAAACATAGACACTAGGAAGAGTCAGTCTTCTTGTACTCAAGTCGGCATTGTGCCTTTTCTAATTAATTCCGATGCAATTTCTGTGTTTCATCGTCAATAAGAAGGTCAGAGGGCTACAATAAACCTGAAGTGAAGCATCCGAATCTATAACTAGTGTCACATGAATGGTTCAAAACAAAGTCAGTAAGAAGAGTCAGTCTTCTTGTACTTAAGTCGGCATTGTGCCTTTTGTATTTAATTCCGATGCCATTTCTGTGTTTCATCGTCAATAAGAAAGTCAGAGGCATACAGTAAACCTGAAGTGAATCATCGGAATCTATAGCTAGTGTCACAGGAATGGTTCAAAACATAGGCAGTAAGAAGAGTCAGTCTTCTTGTACTTAAGCCGGCATTGTGCCTTTTCTATTTAATTCCGATACAATTTCTGTGTTTCATCGTCAATAAGAAGGTCCAAGGGATACAGTAAACCTGGAGTGAAGCATCGGAATCTATAACTAGTGTCACAGGAATGGTTCAAAGCATAGACGGTAAGAAGAGTCAGTCTTCTTTTACTTAAGTCGACATTTTGCGTTTTCTAATTAATTCCGATGCAATTTCTGTGTTTCATCGTCAATAAGAAGGTCAGAGGGATACAATAAACCTGAAGTGAAGCATCCGAATCTAAAACTAGTGTCACAGGAATGGTTCAAAGCAAAGTCAGTCAGAAGAGTCAGTCTTCACGTCCTTAAGTCGGCATTGTGATTTTTGTATTTAATTCCGATGCAAGTTGTATGTTTCATCGGCAATAATAAGGTCCAAGGAATACAGTAAATCTGGAGTGATGCTTCGGAATCTATAACTAGTGTCACAGGAATGGTACAAAAAAATAGACAGTAAGAAGAGTCAGCCTTCGTGTACTTAAGTCGGTATTTTGCCTTTTGTATTTAATTCCGATGCAATTACTGTGTTTCATCGTCAATAAGAAGGTCCAAGGGATACAGTAAACCTGAAGTGAAGCATCGGATTCTATAACTAGTGTCACAGGAATGGTACAAAACATAGTCAGTAAGAAGATTCAGTCTTCTTGTACTTAAGTCGGCATTGTGCCTTTTCTATTTAATTCCGATGCAATTTCTGTGTTTCATCGTCAATACCAAGGTCCAAGGGATACAGTAAAACTGTAGTGAAGCATCGGAATCTATAACTAGTGTCACAGGAATCGTTCAAAACATAGACAGTAAGAAGAGTCAGTCTTCTTGTACTTAAGTCGGCATTGTGCCTTTTGTATTTAATTCCGATGCAATTTCTGTGTTTCGTCGTCAATAAGAAAGTGCAAGAGATACAGTAAACCTCAAGTGAAGCATCGGAATCTATAACTAGTGTCACAGGAGTGGTTCAAAACATAGTCAGTAAGAGGAGTCGTTCTTCTTGTCCTTAAGTCGGCATTGTGCATTTTGTATTTAATTCCGATGCAATTTCTGTGTTTCATCGTCAATAAGACGGTCCAAGGGATACAGTAAAGCTGGAGTGAGGCATCTGAATCTATAACTAGTGACACAGGAATGGTCCAAAACATAGACAGTAAGAAGAGTCAGTATTCTTGTTCTTAAGTCGCAATTGTGCCTTTTGTATTTAATTCCGATGCCATTTCTGTGTTTCATCGTCAGTACGAAAGTCAGAGGGATACAGTAAACCTGAAGTGAAGCATCGGAACCTATAGCTAGTGTCACAGGAATGGTTGAGAACATAGTCAGTAAGAAGAGTCTGTCTTCTTGTCCTTTAGTCGGCATTGTGCCTTTTGTATTTAATTCCGATGCAATTTCTGTGTTTCATCGTCAATAAGAC